>NC_090827.1:84118306-84441163 GCF_028021215.1 Eschrichtius robustus | reverse complement strand
GGGTAGTGACTCAATGACATCTGAAAAAGTACCAAGCAGCCCCAGAAAAACAGAGCACAGGTGGATAGAAAAAAAATTGGAGATAAAAAATATTTATCCAAATATAATAACTAAAAATCCACAGACACACAAAGTTCAATGAAATCAAAGTAAAAGCAATATAAAACAATTACATTTAGTTGCATTATAATAAAATTGTTAAAAAGCTTTGATACAGAGAAAATTTAAAAGCCTCCACTGTAAGAACACTTTTTGAGCCAAGAAACTAAAAATTACAGCAAATTTCTCATCTGAAATTATGCAATTCAGAACACAATGGAACATTTTAAAACTAATGCAAAGAAATAAATGTGAACCTAGAAATATTGGCTAGTAAAAATATTACAAAAATGAAGAACACAAAGAGAGTTTGGACAAAATAGTTGAGAGAATTAATTGAAATCAGACCTTTACTAAAGGAAATGTTAAAGCAAGTTCTTCAGGAATAAGAGAAATGATACCAGATGGAAATTTGTATCTATACAAATGAGTGAAGAGTGAGAGAATTGGTAAGTTTATAGGCAAACATAAAATACTTTTTATTTTTAACCTATTTTAAAATTAACTGATAGTTTAAAGCAAAAATATTGACAATTTATTGTGTGTTTCCTAGTATGATGAAATGCAATATATCACCACAATAGGCAAAGGACAGGAGGGGTGAAATTTTACTTTTGTAAAATTTTTGTAAAAATTTATTTGTGTGTGTGAAGTATTATTTGGAAGGGAAATGTGATAAATAAATACATGTATTATTAACCGTAGGGCAATAACTAAAAATTAAACCCAAGTGTTATAGCTATAGTTTATGAAGATAAAATGGAAGCATAAAAATACTCAGACCAAAAGATGGCAGGGAAAGAGGATAAAAATAACCAAGTGTATCTGAGATGCATAAAAAAAAAATAGAAAGACAGTAGATTTCATATCAGCAATATGATAATTACATGAAATGTAAGTGATCTAAACCAGAGATTGGCACATTTTTTTCTGTAGAGGGTCTGATAGTAAATATTTTAGGCTTTGTGGTCCACCTATAATCTCTGTCACATATTCTCCTTTGTTTACTTGTTTGTTTGTTTATGTGTTTTTTAAAATTCTTTAAAAATATACAATCCATTCTTATCTCAAGGGTCATAGGGAAAAAAAGGCATGGCTCAAATTTGTCCTGAAGGTCTTAGTATTTCAATCCCTGGTTTAAAATCAGTGATCTACACTTTCACCTTAAGTAATTAGAAAAATAAAAGGCAAATTTAATGCAAATTAAGAAAAAGGAGAGAAAGAATAAAGATAGATATCATCAAATTAAAAATAGTAATTTCATGACGAAAACAAAACCAAAAGCTCATTCTTTGAAAGTATCAATAATATTGATAAAGTTCCTACTCACTGGTTTATCCATGTCAATAAATTTACCTATCAGTGTTTTCTTTCTTCATAGCTTATATAGAAATCATACTTATTCACAAGATTATTATTTGAGTAAAATAGCATTTATTAAAATGTCATAAGAGTACATGGAGCTTAGTAGATAATAAATTCTAGTCTCTGTCTTTTAATAATGCTCCTACTAGCAAGTCTCTTCTTGTAATTATGATGGTTACCTTCCTCTATTAATTATGACATTCAATTTTCAATGCATTCTCTATATTACAGCTAGGGAAAATGGGGACAAAATCAACAAAACTTAAGGCAGTTACATGGTCTGACCAATATTAAAAGAAGCAAGTTGAGCTGTAGTTCTTAAGTGGTCAACATTCCTGTCCATTATCTCCCTTTACCATTCAACTGTTTTCCCTGAAATAGACTCTTTAAAAATCCTATTAAAAACTTCATGGATAACAGTAATTTACTGCCTGTAAGCAGAAATATTTTCAAATAAAATAACATAGCAAAGCATCTAACACATTCAAATAACTAGAATTCTTAGACAGTAGTAAAAATAAATGAGTTTTTTTCACCTGATGGCTCTCCTCATAAACAAGCCTCTTGGAAAGAAAAAGAAAGTGTCAGGAATTTGAAAAATTGTGTTTGTTAATCTCTCAAGTGATATAAGGGATTACTGAAAATGACAATGAACTGCTTACCTAAATTTAAACTCAGGCTCTCCAAAGCCATGGGCCGATTGTTTGGCCATGGACTTCATGAAAAAAGGTAAAAGCAGAAAAACAGCTTGACTGTTTGAAACTAAAATATTGTTCAGGAGGTATTAAAAATAACATCAGAGTGACTGGTCTTGTTCTGAATGTAGTTTCATTTAAAAAAAATTCTCCAATGTGTGAACTAAATTTTGACACTTCCATGGACACAAAAGATTATTTCTGAGCCATATTTAGTCGAGAAAGATTCAAAATAGAGCTTAAAGGATTGTTTTAGCCACCCTGCACATAATACCATTTAAAATTACAGTTTATAACTATGGTAAATGACATAAAAAGACCAAAATAAACTACTGATCTTTGAATTGCCTTATTATAACGACATGCTGTTGTTTTTGAGATATTTATCAGCAGAAGCATAGAAATTATTTATCTATGCTATGTATTATCTAGGTAAACAAGGGAATATTCATTTTTACACCTATAGCCCTTAGCATTTCCTATTGCTACAATAATCAACTGCTATACAGTCTCAGATTTTTAGTCAAAAATTATGCAGATATCCTTAACATTTCTTGAATCTACATATTGGGTTGGCCAAAAAGTTCATTCAGGTTTCTCTGTAAGATGTTATGGAAAAATCCGAACGAATTTTTTGGCCAACCCAATATTTTTAACGGATATTTAAGATTCATAAATGTATCCCACCATGCAGTACTTCTTATTACTCTAAATTATGGCTTGCTCTTTCCTCCCTCGTCTTATTCCATCATTCCCTTTCTTAAAAAAATTTAACTTTTAGCTATTAAAATATCTAATCTAGATAATTTACATCTGAACTAGATGTAAATTTGAAGTCTTATGAATTTTAGCCCAATCTGGATTGATTCATCCTTATATTTATACAACAAATGTTTATTTAGGGTCATTTATGTGCCAGGCCTTGTTTTAAGTAGGGTACAGCAATTTATAAAACAGACAAAATTGCAAAACATTGCATATTAATATATGATTCCATTTATATGAACTGTCCAGAAAAGTAAATTTATACATATAGGAAGCAGATTAATGGTTGCCTGGGACTGGAAGTGGGAACCAGATTGATTGCAGTGAAACAAGAAATTTTATTTGGGAGAAAGATGTATTCTACATCTGAATTGTGGTGATGTATATACAACTTTGTAAATTTACTAAAAATGATTGAATTTTACACATAAGTGGGTGTATTTTATGGAATGCAAATTATATTTCAATAAAGTGTTGAGGAAAATAAGTGAATAAAAAACAGACCAAAGTCTTTGCCTTTATAGAGTTTACATTCTAGTGGGGAGATGGGTGTGAACAAGTACCAAATATATAATAATATCAATTAGATTCTTTGAAGAAAACTAAAGCAGGGTCAGATTGTTGATGGTGATGGGGGGAGGGTTGGGGAGAGGTAGGTATTTCAGAGGGCTTGTCAGAGAAGGCTTTGAGTTTAAGAGCCAGCAATGCTGATATCTAGACGTTCCAGACAAGAGAAAAGGTGTGAAGGGCATAGCCAAAATCAGGTTAGTGGAGTTTGAGGCGCCAGTGTGGCTGGGAAGGGGTAAATAGTTAGGAAAGGGCAGGAGGTGAAGTCAGAATAACAACCAGGGCTACTTTCTATAGGGTAACCATTTTTGGATTTTAGAAAGTCTTTGGAGAGTCATTTTGGAATGTCTTTAGTCAGGTCATTGGACACCTTCCTACTTTTCTCTCTTTGTATAAACTCTATGACATATGACTATAAACATTTTGACATTCTGACATTTTGAAAATATATTTTTCAGAGGAGTAATAGTATTTAAAAGATCCTAACTTCCTTTCATGTCTGACCTCAGATTTGGAAAGGCTTTATTTTATTTTAATTTTCTTTATCTTGATACCTGATAATCTTGACTGAAACCAACTTGCTTTTACATTAACCACGTTGAATTAACTTGTTCTTTGCAAGTAGTTTTTATGCTATAAACAGATTTATAGATTAGGTTGTACGGTGATGTATGACCCATTTTACCATCTTCTCATAATATAGTGTCCTTAGTTCATCTGAATATTTCTTTTTATGAGGTACCCAGAATGGAATAAATTATTCTCACTATAGCCTTACTGATAATTAAATTCAAAAGCTTTTAGCAAGTGTTGGTCTCAAAAAAGTGTTTCGCTTTTAATGTAGAACAAAAATTGGGTTCATTGCTGTTGCAATCCTTGTTTCTCCATTAAATCAACATGCATATTTAAAACAGATCTTTTAGTGTTTCTACCTCTAACTGAACATTTAACAAAAGAGTTTATTTTGTTGTAACATTCTGTTCTTATTTTAAGACCTTTGATTAAGAATCCTAATTTAAGAATTCAATCATGTTAATTTATTAAATTTTATATCTCTTTGATATTACTGGTCCTCATTACAGATTATAATGTCTCATAATTCATTTATTAATCTTATTGAGATTGCATTCACTTTGTCTTCCAGATAACTAACAGAAATATGCAATAAGGCCTTATACTAATCTGTATGAGATATTATCTCATTATACAATACGAAAAAGTGTTTTTTTCCCTTCAGTCTTACATAACATAATATCTATTCAAATAATCACCAAAGATCATTAGAAATATTCCACTTTGCCTTGGGAATATCTAAGTGGTAAGCCTTCAAAGGAAATCCAAGAGAGATAGACAGAGTGCATAATCATTGTACTCAGATGTTGAACATTAGCTCTGCTTAAGAACTAATTCAGAATGGTCCATCAGACAGGACAAAGAGATTTCATGTAAGGTTTTAAAAAGGAGATCCTCTGCAGGGAAAGGAGAGAGATTTGAGATGAATATCAAGTAAGAGAGGAAGAACTTTTTCATACCACTGTCATGGGGAAACAAAAGTTAATGGCGTTACAGCATCAATGAGCCAGGTTGCACATCATGGGGATGTGATTGTGGTGGCCACTAGGCACACAGGATGGAAAACATGGGCCTGTTCCCACCTGTTCCCACCTGGGTAAGCCTCTTACTTCAGGGTTTCCCCACCATGACTGCCCATTAGAATTGCAGGACACTATGGTCCTTGCCCCCATGTCCTCAGCCTGCCTTTTGTCTGTGGAAAAACTTTAGCCAAAGAATAAGTTTAATCAGAGAAGTGAGAAAATGCAGAAACAAAGAAAATCAGTCAAACAGGACAAAACAATGATAGTTTAGTCATTAAGCAAAGTCAAGGACCTTTAGTCCCTTCCTAAGGGCTATAGATAATATTCTGAGCCGTATCCTGTGAGCTGTCTTATAGATACTGAAACTCCCACCAGGTGGAAGAAGTTAACTGCATGATGACCAGACTGTAGCCATGACATAAGCTGCCACAATTCTGAGAACTGGCCTCAAAGAAATGGGAACAAACCGACCCTGGAACTGAAGGTTAATTGTACTTAAAACAATCAAGAAGATGCTGATCAGACCACCGCATGACCAATTTCAAGATGACTGCCAGAGCTGAGTGTGCTGTTTCTGCATGTAGCCCCTCCCTCTGCCTATGAAAGTTCTTACCCCCTGGTTGTCAGTGGAGGGGAGTCAGCCTTTGGACATGAGTCTGCTCTCCCCTCCACCCCCAGTTGCTGGCAAAACTGAAATAAAGCAAACTCTCCTTCCCACCAATCTTCCCTCTTTAATGGCTTTTGAGCGATGAGCAGCCGGACCCCACTTTCAGTTACAGAATCACCTGGGAACTTCTAATAACACTAATGCTGGATTCCAAAGCCCAGAGAGTCTGATTCAGATTGGTATGTTGTAGCACCAAGACATCAGGACTTTTTAATACTCTCTAGGTGATTCAAATGTATAGCCAAGGTTTAGAACCACTTTCTTAGGGATAGAATTTTTTATTATAGGATGTATAACTCTTGTTCAATTTGTTTTAGTCTAATATTTGATTTTGTATTTTAGCTTAAAATTTAAGGCATCATTCTAAAAGCCAAAGTTTTTTTTTATTATTATTATTAATTTGATATTGGTTGGTGTGTTCTCTAGTTTTGTTTGTTATTTTAGCCACACCATGCAGCATGTGGGATCTTAGCTCCCTAACCAGGGACTGAACCCGTGCCCCTTGCATTGGAAGCATGGTGTCTTAACCACTGGACTGGCAGGAAAGTCCCTCTAGTTATTTATTGATATTTAAAAGCAAAAATATTATCAAATATGAGAGTCTGTCTATATCATAATTCTCATTAATACACTAAGATAAATCAGTCAATATGAAAATTGCGGATTTGGACTACTGCTGAACTAGTATACTTTAGTCTTGGAATAGTGGCAATAAATATAGAGAAGTTACAAATACATAAATAAAAATCATATTACCATTGGCCCTTGAACAACATGAGTTTAAACTGCACAGGTCCACTTATATGTGAGTTTTTTCCAGTGAATACATATATGTACTGTAAATGTAGTCTCTCTTCCTTATGTTTTTCTTAATAACATTTTCTTTCTCCAGCTTAATTTACTGTAAGAATATTGTATACAATTCATATAACATAGAAAGTATATGTTAATCAAAACACATAAAACAAAATGTTTATGTTATTGGTAAGGCTTCTGGTCACCAATAGGCTTTTAGTAGTTTAAATTTGGGGGGGAGTCAAAAGTTATACATGGATTTTGGACTGTGAGAGCCTTGGTGCCCCTAACCTCTGTGTTGTTCAAGGGTCAACTGTGTATCAAAATAGTTGTTATGGTAAGAAATTAAATAACAGATAACAACTGAAAGTAAAAATTTATTAGAAAAATAGAATTACAGTTTAAAACTTAAATGAGCTTCCAGCTTAAGAGATGAACTAAGCATACTCCACTCTGCCAGAATCCAATTAAAATCATATAAAGTCATAGAAATGAGCAAAAGTTAAATGAGTTGATAGATATAAAACTTTTAGTATAGTCTCTGATACTTATTAAGTGCTCAGGAAGGTTATATATTATTGATGGTATTATCATAAAAGAGAATCATTCATGATGGCACTGAGAAACAGAAGGGGGCAATATTACTGGATTGGGACATTGATGACTTTCTGCGAGATAGAAAATAATTGCTATATTATGGATAGTTGCAGCCCAAAACATGCAAAGAAGAAGTTGTCAGCAGCTGTAAGTGCCACTTTTCTGCCAGAACAGTGATGTGGCTCCCGGTTTGCAGCAGGCAGGTATAGAGGGAAGAAAAGGGACTAGGGGTAGAAATCAAGTTGATAAACAAAAGTGCTGTCCACAAAGCAGTTGTTCAAGTCATACTGAACTCTCCTCTCTCACCCCTGAATGCAGCGGCATCAGAGAATCCAGGAAAAACCTTGGCAAACTAAAGAATAAGGAAACCACAAAGCATACGGAACATACAGTGAAACTTCAAAAGTTCCCTCTGCGTTATCAGGAAAAAGATGAGGATGAACGCTACCAACACTTCTGTTCTATATTACACTGGAGACTTTAGCCCAAATAGTAAGGCATGTAAATAGGAATATAATGTATGAAGATTGGAAATGAGGACACAAAACCCATTATTCACAGATGATATGAATGTTGACACAGAAAATCAAATGGTATATATAGATAAATTATTAGAATTAATAAGTTTATTAAGACTGATGTTACAAAACCAGTTATTAATAATTGATTAATAATCAGTTGTATGTCTACCTACCAGCATCAAAGAATTAGACAAGATAACTTAAAAAATATATTTTTTTCAAATAGCTCAAAACTTTAAAATAGCTTAGACTAAATATAACACAAATATGCAAGACATGTATGAAGAAAACTTTAAAATATATTAACCATAAATATCCAGATAAGTATAGCTATCTGTAATCTGGCATTACAGATTAAAGATTACTGGCAAAAGCACAAAGTTATTAATAAATGATGCTGGAATATTTTCGCAACCATACTGGGAAAAAAAATTAAATTCGTCCCCTACCTCCCACCATTCACAAAAATTAACACCAGGCACTTTGAATATCTAAACATAAAATCAAAACCATAAAGCTTTTAGAAGATAACTTGTGGAATTACTTTGTGACATCAGTGTGAGTAAAGAGGTACTTGCTATAAAGTAAAAGGCTCAGAAATTCAACTAAATTGAAATTAAGAATTTACATTAGTTAAAATACATCTTTAAGAGAGTGGACAAGCAAACTACAGACTGGGAGGAGATATTTTCCAAACATCTAGCCAACAAAGGACTAATATGCCAAATGTAATTTAAATAAACAACTCATAGATCAATTAAAAAAGAAAACACAGTAGAAAAATAGGCAAAAGATTTAATCAAGCACTTCACAAGACAGAAAATCCAAAGAGCCAATAATATGAAAAGGGGTTCAACTATGTTAGTAATCAAAAAATGCAAATTAAAACCACAGTAAGATACTATCATACACCCATCAGAATGGTAATAATATTTTAAAAGTCTGACAACCTTGGATTTTAACAGATATGGAGCAACAAAAGGCTCAGAAGTTTCTGGTTGTAGTGAAGTTGGTAAATCATATGGCAGATGTTTGTTTGGCAATTTATAGGAAAGTTGAAGGTATACATACATCAAGATTCAGAAGTTCCAGCAGCAGGTGTGTACCATAGAGATAACTTTGCACATGCGCATTTGACACATGTATAAGAACGTTCTTAAGAACATTTTTTTTTTTGGTAATAGTAAAATACTGGAAACTCAAATATCTATCAACCATGGAATAGATAAATAAATTGAGGTGTATTTTCATAACAAAAATTACGTAGTATGATAAGCAATAGATGGAGGTGGCCAACATACGAGTGACCGAGAACTGCAAATCACAAAGAATACACATGGATATGGATTGAATTGTGTCCCTTCCCGGATTCTTATGTTAAGTACCTTATGTGTCAGTATTTGGAGATAGGGCTTTTAAGCAGGTAATTAATGTTAAATGAGATAATAAGGGTGGATCCTAATCCAATAAGACTGGTGCCCTTAAAAGAAGAGGAAGAGACAACAGAAGTGCCTGTGCACAGAGAAAAGGCCATGTGAGGATACAACAAGAAGGCAGCCATGTGGAAGTCAGAAGAGGTCTCACCAGAAGCCAACCATGCTGGCACCTTGATCTTAGACGTCCAACCTCCAGAACTATGAGAAAATAAATTTCAGTTGTTTAAGCCACCCATTCTCTGATATCCTGGTTATGGCAGCCCTAGAAGAATATATTGCACGTGCCATATATATATTTTTTAATCTATGCATGTGAGACAAAATTAACCATATAAACAAAAACAAAATAAAAAGGTAACAATAAGTCAAGATATATTTGTAATTCCAATAAATGTATATGAATTGAGAGTTCCTGTTAAATTTAGAGGATTCAAATTGGATTCAATGGAAATCCAGCTCTAAGTAGTTTATACAAGGCACATCTAAAACATAATATGAACGTTTTAAAGAGATGGGGAAATATGTGGCATGGAAATACTAGCCAGAAGAAATACCATGTGGCACATTAAGATTAGACAGTTTACATTTAAGATGTAAATAATTAATAGAGTAAGTAAGAAAACAATGTTTAAAGATATGTCTTCAATTTGAAGTGGTCCCACCACACTCTGAACAATGATGGAAAAAGAGTTACAACCAGATAAATCCTAATGATATTTAGGGTTTGTACAAACACTATGGAAATTTAGTGAGTTGGATCAACGTTCAGCTAAACTATCAATTAAAGGGGCTCGATTAAAGGGGTTCAATAAAGCACATGTTCACATACGTCTTTATTAAAATGTTATGTTAAAATATGTTCTAGTAAATTGAGGATAAACAGGAAAGAAGAAACGTGGGATGTAGGAAGTAATAGATCCATCAAAAGAGAGTAAATATGAGCTAGTCTAGAAAGTAATGTAGTTGTATATAGCTAGTCTAAAATGCAAGTAATCCAGACTTTAGCAAGAGAATGGAAAACTGCAAGAGGGAGAGGGAGATTTATACATGAGAGAAAAAAAGGAGAGAGAAAGCAAGAGAGAGAGAGAGAAAGGAAGACTTTATTACCCTTATGAATTTACAATCCAGGAAACCAAAAAAATTTACAAACAGGAAATACAGATATACTATTTGAATATAGAAGAAACTGTGTTTACATAGTCATTATTATAAAAACCTCATCTATTGATTTTTAACTTTCAAAATTAATATATAATCAAAGTATGAATACATACATATGAAACATTAACCCATGATATTAAAAATACATAGATACACACAAAGGAAAAAAAGTTGAGAGCAGTGAATTAAAAGAGAAGTAGAGGGATGCAAGTGCTCACCATATATTTTCAAAATATGAGGAATCAAGAGATGCTGTCTCAGGAATTCCCTGGCGGTCCAATGGTTAGGACTCTGTGCTTTCACTGTGGTGGGCCCGGGTTCGATCCCCGGTCTGGTCTGGGAACTAAGATCCCACAAGTCGCGCAACAGGGCCAAAAAAAAAAAAGAATGCTGTCTCAAGATGATGGCAGAATACACTTTGAATAAGTGTATTCTTCAAAATGAGAGAAGTATACAATAAAGAAATTAAAATAATGGTATGTATTGTCAGAAGGGGAGAGGGAGGGTGTAGAAGTGTGCTAAATCTTAACCTACCAGAATAAAAAATCAGGAATCTCTAAAGTTAATAAATCAAGAAAGGGCAATATCAGTATATTATTTAGAGGAATGCCAGTGAAAAAATAAGAATTAAAAGGATTAAAAGTGTTTGTTTAGTGTATGGGATTGGTGTAAGGGAGGAAACTGAAACTTTTCATTGTAAACCTTCTGTGACCCTCTGATAAAATTGAAAACAAAATCATTTTTTAAAAATCTCTCTCTACCAAAAATCTGTTTACAGTGTAAGACGGACACTTAGGATTCTTCTTGAAACTTATTTTTTTATATTATTTGAAATATAAAATTTTTTTCTTCTCAGCTAAATTACAGGATGATAATTTCTCAGAAAGAGAGATAAAATGATGTTTCTGGGAAGCACTAAACTTCCAGTCTTGGGTCGATAAAATGGCAGAGAAGGCAGCTACAATCAGAGGTTACACTTGGAGAATGGAAGAGTGAAACTGCCGAAATGCTCCAGGGAAGAGTAAAACAAATCGACTACTCTGGGAGCAAAAATAAAAAGGTAATTTTTAACTTCTGGACAGTGTGTCTGAAAAATGAAACCATGAACATGGAAATTAATAATACTTATAAGTTGTACTCTATTATTGTATGAGTAAGGCTGTGAACATCATTGAAGAGTCAACAGAGGTAAGAAAAATTTCAGGACATCATCCCAAGAACGGGATCCAGGGAAAATCTCCAATGCGCTGGTTGGAGAAAGCTAACTTTAACAGAAAGGTATATGTGGGAATCTCTTGGATGACTATTGCATTGGAATGGTAAAAAGTTCTAGCCATCACACAGGTGCCATCTAGGATTTTTTTAAACATATTTTGTATTACTGATAAACACACGATGCTTTCAATTTCACATTCCTAATAATATATGGTTGTTAACTGAATCTGGTATCCTCTGATATAATTCTACTATGCTATATTCTTCAGAGCAATGCTTTTATACAGGTAGCATAGTGTTATCAGCTTTGACTGAAATTGGATCTGAATTCAATGAGTATGGTGACTTTATGTCAAATAGTTAGTGTTTTGTCTTTGAGAAGGAAATGTGATCATTTTTATAGTATGTACTGGGAGGCAATAAATTATGGAAGTGTGTGGCAATGCTGTGACCTTTTCAGTATTCAGTAGTTTGAATAGCTGGTCTTTCTATCCTACTTGATTAAAGCTCCACAAATCATCAAGAAAGTTAATGCAAGATAAAACATTTTTTTTAATGGCACAGCATTAATCCTTTCATATGGCAGAAGTTGGAATGGTAACAGTTAAGACAGTTGTAACAAATTTCCATGTCTCTGCTGTAGCTGCAAATCTTTAGACAGCAGCCATTGATTTTGGATGATGAAATTGTGACCTGGTAAAACCTCTATCCAGCACTTTTTAGAGTTATGGTATATTAAAAACGTGTTTGCCATACATAGAGAGTAGACACGACCTTGGAAATAACATAGATGTCTCCCTCTCCTACGCATCACATACAAACTATCTCCTGAGAATCTTACTTGTAATTATATCCAATGACATCAATTTTATAATACCTTTCAGTAACCCACTGCAAATCATAAACCTCAGTGAAAGAGAGTTCTTGTTTACACTCAATGAAATACTTATAACAGATATAAATCTGTGTTTTACTGATAGGTAGTTTTTGCTGGCTATTCCATAAATGTTTATTAATTGAGGAGCAGCTAATGAAGAACAAAAATCTAATGTTGTAAATATTGTAGGTTTTCATATATAGTCTTTTTTTAGGATTGTAGAAATTAATTCACTGACCAGTTTTTTCCAAAATATTCAGAATTAAAGTAAGTTCATTTATACTTCAACACATTGGGAAACAGTACATTGTAAATAGATATTCCCTCCTTATTTTAGAGCATACTGTTTTATTTTAATCATCAATATGTAGGATTTGGGATTTTGTTACAGGATATACTCATTATATTTATTGCTTATAGCAAACTTTTAAATGACTGACACAGAGCAGGCATTCAACAAATGTATGGACAATATGTGACTGAAAGATGAATGAGAACATAAAGATAATTACATACGTTAAAATGTATTCACTGTTTTCATGATACTGTTAAGTTAGCATGGAATTGCTTTTAGCTGCGTTATAGACTTGGGAAGTAGAAGGACCAATATTTGCTGTTAAGAGATTATACAGATATATACATATAAACAATTATTCATAGGAGAGTTAGTTCATTAGTTAGTTGGTTAATGAGGTGAATGTTAATTACCTGTGGTTTTAATGAATGACCAGAGTTTGAAATGAATTGAAAGTAAACCAGATATCTCAGCTGAAAGTGTTGTTTTTCTTTATTTTAAGGTAGACATAGCTTCTTAGTCCTTTTTTAAAGATTGGAGGTCATAACATTCCTTTTTCTTAGTGAGAGTTTTATTTCAAAGAAATAGTTTTATCATTGTTTCTTAAAGCTATCTGTAGTTAAAAAAATATTTTCCATTCTGTTTACAATTTCTCAAATCAGAATTAATACTAGATTATCTAGCACTAACACTTGTTGTTTTTCCTGATCTCTATCGATTTTTAAATCAAAAATCTAAACGCTAATCCAAGTAAAATAAGTCTCAGTATGGTTGAAAACTAAGCCTATATATCTGATATTTTTTTCTGCATGTCTATTGCAAGATAACAAAATTTTTCATAAGAGTACTTTCCATCTAATAGGTGCAAATACATGTTTATTTAATGAAAAAATGTTTTATGTATTCAGAATATAGTATAATTCATTATCCACTGTTTTATTCCAAAAACATTTATGAGGTGTATAATATGTGTCAAAGTTGTAGTAGATGCTAGAGACACTCTGTTAAAGAGAGCAGAAAACTGACCTGTTAGTTTACATTCCAGTTGGTAAAAGCAGAATGTAAACAAATACAAAATTAATAAATAAGACAATCTCAACTGATGAAAAATTTATGAGGGCAACACATGTAGACAATATTCGAGAAAATAATTGGGGTTTGCACTTTATTTCTGTCTTTTTATTTAGCAAATTAAAAATAACTTTACTGTTCTTATTCTATAGATAAGGAAAATAATTATAACAGAGTGTAAATCAGCAAGAGTTCATAAAAATTGCTTGCAATTGGATTTGCTGAAACTGGCATGTCCTCAACTGTTGGTCTTGTTATATGTAATTTAGTGGTGCTCTTTGAGCATTGCTTTATACTTACAAATAATAAACCAATTTGCATTATAAATATTAAAGAAAAAAACCAAGCTAATGACTTCTCTGTACAGAAGTAGGTTAATAATTTTATATGGATCCAGCCAGCAATGTTGGTTCAATCATAAAGGGTCTCTTCAATTTTATGTTGTCTTCTCTTCTATTGATATACCAACAGATCTTATGTACACATTTAAAATAGTTGAAATGTGGATGAAAATTCCAGCCCAACTTGCCCTCCTCTAGATATCCATAATTATGCTACCTGAAAAATATGGCTAAAAATATTAAATTCTAATAAAATTGCACAAATTTGGTGGTTAGCAGGATTCATTCATTTAAAGAGAAGGAAATAGTTATATTTTAAGAGAAACTCAAAATCCCCCAACAGATTTTTCTGTTTGTTCCAGATAGGGGTCATATGTAAAGTAAGGTGCTAGAGAATCTGCTATCCCTTTTTATCTTGGACACCCTAGCATTCTATTCAATCAAAATAGGGCTGAGGCAAAACTGGATTTTATTGGAAAGTATTTGTGCAGAATTCACATTAGAAAAAATCCTTTCTACCCCTCGAATGCCAAATCACACTCATTATGGAGATCAGTTCCCAAGGGATCAACTCTAAACCAGAGACGGGGCTCTGATTAAATGTAAATAGGGAGATAACTGAATCCATATCTTGGGATCACCCTCTTATTTCTATTGAATTCAGGATTATCTTGAGTGTTTTTCCTCAGGTGCACATTTATGAAAGCTGACAATATTTAGAAGAGAATATTCCATAGTTAATGGCATTAGAAAGGAGGGAGAGAAGAAGAAAAAGAGAGAAAGAAGAAGAGAGAGAGAAAGAGAGAGAGAGAGAGAGAGGAAACAGCTCTGTTATTCTCAAGATCGTTTTAGAAAGTTAATGAATCCATTCCTACTTACTTTTTTATGTCTCTGATTAAGACTTTCTCTGGCAATGTAGGAATTTTCCTAGTTGGGAACTCAGTGTAAGTGGATGTTGTTGTCTTAAGTTGTGAAGACTGTCGTTGAAAAGTTGAAAGAAATTTCTGTTTACTAAGAAACTCCAATTTATCTTTGTGCCATTTCCTCTTGGACAGTGAAAGATAAATCACTGTGTAGAACCTTGTGAGTTAGGCAAGACCTTAATGCAGGGAATGAACTGAAAGGAAGAATTTATGACTCAAACATTTAAGAGTTATATTTAGTAATGTAAATTTACTGTTTGTTGCAGCAGATTTATATTCCTGCATAGGCTTCACTTAGATTAATGTTTTTCTCTAAAGAAGAATTTAAACTACCCTACGGCTTGTTCTTACAGAGTTGGGCATGCTGCTGTTCAAACAGTTGCTCCTGGGGGATCTGAAATGTAGACCCTTAAAACAATAGGATTTCCAGAACTGATATGCTCTTCGCCTTCTCTCATAGAGGAGTTGATGTAAACAACCAGGAACTAAGGATGCCAAGCACAGCCTGCCTCAGAATGACAACTTAGTAGGCTCAGACGACACAGGTGCTATTATTTCTGACTGAATTTCTTACATAGTGGGAAAATGTACTATGTTGAAGTATTGTTTTGATAACTCTGGCAAAACCGTACCCATGCTGCTATGCACAGCTGTGCAATTCGTGCACCTTGAAAAAGCAGCCTGTCTTGGAACAGATGGAGATTGAAATGAAGCCTAGCACAGAACTGGTTCCCAACAGAAGAAGGAGCATTCTTGTTTTGTTTGTTTGTTCGTTTTTGTTTTGTATTGCCCACACAGAGTAGAATCTGCTCACGGAGCTGCGAACCATGTGGATCTGATCCTCTGAGGGGCACCATTTTCTCTTTGGCTGAACAAGATACCTTTTTCCAATTCAAACATGAACTTTGGATATACTTGCAGAAGCCCTGACTGCAGTCTTGTGGGAGGTGAGATTTCTTTAAAAAGATTAGATCTCTCCATTGCAAATTAGCTGGGAAATCATCCAGGAAGTAAAGACTCAGGAGGTTGGGCTTCAACTAAAGTGAGAGTGCTTCATTTCTAAGTATTGGAGTCATTTTTTTTTTTTCCTGGATTCTGAAACATGGCAACGTATAGATCCCTCCCAATGCCACATAATTATGGTACAGGAGCAAGGCAGGGAGGTGACACATTAAGGATCTCTAAAAGCAGACATTCTGCAGTAGTTACAAGGTGTATTTACTTCCCCTTCAGAATTCTAGACCTTCATGAAATTCTTGTCAACTGTGATGACTAGAATTGACTGTCCTGTGAAGAATTAAGGAGACTGTGAATCCCTTGCTGGGGGTAAGGTTGAAAAAAAAAGCAATATTTCCTTCCTCTATAAATAGTGAGGACAGCTTTAATTATAGAAAGGGCAATATTTGAAGAGGGATCAACCATAGAAGTCTGGCATAGCAAGGAAGTAAAAAAAGATTGATTCTTTCACATGGAGTAAGTTTTTTTTTTTCCTTAAATACTGTGAATATATTTTGGCCAGGTGATGGCTCTAGAAGTTGTATTTTAAGAATAATATGGAAAACTGTTCATAAGAACTATGGATAAAACTTTTCCTAAAATTGATTAATGCTTACTAGCTGAAATTAGTTTTTACATTTTTTTCTCTTCTATTAAGGTATTCAATTGCTCCTTTTGAATTATGGTGCATATTCAAACAATACAAAATTTTTTATCTCTTTTGAGATGTATCTTGGAAAGGATCATCAAGAAAATATATGATAATATCAAAAGAGGAGTCAGAAGTTTTACTGATAGTTACAAAGAAATAGCTGAATTTAGAGCTGATAAATAATCAAGCAGAAGACATTTGGAAAATGCTTTTTATATAAACTTTATATATGTGGAAGGTCATGTGTATGTAAAAAACACAAATTGTGAGTAATTGCTTGTGGTAGCTATGGTTTTTGTGGGCCCTTTGTATAATTTTTTCTTCTCCTAGTTTTATTAATACACCTTGTCCTTTTGGACACAAAAATGAGTTTATAACTCTGTGAGCTAAACACAACTAATCTGTCTCCCACAGTGATTGGTTCAGAGAAGTGTATACACTCAAGCAGGGACCCTCAGAGGTCTTGTATGATGTTATGTATACATGGTTCTGGGGGAAAATGCTGGCTGTCTTTCACTGGGATTAGTTACTAACCTGGAATCTTATAGAATAGGGTGAGCATGGGTCTTATCTCCAGCCACATTAAAGAAAGCTTATCTCAAGTTAAAGAAACCAAGACCAACACACTGAGAGAAGCAGAGAAGAGATGGATATAGAGAGAAAAAGCATGCACAACCTTGTATGAAGTCTAGGCTCACAAAGAGACTGAAGTCAGCACTCTCTTCCTCTTGTGTGGTAAGCAAATTTCCTTTGCTTGAGTTGGGTTTCTAACATTAAGAATTCTCATTAAACAAGAGGAAGCTGTAGAAATACTGCTAGGTTGGCAAATTGGTAAATTTAAGTCTTGGACTTAGTTCTGTAGATCATTCTGTCTTTAAATGAGGCATTTATTCATTCTGAACCTATTTGATAATCTATTAAGTGAAGAAATACTACAATATAATCTCATAATTTCTATTTTTATTCTAACAATCTCCATTTTAATGGCATATTTTATCTGGCCTTCATTTTTACATTAAATGTAGAACTCTAACTCCAAGATAAGATATTAGAGAAACCATTTGCTATCCTTATGTCACTGTTTTCCAGGCAGAAAAATCAGTGAAGTAGGGTTGCCTTGTATGAATGTTGAAAAATTGCTTGTGATTGTCAATAATGCAGTACAGTTATACAACTCATTCATTCAGTGACTATTTTATTGAGATATAAAATTGACATATAACATTTTATAAGTTTAAGATGTAAATCATGTTGACTTGATGCACTTATATATGACAGTATGATTACCAACACAGTGTAAGCATCACATATTTACCATTTTTTCGTGTGGTGAGAACATTTAAGATCCAGTCTCTTAGCAACTTTCAAGTATATTATATGGTATTGGTAACTATAATCACGATGCTTTTAATTAGCTCCTCTGAACATATTTATCTTATAGTTGCATATTTGTATCCTTTGACCAACACCTCTACAGTTTCACCCTGCAGCCCCTGGTAACCACCATTCTACTCTCTGTTTCTATGAGCTTGGCTTTTTTAGATTCCACATACAAGGGATATCATACAGTAATTGTCTTTTTCTGACTTATTTCACTTAGCATAATGCCCTCAAGATCCATCCATGTTGTCCCAAACACCAGGATGTCCTTTCTCATGCATGAATTTGATATATATATATGACATGTACATATATATAGATATATAGATATAGTTATAGATATAGATCATATCTTCTTTATCCAGTCATCTGTTGGTGAACCCTTAGGTTGTTTCTGAATCTTAGCTACCGTGAATAATGCTGCAATAAACGTGGGAGTGCAAATATCTTTTCAATATATGGTTTTCATTTTCTTTGGATATACACCCAGTAGTGGAATTGCTGGATCATATGGTAATTCTATTTAAAAATTTTTGAGGAACCCCCACTGTTCTTCATGATGGCTGAACAAATTTACATTCCCAACAACAGTGCACAAGCATTCCCTTTTCTTCACATCCTTGCCAGCCCTTGTTATTTCTTGGCTTTTTGATCATAGCCCTTCTATCGTGAAGTGATAATCCCATTGCAGTTTTGATTTGCATTTCCCTGATGATTAGTAATGTTAAGCATCTTTTCATATACCAGTTGTCCATTTGGATATCTTTAGAAAATTATCTATTCAGTTCCTCTGCCCATTTCTAAATTGGATTATTTGTTTCTGTTGTTGTTGTTGTTGTTGAGTTGTATGACTTCTTCATATATTTTGGATATTAACCCCTTACCTGATATATGGCTTGCAAATACTTCTCCATTCCATACATTGCCATTTTATTTTGTTGATTGTTTCTTTTACTGTGCAGAAACTTTTTATTTTGATGTAATCCCACTTGCTGATTTTTACTTTGTTGCTTGTGCTTTTGGTGTCATATCCAAAGACTTGTTGCCAATACCAATGTGAAAGAACGTTTCCCCTGTCTTTTCTTTCATGAGTTTTATAGTTTCAGGTCCTATGTCTAAGTCTTTAATCCAATTTCATTTTCCTGCATGTGGTTATCCAGTTTTCTCAATGCCATTTATTAAAGAGACTATCCTTTCTCCCTTGAGTACTCTTGGTTCTCTTGCCAAATATTAGTTGCCCATATATGTGGGGGCTTATTTCTGGGTTTTCTCATTTGTTCCATCAACCTATGTGTCTATGCTTATGCCAGTACCATATTGTTTTTTTTTTTTAACATCTTTATTGAAGTATAATTGCCTTACAATGGTGTGTTAGCTTCTGCTTTATAACAAAGTGAATCAGTTATACATATACAATATGTTCCCATTTCTCTTCCCTCTTGCATCTCCCTCCCTCCCACCCTCCCCATACCACCCCTCTAGGTGGTCACAAAGCACCGAGCTGATCTCCCTGTGCTATGCGGCTGCTTCCCACTAGTTATCTATTTTACATTTGGTAGTGTATATATGTCCATGACACTCTCTTACCCTGTCACATCTCACCCCACCCCCTCCCCATATCCTCAAGTCCATTCTCTAGTAGGTCTGTGTCTTTATTCCCGTCTTGCCACTAGGTTCTTCATGGCCTTTTTTTTTTTTTTTTTTTTCCCTTAGATTCCGTATATATGTGTTAGCATACTGTATTTGTTTTTCTCTTTCTGACTTACTTCACTCTGTATGACAGACTCTAACTCCATCCACCTCATTACAAATACCTCCATTTCATTTCTTTTTATGGCTGAGTAATATTCCATTGTATATATGTGCCACATCTTCTTTATCCATTCATCTGTCGATGGACATTTAGGTTGCTTCCATGTCCTGGCTATTGTAAATAGAGCTGCAATGAACATTTTGGTACATGACTTCTTTTGAACTATGGTTTTCTCAGGGTATATGCCCAGTATTGGGATTGCTGGGTCGTATGGTAGTTCTATTTGTAGTTTTTTCAGGAACCTCCATACTGTTCTCCATAGTGGCTGTATCAATTTACATTCCCACCAACAGTGCAAGAGTGTTCCCTTTCCTCCACACCCTCTCCAGCATTTATTGTTTCTAGATTTTTTGATGATGGCCACTCTGATTGGTGTGAGATGATATCTCATTGTAGTTTTGATTTGCATTTCTCTAATGATTAATGATGTTGAGCATTCTTTCATGTGTCTGTAGGCCATCTGTATATCTTCTTTGGAGAAATGTCTATTTAGGTCTTCTGCCCATTTTTGGATTGGGTTGTTGGTTTTTTTGTTATTGAGCTGCATGAGCTGCTTGTAAATCTTGGAGATTAATCCTTTGTCAGTTGCTTCATTTGCAAATATTTTCTCCCATTCTGATGGTTGTCTTTTGGTCTTGTTTATGGTTTCCTTTGCTGTGCAAAAGCTTTTAAGTTTCATTAGGTCCCATTTGTTTATTTGTGTTCTTATTTCCATTTCTCTGGGAGCTGGGTCAAAAAGAATCTTGCTGTGATGTATGTCATAGAGTGTTCTGCCTATGTTTTCCTCTAAGAGTTTGATAGTGTCTGCCCTTACACTTAGGGCTTTAATCCATTTTGAGTTTATTTTTGTGCATGGTGTCAGGGAGTGTTCTAATTTCATACTTTTACATGTACCTGTCCAATTTTCCCAGCACCACTTATTGAAGAGGCTGTCTTTTCTCCACTGTATATGCTTGCCTCCTTTATCAAAGATAAGGTGACCATATGTGTGTGGGTTTATCTCTGGGCTTTCTATCCTGTTCCATTGATCTATATTTCTGTTTTTGTGCCAGTACCAAACTGTCTTGATTACTGAAGCTTTGTAATATAGTCTGAAGTCAGGGAGCCTGATTCCCCCAGCTCCATTTTTCGTTCTCAAGATTGCTTTGGCTATTCGGGGTCTTTTGTGTTTGCATACAAATTGTGAAATTTTTTGTTCTAGCTCTGTGAAAAATGCCAGTGGTAGTTTGATAGGGATTGCATTGAATCTGTAGATTGCTTTGGGTAGTAGAGTCATTTTCACAATGTTGATTCTTCCAATCCAGGAACATGGTATATCTCCCCATCTATTTGTATCATCTCTAATTTCTTTCATCAGTGTCTTATAATTTTCTGCATACAGGTCTTTTGTCTCCTTAGGCAGGTTTATTCCTAGATATTTTACTCTTTTTGTTGCAATGGTAAATGGGAGTGTTTTCTTAATTTCACTTTCAGATTTTTCGTCATTAGTGTATAGAAATGCAAGGGATTTCTGTGCATTTATTTTGTATCCTGCTACTTTACCAAATTCATTGATTAGCTCTAGGAGTTTTCTGGTAGCATCTTTAGGATTCTCTATGTATAGTATCATGTCATCTGCAAATAGTGACAGCTTTACTTCTTCTTTTCCGATTTGGATTCCTTTTATTTCTTTGTCTTCTCTGATTGCTGTGGCTAACACTTCCAAAACTATGTTGAATAATAGTGGTGAAAGTGGGCAACCTTGTCTTGTTCCTGATCTTAGTGGAAATGGTTTCAGTTTTTCACCATTGAGGACAATGTTGGCTGTGGGTTTGTCATATATGGCCTTTATTATGTTGAGGAAAGTTCCCTCTATGCCTACTTTCTGCAGGGCTTTTATCATAAATGGGTGTTGAATTTTGTCGAAAGCTTTCTCTGCATCTATTGAGATGATCATATGGTTTTTCTCCTTCAATTTGTTAATATGGTGTATCACGTTGATTGATTTGCGTATATTGAAGAATCCTTGCATTCCTGGGATAAACCCCACTTGATCATGGTGTATGATCCTTTTAATGTGCTGTTGGATTCTGTTTGCTAGTATTTTGTTGAGGATTTTTGCATCTCTGTTCATCAGTGATATTGGCCTGTAGTTTTCTTTCTTTGTGACATCTTTGTCTGGTTTTGGTATCAGGGTGATGGTGGCCTCGTAGAATGAGTTTGGGAGTGTTCCTCCCTCTGCAATATTTTGGAAGAGTTTGAGAAGGATAGGTGTTAGCTCGTCTCTAAATGTTTGATAGAATTCACCTGTGAAGCCATCTGGTCCTGGGCTTTTGTTTGTTGGAAGGTTTTTAATCACAGTTTCAATTTCAGTGCTTGTGATTGGTCTGTTCATATTTTCTATTTCTTCCTGGTTCAGTCTCGGCAGTTTGTGCATTTCTAAGAATCTGTCCATTTCTTCCAGGTTGTCCATTTTATTGGCATAGAGTTGCTTGTAGTAATCTCTCATGATCTTTTGTATTTCTGCAGTGTCAGTGGTTACTTCTCCTTTTTCATTTCTAATTCTATTGATCTGAGTCTTCTCCCTTTTTCTCTTGATGAGTCTGGCTAATGGTTTATCAATTTTGTTGATCTTCTCAAAGAACCAGCTTTTAGTTTCATTGATTTTTGCTATTGTTTCCTTCATTTCTTTTTCATTTATTTCTGACCTGAT
Organism: Eschrichtius robustus; assembly: GCF_028021215.1. Taxonomy (NCBI): domain Eukaryota; kingdom Metazoa; phylum Chordata; class Mammalia; order Artiodactyla; family Eschrichtiidae; genus Eschrichtius; species Eschrichtius robustus. The sequence continues at coordinate 84,418,645 of NC_090827.1, read as the reverse complement.
CTTTATAATTTCTTTCCTTCTGCTGGCTTTGGGGTTTTTTTGTTCTTCTTTCTCTAATTGCTTCAGGTGCAAGGTTAGGTTGTTTATTCGAGATGTTTCCTGTTACTTGAGGTAGGCTTGTATTGCTATAAACTTCCCTCTTAGCACTGCTTTTGCTGCGTCCCATAGGTTTTGGGTCGTCGTATCTCCATTGTCATTTGTTTCTCGGTATTTTTTGATTTCCCCTTTGATTTCTTCAGTAATCACTTCGTTATTAAGTAGTGTATTGTGTAGCCTCCATGTGTTTGTATTTTTTACAGATCTTTTCCTGTAATTGATATCTAGTCTCATAGCGTTGTGGTCGGAAAAGATACTTGATACGATTTCAATTTTCTTAAATTTACCAAGGCTTGATTTGTGACCCAAGATATGATCTATCCTGGAGAATGTTCCATGAGCACTTGAGAAAAATGTGTATTCTGTTGTTTTTGGGTGGAATGTCCTATAAATATCAATTAAGTCCATCTTGTTTAATGTATCATTTAAAGCTTGTGTTTCCTTATTTATTTTCATTTTGGATGATCTGTCCATTGGTGAAAGTGGGGTGTTAAAGTCCCCTACTATGATTGTGTTGCTGTCGATTTCCCCTTTTATGGCTGTTAGTATTTGCCTTATGTATTGAGGTGCTCCTATGTTGGGTGCATAAATATTTACAATTGTTATAGCTTCCTCTTGGATCGATCCCTTGATCATTATATAGTGTCCTTCTTTGTCTCTTGTAATAGTCTTTATTTTAAAGTCTATTTTGTCTGCTATGAGAATTGCTACTCCAGCTTTCTTTTGATTTCCATTTGCATGGAATATCTTTTTCCATCCCCTCACTTTCAGTCTGTATGTGTCTCTAGGTCTGAAGTGGGTCTCTTGTAGACAGCATATATATGGGTCTTGTTTTTGCATCCATTCAGCCAGCCTGTGTCTTTTGGTGGGAGCATTTAATCCATTTACATTCAAGGTAATTATCGATATGTATGTTCCTATTCCCATTTTCTTAAATGTTTTGGGTTTGTTATTGTAGGTGTTTTCCTTCTCTTGTGTTTCTTGCCTAGAGAAGTTCCTTTAGCATTTGTTGTAAAGCTGGTTTGGTGGTGCTGAACTCTCTCAGCTTTTGCTTGTCTGTAAAGGTTTTAACTTCTCCATCGAATCTGAATGAGATCCTTGCTGGGTAGAGTAATCTTGGTTGTAGGTTTTTCTCCTTCATCACTTTAAGTATATCCTGCCACTCCCTTCTGGCTTGCAGAGTTTCTGCTGAAAGATCAGATGTTAACCTTATGGGGATTCCCTTGTGTGTTATTTGTTGTTTTTCCCTTGCTGCCTTTAATATGTTTTCCTTATATTTAATTTTTGACAGTTTGATTAATATGTGTCTTGGCGTGTTTCTCCTTGGGTTTATCCTGTGTGGGACTCTCTGTGCTTCCAGGACTTGATTAACTATTTCCTTTCCCATATTAGGGAAGTTTTCAACTATAATCTCTTCAAATATTTTCTCAGTCCCTTTCTTTTTCTCTTCTTCTTCTGGGACCCCTATAATTCGAATGTTGGTGCATTTAATGTTGTCCCAGAGGTCTCTGAGACTGTCCTCAGTTCTTTTCATTCTTTTTTCTTTATCCTGCTCTGCAGCAGTTATTTCCACCATTTTATCTTCCAGGTCACTTATCCTTTCTTCTGCCTCAGTTATTCTGCTATTGATCCCATCTAGAGTATTTTTAATTTCATTTATTGTGTTTTTCATCATTGCTTGGTTCCTCTTTAGTTCTTCTACGTCCTTGTTAAATGTTTCTTGCATTTTGTCTATTCTATTTCCAAGATTTTGGATCATCCTTACTATCATTATTCTGAATTCTTTTTCAGGTAGACTACCTATTTCCTCTTCATTTGTTAGGTCTAGTGTGCTTTGACCCTGCTCCTTCATCTGCTGTGTGTTTTTCTGTCGTCTCATTTTGCTTATCCTGCTGTGCTTGGGGTCTCCTTTTCACAGACTGCAGGTTCGTAGTTCCCGTTGTTTTTGGTATCTGTCCCCAGTGGCTAAGGTTGGTTCAGTGGGTTGTGTAGGCTTCCTGGTGTAGGGAACTAGTGCCTGAGCTCTGGTGGATGAGGCTGGATCTTGTCTTTCTGGTGGGCACATCCACGTCTGGTGGTGTATTTTGGGGTGTCTGTGGCCTTATTATGATTTTAGGCAGCCTCTCTGCTAATGGATGGGGCTGTGTTCCTGTCTTGCTAGTTGTTTGGCATAGGGTGTTCAGCACTGTAGCTTGCTGGTCATTGAGTGATGCTGGGTCTTGATGTTGAGACGGAGATCTCTGAGAGATTTTTGCCGTTTGGTATTACGTGGAGCTGGGAGGTCTCTTGTGGACCAGTGTCCTGAAGTTGGCTCTCCCACCTCAGAGGCACGGCCCTGATGCCTGGCTGGAGCACCAAGAGCCTTTCGTCCACACGGCTCAGAGTAAAAGGGAGAAAAAATAGAAAGAAAGAAAGAAAGAAAGAAAGAAAGAAAGAAAGAAAGAAAGAAAGAAAGAGGCTATAATATAGTGAAGTAAAATAAAGCTATTGTAAAGCAAAGCTATACAGACAAAATCTCACCCAGAAGCATATACATATACACTCACAAAAAAAAAAGGAAAAGGGGAAAAATTAATATATCCTGCTCCCACAGTCCACCTCCTGAATTTGGGATGATTCGTTGTCTATTCAGTTATTCAACAGATGCAGGCACATCAAGTTGTTTGTGGAGTTTTAATCCGCTGCTTCTGAGGCTGCTGGGAGAGATTTCCCCTTCTCTTCCCTGTTCGCACAGCTCCTGGGGTTCAGCTTTGGATTTGGACCCGCCTCTGCGTGTAGGTCGCCTGAGGGCGTCTATTCCCCGCCCAGACAGAACGGGGTTAAAGGAGCCGCTGCTTCGGGGGCGCTGGCTCACTCAGGCCGCGGGGAGGGAGGGGTACGGAGGAGGCGGGGCGAGCCTGCGGCGTCAGAGGCCAGCGTGACGTTGCACCAGCCTGAGGCGCGCAGTGCGTTCTCCTGGGGAATTTGTCCCTGGATCATGGGACCCTGGCAGTGGCGGGCTGCACCGGCTCCCGGGAGGGGCGGTGTGGCGAGTGACCTGTGCTCACACACAGGCTTTTTGGAGGCGGCAGCAGCAGCCCCAGCGTCTCACGCCCGTCTCTGGGGTCCGCGCTGATCGCCGCGGCTCGCGCCCTTCTCTGGAGTTCGTTTAGGCGGCGCTCTGAATCCCCTCTCCTTGCGCGCAGCGAAACAAAGAGGCAAGAAAAAGTCTCTTGCCTCTTCGGCAGCTGCAGACCTTTTCCCGGTCTCCCTCCCAGCCAGCTGTGGTGCGCTAACCCCTTCAGGCTGTGTTCACGCCGCCAGCCCCAGTCCTCTCCCTGCGATCCGACCGAAGCCGAGCCTCAGCTCCCAGCCCCGCCTGCCCCGGCGGGGGAGCAGACAAGCCTCTCGGGCTGGTGAGCGCTGCTCGGCGCCGAGCCTCTGTGCGGGAGTCTCTCCGCTTTTTCCTCTGCGTCCCTGTTGCTGTGGGATCCGCGCTGTTAGCTGCGGCTCGCGCCCGTCTCTGAAGTTCGTTTAGGCGGCGCTCTGAATCCCCTCTCCTCGCGCACCAGGAAACAAAGAGGGAAGAAAAAGTCTCTTGCCTCTTCGGCAGCTGCAGACTTTTTCCCGGGCTCCCTCCCGGCTAGCTGTGGTGCACTAACCCCTTCAGGCTGTGTTCACGCCGCCAACCCCAGTCCTCTCCCTGCGATCCGACCGAAGCCCGAGCCTCAGCTCCCAGCCCCGCCCGCCCCGGCGGGGGAGCAGAGAAGCCTCTCGGGCTGGAGAGTGCTGGTCGGCACCGCTCCTCCGTGCGGGAACCTCTCCGCTTTGCCCTCCGCACCCCTGTGGCTGCGCTCTCCTCCGTGGCTCCGAAGCTTCCCCCCTCTGCCACCCGCAGTCTCTGCCCGCGGAGGGGCTTCCTAGTGCGTGGAAATCTTTCCTCCTTCACAGCTCCCTCCCACTGGTGCAGGTGCCGTCCCTATTCTTTTGTCTCTGTTATTTCTTTTTTCTTTTGCCCTACCCAAGTACGGGGGGAGTTTCTTGCCTTTTTGGAGGTCGGACGTTTTCTGCCAGCGTTCAGTGTGTGTTCTGTAGGAGCAGTTCCACGTGTAGATGTATTTCTACTGTATCTGTGGGAAGGAAGGTGATCTCCGCGTCTTACTCTTCCGCCATCTTCTCTCCTCCTCCCCATATTGTTTTAATTACTATAGATTTGTAGTATAGTTTGAAATAAGAAAGTGATGTCTTTAGCTTTGTTCTCTTTCTCAGGATTGCTTTGGCTATTTGGAATCTTTTGTGGTTCCACACCAATTTTAGGATTGTTTTTTTTCTTTTCGTTTCTTTTTTTCTGTATCTGTGAAAAATGCCATTGGAGTTTTGATAGGGACTGCTTTGAGTATATAGATGGCTTTGTGTGGTATTTATATTTTAACAATGTTAATTATTCTTACTCATGAACATGTAATTTCTTTCTATTTTTTGTGTCTTCTTCAATTTCTTTCATCATAGTCTTGAGGTTTTCATTATACAGATCTTTCATCTTCTTGGTTAAATTTATTACTAAATATTTTATTGCTATTAATGCTAATGAGCAGGATCATTTTCTTTATTTCTTTTTCACAGGAAATTAGTGTTAGTATATTAGAGATGCAACTGATTTCTAACTGTTAAATTTATATCCTGCAACTTTACTGAATTGGATGCTTAGTTCTAATATTTTTTATTCAGTCTTATGCCACCATAATGTTGACATCACTCTCCTCAATAACAATTTTTAAGAGAATTATTATGAATCAGATCAATTCTAGTTATAGAAATGCAACAATGAACAATAGAGACAGATCTCCCATGGAACTTAATTTCTCATGGGATTTTTATAATTAACAGATAAACAAATAAATAAATTAGACAACTTCTAGTTAATACAAAAAAAGAAAGTTAACAAGGAACGGATTTTGACCCAAATAGGATATGGAGTGAAGGTGCCCATTTAGCTAGATTGTTCAGGAAAAATACTTCAACACAGGGAATTTTGATATGAGACCTGAATGATATAAGAAAGCAATCATGTGATGATCTTGGGAAGAATAGAACAAGAAAGATTCCAGGAGTTTGAATGAAAAAGTATGCTAGATTTGGGATGACTACATAGTAATCATTAAGGAAATGAATTATTTATGCAAATTCTTGGTTCCCTATTCTTGAATATTCTGATTGAATAAATCTGAAGAAGTGAAAATCATTTATACTTCATTTCCACCCTCCTAATTTTGTGTGTGTGTGTGTGGGTCTGCAGAGATAATACAGAGTGGACATTCAAAATGGAGGCTTCTTTTTTATTCAACTAAAATAGATCAATTGGGTAATTAGGAGGAAAAATTATGGAAAGATGAAAAAGCTGTACCACCTTCAAATACCTACCTCTATCAAATAGAAACAATTAGAATCAATCATAGATGGAGCTGCCTTTTTAATTCATTCCAAAATAAATACTGCAGTTCTACAACTTTTCACATGTACCTGAGTACATAAATATTTAGAAAATTCTATCTCAGCAAATTTGGAAAACCCAGTCAATCTTAACTATCTTCCTTTACTTTCAAAGATTTAGAGTGCTTTTGAGAGACAGGACAAAAGCTATAACTATATTCTAGATCAAGCCAGGACCATTAAAATGCCTCTCACCTTTATGATAAAAACAAAGATGAGCACAAACTGTTTATGTAGCTGAGAAACTATCGATAAGCACATTGACAGTATATTTAGATGCCTGATATTTCAAAAGCCAAAAATTTTCCTAGAGAAAATATAAATACCTGTTTCCATTACACTTATCTTAAATCCTTTCTGTCAGAATGTGAATGTTAACTGATAAAACAAACAGCAACATAAATTTCATCAATATCTTCTTAAGAAAGATGTTATATTAATTGGTTCATTTATTAAAATTGATATGAATAATATTTTCTTTCTCCCAATAATGTTCCTTCTCCCAATTTGCACCTATGTCCCATCACATATACAAATATAACTAAAAGCTACAACATGGATGGTGTACCTAATGGATCTAATATATTTCAATAAACCAGCCAATAAGTGTTCAAAGCCAGATGAGGCAAAGGCTGCCTGCTGGATGAAAAAAGGCATCATACATGTAACTGAAAGCTAACATCTACTTCTGACACTTTCAATAAGTAATTGTCAAGAAGTCACAAGTGCAATATATATTTTGTGCCTAGTGAGTTTTATTATGTCAAAGCACAGAGGCTACTTTGCTAAGAGGGGTCAACAGTTACTGATGACAAGAATGTAAAGAGCATGCCTTTGGAGTAAATTCAAAAGCCAGAATCTATGAACCATTTGTCCAGGGCTCTCTGTCCTAAGACCTCAAATCTCAGGCCTGCTCCATGGAAATGTTAAACTTTAAGAAGGCCACTGTACAAATAAGCTTCAACATAGAAAGGCAGTTACTATGGTAGAAAATATAAAAATCGGAAATAAAATAATCAGGTTTAGTGTCGTGGATAGGATCAGCTTCAAGTACATGTGACCTTCCCGGGAACGCATGCTCAGAAACCTGGGAGTTGATGTTCTGCAGTAGCTGTCTTGAAATTCTTAATAATTTTATCTTTGAATCTGTGTTTTGCAAGTGAAGTCTGGTGAGGCAATGGAGCATGTATGCCTTGGCGCCCACGTCCTGCCTCCATGGCCATCCCCCGCCCTTGTTTCTCCTGAGTAGGTTTTCTGCCACCTGCTACCACCACCCAGCAACTGCTGACACCTTCCACCCATGGAGGGGGGAGAAGGGAGCGTGTCTAGACATATGACCTCCACACACTGTTACAGGGCAGGTGGCACTTCAAAGGTCTCCTGAACTTGCCCCATGAATATCCCCATGCCCTAAGGAGCTTGATATCAAATAGCAAATAAAAACCATCATGACAGCTGGAGAGACAAACTGGAAGAAAGGAAAAATCTTTTCTTTCTGATTTTTGAATAAGGGGCCTCACATTTTTATTTTCCACTGGGCCCCTCCAATTATTTCACAGCTGTTATTATATTTTCATAGGAAAATATATTTTGCATTTCAAAACACCCAAACAAACCAAAATGAACTTTGATAATCTAGCCTGTTTGTAGGCTGGAGGCGGGCAGACAGTAATGCATTTTGAAGAGATTTCAGTAGTGGCTGTTAGGGATGCACAAATTAAATAGTACCTACTCTACCCCTCTAGTTCTTCTCTGACCCATATTATTAATTAAAAATTCACAACCTAGAAGGAGAGTTAGATCTAAGCTACCTTGAAGTCATGTACTATATCTTCTCTCGTTCCCTTTCAGCCATTTGTCTCTGTGTGTTTTTCTTCACCAGCTCCATATCTTCACCTGTTGAAATTTAAATGCACCAATGCCGATGTCAATTTTCAAGTTAATAATGAAAAGGGGACTAAAAGTTCATAGGAAAATATTCTAGGACTGTTGGCAGTTTCCTATCCGGCTGTGTTACTGAGAAATACAGTACTTTTAATACTTAATACTCAGGAAATATTTAGCCCAGGATACAGAAAGATTATCTTCTTATGTAGGGTCAAAAGTAAGTACATATTGGAATCATGTTTCTAAAGCCTAATTTCACCGTGAAGCCAGAAGTTATTAGAAGCACATCTTCCCTGCAAGGAGAATTTAATATTTATAAACATACCAGATAACAGACTTGGTGGCACAGCAGCAACAAATACATAATTTAGTATTTGGGCTTATTCTGATTGCCCTACACACATCAATTATCTTTACTCCCAGACTGTGTATTAGGTTGACAGGCAGTATTTAAATTTAGGTCTGTAGTCACTGTTCCACTTTCTCGTCACATGGGGTATTACAGATACGTCAAGTATATTGGGAAAATTAGGCACACATCTGACTGGGTAAGAATATTCTAAATTAAATGTCTAAAAATTTACTGAAGATGATATAATTTTAACAGCAAAAGGGAAATTTTGCAGTTTTTCTCTCATGTACGAATATCATTTCAAGCTAAAATAATCAGATTATATATAGCAAAAATTGTTTTTAAATATTGAAGAAAACTAACAGGGAGTATATGGTTGAAAGGAGGAAACTTGAACACTATTTACATATAAAGGGAGGCTCTAAAGGTCTTTGAGGCTTTTACTTTGAGAATATGAAGTAAGAAGATGTGTATATTTCACTGGGCTAAAAATAGACCCCATTTCTTAACTAGGGCTCTGTAGTTAAATCTATGCGGCACTGATTTGATCTGCTCAATCCTTTTATGAAATTTTCTCCTCACATATTTACATATTCAAAATTCACTGTAAATCTTACATTGAGAATGACATAAAGCACATCACTCAGTCTCCTAATCACTAAAGCTCTAATTGTTTTTTACTCCATAAACCCCTTCTCCAAACGTTGTAACATTAATCATAACACAATTTTGGCATAGATTTGTTGCATTTCCTCTGATTCTACTTCCCTTTTCTTTCCCCAGATGTTCTTAAGCTTTTCTACTTAGATTTTTCTCTATTTTTAAATTTTCTCCCATTTAAAAAAATCATTTAATTCTTTCTTTAATTTAGTCATATTTATGTTAAATGTCTTAAAATTAGTCCATAGAAATACATGTTCTTAATAAATAAATGTGCATTTGGAATGACATAAAATCATACTGTAGATATATGAAGTCATATGCACACAACAGACAAACGCTCACATTCTATTTCAACTCTTGTAAAGTTAACAAAATTCCATATGGTGATAAAGCTTCAATCTTTTCCTACTGCTACATTTTGACTAGATAGAAAGTAATATATAATGATTTATATAATACAAAATTAATGTCCTGAGACAAAGATGACCTTCTAAAATTTTGTTATAAACTTATTTATTCTTAAAGTATTCAAAATATATTATACACCTTAAATAACATATATTAAGTGAATTTGCAGGTCTGTTTACTCTCAATTTGGTTTAAGAAATGTAATCACTAGCTCTAGCCTGTTTTCACTGTTAAGTACAGCCTATTAAATATCCATCAATTCTGTTCACAGTGGACATCAAACACTGAAAGCTAAACATGTGGATTATTTCTGCAATTTTACAAAACAAATATATATGTATAGCTTGTCATTAATGTGTTTTAGAAGGATAAATCATGCAAGTCACAGCATACAGATACAAGAAAATGTCATGACAAAATCCCAAGTTAAAAATGAAGTTGATAAATACCCTCTAGTAAGTGTCACAAGAAAGTAATTTCGGTGATTATTGGCAATGTTATTTTGCTGTTTTGTCGTTTTATGAGTTTCACCTCAGGTAATGGTGATAGGGTGTAGCTCGGGAAAGAATTGTTGATAGGAATTCTAAGTGTGCTTTAGGAAAAAAGAATGGGAATTATTCGACACTCGTATAGCTCCTGTCATAGGAGGAAAATACAGAGGCTAGCACTTAGCAGTCACTGACAATAATAAATGATATTGTACAGCACTTTCTCTTCCAAGACATTTCTCTAATTGGTATATATCTATATCCATACCCATATCTCTATCTATGTGTATCCAGTCACTTAAACCTCACAACTATTCTAAAAGGTACTCAAATTGTTGTCATTTAATAGTTGACAATAACAAGACCCAGAAAGGGTAAGTAACATGCCTAATTTTCTCTCTGGTAAATGGAAAAGACAGGATTTTATTCATGATTCTATGCCAGAATCTGGATTAATAACAATTGTTATTTAGATGGTTATTAAGCTTCTCAAACACATTACACACACACACACACACACACACACACACACACACACACAAGCACAATTTATTTGTATGCATGTGTATTTACTTGAACGTGAACATGTTTGTGTATGATTTCCTACTTTCCTTGGGGGATTTCTTTTGGACCTGTAGATTGATGATCACTTATATGAAACAGATGCCCACTTAGTTGGGCTATCACTCAAATTAGTTAACTAGAAAGTCTCTACTTGTTTCTCCTTAGTTATGACCATTTGTTAGCTTTATGAAATATCACCTAATAAGATGTATGAAATTTCTGCTGCATAAAGATTAAGCAAATTATTCAGGAGAATGTTGATTGTTGACTACAAGTAACAGAAACTGAACTCAACCTAGCATAGGGAATAAAGAGAAGCTATTGCATTACAGAGATCATGGACGGGAAGGACAAATAAACTGTAAGGGTGGCAGAGAAGCAGTTGGGCTATGGGTATAACTAGAGACAGGGACCAGAACCTTGACAGGACAACCTCTCTCTCCCAAGCACTCTCTCTCTCCATCTCTCTCTCTCTTTCTCTCTCCCTCTTTCCCTTTCTCTCTCTAAAGGATGTCAGTTTTGTTTCTCCACATAGTGGGAAACACAGGTCCAAACAGATAGAGAACCTCACATCCCATTGTTTCTGCCATCAGAAGGCTGACTCCTTTTTCTAGCTCCCAGCTTCACAGCCCCAGAGAGGAGCCATAATTGATTTTTGGTAACTATACACCTCAGCCCCAGTCAAATGTGGCCAGAAAGTGGGTTGTGTGCGTATTTGACGGTTTCCACTGGAGCAGCTGGGGAAAAAAAAGGAATAGCCCCCAAATGAAAAGGAAGGAGGGAAGACAAGAGAAGGAAAGTAATGCTGGTCAGAAAGAAACTGCATAAATATTTAAATGCAATAAAAATAATTCAAGGGCTACACAACAATAAATGGAAGGAAGCTGAACTTTTTTTTGCTTGTTTGCTTTGAAAGAAGAGGACAGTGGATTTTTATGTTAATCAGGATAATAAATTACTATTATTATGAACCATTGACATTTTAGAGATACCCTTCGTTAATTCTACTCCACAGATTGGGTGGTCTAACTGTTAATAACTTTATTCTACATTTATATTCTATACTAGCATTATGTAAGTGGTTCTAATACTTACAAAGATTCACGTTTGCATGAAAAAAATCAATGTTGGATACAAGAGTGATAGTATTATAATTTCACTACTTGCCACAGACATTTCCTCTCCCAGTGAACAGTAGGTAAAGCCTGTCTTCCTGTGCATCCTCCTCTACCCATACGTATGTTCGTATGTATATTCTATATATGTGACAAGTTGCTGATGGATTTCCTAGGCAAGGCCCTGTCATATTCTGTCCAAATTTTTATTTTCTTTCCATTTTATTCGTTAAGGATACCATAATATGTTTAAACTGAAATTTTAATTCAAATAAATTTGTAAATGAAAATTCTAAGCACCTACCCTCATTCCACTAATAGCACATGTCATCTTACATGCATATTCTGGAATATGTTCCTGTATTTCTTGCTTAAATCCAAAGTATACTTCTAATTAAGAATTTTAGGATGTGAGAGATATTATTTTATTTATTTACTGGTTTGTTCGTTTATATGCTAGTTTAAAGTCTTCGAATACCTCTCAAATACCTTTTTTTAGAGCAACCTCATAGACTGCCAGCGCTGGGAGGATGGTAAATTAGCACAAGATGCAAGTTCTATTATTTAGGCTGATCCTTGAGATACAACAGAAGAAAACATGGCCCAGGGTAAGGGACCAAAAGAAAGTAAAGTGTTCTAAAACAGCTATCTGTTTTTGTCTAAAGATCAAGATGTTGATAATTTTAAGAAACAAACAAGATAACGTGAACATGACTATGTGTCTTAGTAAGTGATAGATAATCTCTCACACACACACAATTTAATTTGACGGTATTATCTTTAAAACAGAAGAGAAAATTTTAGTGTAGCCAATGGAAGGAAAGATAGGACTAAAAATGATTTTTTAGTATAGTAAATAGAAATGAAATAAGACAGACGAAATATCCCAATATAATGCATTTGCAATATATATTAAGTGGATTAAATACACTTACTAAACACAGAGATGCTCAGGTTAAAAGAAAACTTTTAAAATAGATCCAGCAATGTGTGCTATAGAAAGCATATAAAATGGTGAAGAAAGGATGAAAATAATGAGCAGAAAAAGATAACCAGGCAATTATGAATCACAAGAAAGATAAAACTTCCACATCACATCAAATAAAATTTCAGGTAAAAGTATTATAAAGTATAAAAAATATTATATACTAGTAAAAGAATATAAAGCTTCATAGAATGTAGTGATCATACTATATGCACGTAACTATAGAACTTCAAAATTAACAAATCAGCAACATATAGAACCATTGGGAGAAATAGACAAGTCAACATTTGTATTTAGATTTTTTAATGCATTCCTCTTAGAAGCTAAAAGAGCATGCAGAAAAAATATTAAACAAAATTATACCAGACTTAGACATCACAATTAATAAACTCACTGTATACATGCATCTATTTTATGTGTGTGAATATATGTATATAAGCTTTACATACAGTTGATTAGCAAAGAACTCCAGGTACATGTGTAACGTAAGCAAAAATCATTGATGATCTAGTCCAAAAAGAAACCTTTATAAATGCTGAAATTTTAACAGAACACAGACTTTGTATTCCAACCCTGTGTAATAAAAATTAAAATCAAAAATATTAACTAAAGAAATAAGTACACACCTTGCAAACTAATCAATAAACTTTTTGTTGAATAGGAAATCAAAAGAAAATTACAAAACACTCAGAAATGTATTAAAGCGAAAATACTCAAATTAAATGTATGGGATACATCTGAAGTAATCCTTACAGGTATATTTACATCTTTAAATTCATTTATCAGAAGAAAAAGAAATAATGGAAAAGAAATGAATATTCAAGATGACAGCAAGAGAGCAACAAAGAAAAGCAGAATAGTAGAGAAGAAAGGAAATATTAGATGAGAGCAGAAATTAATTACATATATATTATATATTTTTATTTTGTTTATTGTTTTTGTTTTGTTTTTTTGTCCACACCACGCAACTTGTGGGATCTTAGTTCCCTGACCGGGGATTGAACCTGCGCCCTTGGCAGTGAAAGCACAGAGTCCTAAGCACTGGACTGCCAGGGAATTCCCAATTACATATATTTTTAAAACAGGATAAAAAGGAAAATCTTTGGAAAAATCAATAACATAAAAAATCTTCTGGGAAAGAATAAAAATAAGAAGACGGAAGAAGAAAAAGCAAATGAAAACCAGAAATAATACAGACTTTCAAGATGAAAAGAATTATGAATTGACATATTAATATTATACATCAGTGAGTTTATTAATGTAGACCAGAGGAATGACTACTGGAGTCACTATAAAATGCCAAACTTGAAAAAGTGGGAGTCTTGAACAGACCAGCGTTCTTAATAAATTCAAATGATAGAAAATCAGAAAACAGCATGAAGAAAACTACATACTTTGTAAGGTTGGATACATATTTCAGAAAATACATTTTATAATACTTTTATATATAATATGCATATTAGAGTGTTATTGCACAGAGAAAATTAAAGGAGACCAAGGAAAAAGGAAAAATAATGCAATACAATAATAAAATACAGTATATACAAAGAGAAATACAATAAAGATTCTTTAGATAGATGATAACACTGTCCTAATTACTGGGGAGAAAAATAAATTGAGAAAGAAATGTCGTATTCTGGAGAGAATATTTTTAAATAGCTTTATGTAACCAAGGGAGGAAGTTAACACACACAACTGTTTACCAACCCTATGAAAAATGTTTCAAGGATGAGAAATATAGATTCATCAATGCCATACACTGACAGCAATTCTGTATGCAGTATCAAGTGTCATATCTGAATACCCAAGTAAATGCCAAAGGTAAATGCACCATTGGTTAGTGTAGCATGGTGAATTTTACCTCTGTCTCACTCTAAAATGTTTTAGTTTGATCAGTTTTGGTTATGAAACCATTATACAATAACATAAATAATTCATAGGTCCTCTCTATTTTGAGGAAATAGTCCAAAGAAAAACTTCTTCAAAGCGCTGTTCTGCTTGCAGTATGAACAGTGACTACTGCTGATCAAGAAGGCTGAGATGCCCCAACTTTTCTGCATGTAGATTTTCAAGGTTAGCTCAAATGTCGTTTCTTACTTCTCCTCCGCTCTTGTTATATAAGCACACATGGCTAGGAATCTGGCCCTATGACTAACGTCTATACTTATGCGTGTTTATCTATAAACATGAGGGAAATATTCCTAATAAAACTACTTGCTATTGTAAACTAGGAAATGTAAACATTCTTCTATTATTTTCTACTTCTTTATAAGTATTTGACGAAGCTCTTAGAGTCATTTTAATGATTGACTTTTCATTGGACTTAATTAAAGATGTTCTATATTTATTTTGAAAGCAAGACACTAGATCAGTGAAAACCACCGGTGAATGTTGTTTTCATCTTAGCAAACTGTCCACATCACATACTTGCCAAATCACAGCAATTACCCATTTTAAATGATGCAATATAAGCAATTACCCATCCTAAATGATGAGGTGTTGTAATGACTTTGGAAATGAAGGCACTTTGGGTCATTAGTACCTTCAAATTGATTGTTACAAGATTATTATTTCTAAATCATTTATACTTAGTTCCAAGCCTCTCATACATCAAGTTAAAACGTATAAAAAATTATAACTTCTATTGTATCAAATTGAATCAATACATTCTATTCAAGTTGCCTCAGTAATGCCTTTTTTAATGTTTTTGGTAAGAGTTATTTTGGAAACTTACTCATTTATTTGTTTATAATTCACACTCAGAAGAGGGCAATTGCTTGAAATTTTTCCAATATTTGTATAACTTGTACATAAATCAAAAATAATACTAAGAATAATTCTGCCCTACAATTGGCAGAATTTTCTTTCTATGAAGCCAGATATAGACAGAAGGCTATATTCCTAGATCATAACCCTCTGTAAGTCTCTAACACCATTTCTAAGACACAACACACACACACAACACACACAAACACAACCCACCCAACCATAATCCACCCATTTCTGCCACCCTTTCACCTTTTCTCAGGCCTTTTCCTGGTGTATTTTCTCCCTTCTTTGCTTGCTATGATTTAACAATTTTACTAGTGAACAAAGAAATGAACAGATGGCTGCAAGTATGAAATGGAATATTATATCCTGAGTTTTTTACCTGGACTCATACAAAATATACCCTCCTACTCTCTAGCCTAAATTATTTTTTCACCATTTATGTATCTATGATGTGTAATGTCTCCTCGCTCTACAAAACATGCCTTAAGACCCCAAACCTTTAAATACTTTAAATATAATACCTTATATGGCAAAAGGAACTTTGCAAATATGATTGAGTTCAAAAATTTCAGCCATGGAGATTATCCTGGATTGTTGAGTGGATGCACTATAATCACAAGGGTCTTTCTAAGTGGAAGAAGAAGGTCCGAGTCAGAGAGACAAACTGAAGATACTACTTTGCAGCTTTGAAGGTGATAAAGCCACAATCTAAGGAATGTAGGTGGCCTCTGGAACCTGAAAAACACAAGGAAACAGATTCTCTCCTGAAGCCTCCGGAAGAAATGCAGCTTAATTTTAGGACCTCTGACCTCTAGAACGTTGAGATAATGAATTTGTGTTAAGCCCCTACACTTACAGTAATTTGTTACAGCATCAATAGAAAACTAATATGTCTGTGAGCTCTTTTTATAGCCTTCAAAATCATTTCTGTTTCTCCTTCATCCCCATAAGATTTTCATGAGTATCATGCTTCCTTGACAGGGAAATGAGAGCTTGCTATATTAGTTTTCCTCAAAAAGAGGTATTATGATGTCAGTCAGATGTTTTTTCCCACCTACTTATTAACTGTTTTGAATTTTACCCTATATGTGTAGATAGAGTAAGTAAATATATCTGCAGTTTTAAAATATGTTATCTAGAACTATTTTGGAGGAAGCAAGTGTATTATAATTTAAATATATGCATTACTTGACTAGAAAGTAGGACAACACTAGTTCAATCTCAGCAAAGTCACATAAAATGAAATGCAAATATTACTCTAAGTATCTTGAAGAACACTGAAAATCACTCCTGTTGATTAATTAAAAAGGCAATCCTGGGACACTAAATAGGAAATTTTACATCTAAAGCATCACAGAAATTATCTGTAAACACTGACCTGCACCCTCGCTCAAATGTCCCCACTCATGACAACTGTGAAAATTTCACTCAACTTTTTCTGATCTCTCAAGTTTCTTCACTCTCTGTTCTCTCTTGTTCTGCTACTCACCCCTCTCATCCAAGTTCTGGTGTATTCCCAGCCTCAAGAGACTTCATTACCTCTTTTTTTTTTTTTTTTTGACAAGAATGAGACTTTAATCAGTTTTAAGTGGAGATTATAACACTAAGAGATAAAGGGTTGTTAACAAACACAGTAACAAATGGACATCTGATTGGTATGAGGCATTATCTTGTACATATATAATATTTTGTGTATCCTCAGTGCATAGCATTTACACACAGAGCCACTGCTGCACGGCACAAGATTATATGAAGAGGCTGAATCAGAGTAAGGCTGTTTAACAGACCGAAATTTTTTAGTATATATATACTATATGAAAACCGATTGAACTTTTGAACTGGCAGGGTAGAAGGCAACTCTGCCAAACACTGCAGTTAAAGCCCCTACTTTAGTGCACAGTTCCACCCCTTCCATCTGCATGCGTGACGCATTAACAGTATTGAAAGGTAAACGAGCCACTTTGTGGCAACCACAGCCATCTTTATGAACATATTGCACAAATTTTCTAGAACTAAACAGTAAGTTGTACCCTACTCTTATTTTTTAAAGCTGAAACATTTGATGCTGCTGGCAAACTCCACTTAAGTTTATAACCTGTGCCACAGCAAAGAATGGTGATGCTATTTATTCAACTACCCTTTAATAATAATGGCAAAAAATGTTCAAGAGGAGCTACAATGTAGCTTCCAATGATTGGCAGCACAACCTCACTCCGGGATAGCTGCAGGACCAGACATCTCTATGCTCTCTCTCCTCCCTTTTACTGATGGCATTTAAAAAATTTATTATAACCCATTAATGGAGAATAGTATTTTCAAGCCCATTATATCAATATGAAGATAAAGCCTAGCTAACTAAAGATAGGAGATTTTACACATGCATTTATCTTCACCTGTTCCAAAAGCTCCACTAAAGTAACAATAAATGGATTTTTAAAGTCATATACCCCCTAAGAGAAAGAGATCAAGAACATATAGAAAAAAACTAGAAAAAAAAAAAAAAAAGAACATATAGCAACAATATTTTAGAATCTAGAAACAAAGGAAGCTGGTTGATATAACTAAGAAAAAGCTGAATTCTAAGCCAGTTTGGGAGAAATGAAAGAAAAAAGAAAAGTAACTTGATTCACAACTCAAAACCAGCAAGAGGCTCAGGATTCCAGAAGCCAGTTGCCTTTGAAAGCAGGGATGAAGACAAATCTAACAATAGGTCTGATTGATATTTGCTTAACAATTAAATTCACATGCATCTGAGTTCTAAATAAGAGATGGGGAAACGGGTGGGGGAGAAGCAGCTGGACCCCCAGATCTCATTCGCTTCCTGCAAAGCAGGGGAAAAAGTCTCTATACTAGAGACAGCGCAGTTGAAGCCTGAGGATTGGAGTCTCATAGGCTTTAATGAAAACCTGGCAGTAGACCAAAGGCTGAGTCATCCCCACACCCAGCTACCTCCATCCTCAGCCTCCTCAATACTCAGTTCAGAAACTCACTAAACTGGTAGCCAAAACTTACTTATACCCTCTAGGAAGGAGATTGTAAATGTATTTTTGACTACAAAAGCAGACCATCCCAAAGTGTTAACATTTAAACAAACAAAAAGAACTAATGATACTGATATACCTACTCAGGTAACCCATAACAGTGAAGCCCGTAGTCAATAAACCTCATCCCCACACACAAAGCTTATAACTTTTAGTTTTTCTCCCCAACTCTTACTTATTAGAAAACAGCCAAGGATCACCATATTTAAAGGAAAGCCTCAATGTTTAAAAATAGAGAACTAAAAGAAAAAAGCAGATAAGACAAAGATTATGCAGGAGGATAAAAGCATCATGAAAGGTCTCCCATACAAAAGTCATCCTCATAATTTTTGTAAATACACACCCATAAGGGCATAGTGTTATGAAATGAATGTTTGTGTCACCCCACCCCCCAAATTCATATGTTGACATCCTAATCTCAATGTGATGAAATATGGAGGTGGGGTTTTAGGGAGGTGATAAGATCATGAGGGTGAATCTTTCATGAACGGGATTAGTGCCCTTATGAGAAGAAGCCAGAGAGCTAGTTAGTTCTTTTTCTGCCACAAGAGAATACAATGAGAAGTTGGCAGTCTGCAACCTGAAAGAGGGCTCTCACCAGAACCTGATCATCTTAGTACACTGATCTCTGACTTCCAGCCTCCAGGATCATGAGAAGTATGTTTCTGTTGTTGCTTAAGTCACGTAGGCTACGGTACTTTAGCAACATTAAGTTACTAAAACAGGTGGAGTAACTCCTTACTCCGTAAGTGTGGGCTGTGCATAGTCCTTCAATGAGTACAGTATGGAAAAAGGAGAAAAGAGTAACTTTACAATGGCAAAACCTCAGACTCAATCTCAGCACCTGACCAATACATAAATAAAAGATAAGGTGTCAGTGTTCCTATCTTAAAAACCTGCGAAAATCCTTTCAATCTTTTTTCTATGCTGCATTTTTTCCCAGAAAGTGTATTGACATAATTTTGGATAATATTTTAATTAAGAAGGCTTTTCTTTAAGCTGAAAAGAAAGGGCGATAATTAGTGACAAGAATACATAGAAAAGAACAAATGCCACTGGAAAGGTAAATATATAGCAAAGGTAGTGGATTAATCACTTATAAAGCTAATATGAGGTTAAAAGACAAAAGTAGTAAAAGTAACTATGATTACAATAACTATTGTTAAGGATTACACAGGATAAAAAGATGTAAGATGTGGCATCAAAAACATAAAACATTGGGTGGGGGGAGTAATAATATTGAGCTTTACAATGGAATCAAATTTAAGTTGTTATCAACTTAAAATGACTGTTATAATTTGTTATGGGTAATCCTCATGGTAACCCAAATCAAAAACCGATGGTAAGTACACAAAAGTTAAAGAGAAAGAACATATAAGCATTCCACTAAAGGGTCATCAAACCACAAAAGAAGAGAGCAAGGGAAGAAGAAAGGAACAGAGAGAAACTACGAAAACATTCAGAAAACAATTAACAAAATGACAATAAGCACCTACTTGTCAATAATTACTTTAAATGTAAAGAAATGAAGTTCTCCAATCAAAAGACATAGATTGAGAACAGACTGATGGTTGCCAGAGGCAGGAGGTGGTAGGTGGGAGAAATTGGTGAACTGTGGGGTTTTTCGAGTTTAAGTAAATTGAATTTTTAAAAATATAGCAAATATTTTATAATAATTATAAATGGAGTATAACCTTTAAAAATTGTGAATCACTATATTGTATATGTGTAACTTATATAATATTGTATATCAACTATGCCTCAACAAAAAATATAAAAGCAAATAAAAAATTTTTGTAAGCAGTTGACAAAGTCAGAAATGCACATTAATCAAAATATGTAAAATTTATATTCATAACACTACCTTGAATTTTAAATACCTTTCAATGAAAACATGCCAAACTTAGGACATCTTAGAAAATTTACATATTTACCCAGTCTTCATCCAACGTATATCCCAATGTCAACAGAATATAATTTGCAAACCTAATCATAAAAATATATGGATTCAACTGATAACTGACCTTCAGTAAATATTGATTGAGCACTGAGTCACTATTCTAGATGTTAGAAATACAGCAGGGAACAAATCTTACCAAATGCCAGACCTCAGATTGTTTACATTCCATTGGCATCATTTAATATTTTAGGCCAATAGATTTCTTGATGAAATATAAAAATAGTGAAAGAAAGAATAAAAAGAGAAAAAGGCAGGTAAAGAAAGGAAAGCACACCAAAGCATATAATATCTGTCCATGTCAACACAATGATTCACTTTACATTGTTTTGACATCTGAGTGGTAGGGGAACTCACAACAGGCATCCTTCATTGGGGAGAAAATACCCAGAGTTTAGTTTTGGACTGTTAAGTATGAGATGCCAGTCAGACATGCCAGAGGAGATGTAGAGTATCTCCTATATATGTGTATATGAGTCTAGAATTCATGAGAAACATTCCAGTTGGAGATAGATGTGGAAGTCAACAGCATATAGATGATACAACATATAGCAAGTCTGATATGTATCACAATGAGATTTAAAAGTTTAAGCACCACTAATTTTTCAATCCTTCCTTCCTCCCCTTTTCCTCCTACCCCCCACTTCTTCCTCTTTCTCCTTCTTCTTCTTAATCTTTATAATTTTTTTGTATGTGTCTATCAGATGGGCCAGAGTTAAGCTGTAAACATACTCTTCTTTCTTTCCCTGTAGCTTCCTTTATAGCTGTTTAGCAAATAAGGCAAAGGCTATGGAAGCTTAGTTCTTCCCACAGTTCGGCTGTATCCTCTGTTTTCACCCACCCTCTACAACTGAAGCAGACATACATGTTTCTATTTCTCCAGAGAATGTCCAGTTTAAGGGTAAAGTAGGCCAGATCACAAAGGCAGCTTCAGATTTGATGATCCTGGAGAGAGATGACTTAGATTTGACTCATTACTTTCACTTTGTGAAAAGCAATTCAAAAAGTCTACAGTTAAGAATAAAAAGAGTGCACAGAGCCCCTTAATGCCTCTTAATGTTTGTTAGGGAGGCACACCAATAATTGGACAGGCTCAGTATGGGCATAGAAGGGGGAATTGGCCCCGTAACAGAAAAACAGGAATTTTATGCCACCTTAAACTAGAGTGCTGGAGCACGTCAGCATTCAAAGGCTCATGTTGTTTCCATAGAAGAAAATTCTCATCTGACCACAGTTACACATTTCTTTAATTCTACTTGCAATTTGTCTATTTGTAATTTCAATGCAACAGCCCTGGCCATGGCCTACCTGTGTGACAGAAAACAATTTATATTTTACTATAGATATTCTAGGGGAAACCATGGAGGAGTATTACCATACACACATATAATCTCATTTGATGTCTCTTTTCTCAAGCCCCTGCTGTCATTTATTTCATAACTTCCCCTCCCAAACCACTGGTAATTTTTCTCATTTGTTATACAGAGTTGTTTTGGCTGTGCCCTGCATACATCATACCATTCAGCAAAGTCCTTTGGAGTACACTATCATGAGAAAGGTTTCTGGGATTATAAATAACAGTATTTCCTAGCATTTAGTTTTCAGGCAAAACACTGAGAAACAATCGTGCAATTCAATGGAGAAGTCTCCTCTGGCCTTTAAGATTATACTTGTAATGCTGTAAGAACCTTGTGTCTTAAAAACCTTTAAGCAATCCAATTAGTATATTGAAGCATTTACTGGAAAACCATTTAAAGATTGTGGATATGCAGCACCTACAACGTGTGCAAGAGTTAAGGCATAATAAGAATTTTGCTTTTACATCTGTACTTAAAATAATCATTGCTCCTTTACTAATATTATGAACCTTTTATGAACATAATTTATCTCCATTGCCCTTCACTTAGTCTGTTTCTGTTGATGTATGACACACTTCAAATTGCTAGAAATAAGTTATTACAGTGAGAAATTCCTAATTATTTCCTCTGATTAAAGTTCAGATATGTCAAGGAACCTGATCCCACATGTTGCTGTTTGATGGGAGATACTGCTTTATAATTTATCTGAGCCATTTAAAAAAATATATGAATAGGAGCTTACATTAATGCTTGTGAAATGCTTTAATATTTTTTATTTCTCATTTTCTTCTGATTTATTGGGGGATAAGTTACCAAAGCCATCATATCTTAGAAAAAATAAAGTATTAGTATGATGAATAGGAGTATCATATGCTCTATTTAGTATAAGGGTGAACACAGTTAAGCATCTGTCAGAAAAGTTTATAATCAGATGCAAACCTACATATTGGGCTTTCACTCATACTTCCAGTTAGGTTTTTCTGCAGAAAAAAATTATTATTTCTCTGAGGCACTTATTTTTCCAACTATATTCTCCTATGAGCAAGGGTTTGATGGAGAGCTTAATTTTAACCACACTGAGAATTTTTTAAATTAATTTAAAAGATTGATAACTCATTAAAGTCTGACCAGAGCAGAAAGACAACCAGGAAGGGAAAAAAATGGTTAATATAATGTCTCCTAAAATATTACAAAAAGACAGTTTGGGATTTGAAATTAGTTGAACTGAACTTAAACTTTTGATTCTTCCTCTCTTTAGTTGTATAACCTTGGGGAAGTGGTTTAATTCATCAGGGACTGTTCATTTAGAGACAGTTTGGAGAGAACATCACTGATTACCAAGTGGTAGTGTCAAGAACAAGTTCAATAATGTTTGTGACTATTCTTTGTAAACTTAAAAACATTATAGAACTGATAGAATTTATTTTTCAACTATAATAAAAGGACACTAATTTTCCATGTATTTAACAGCTCATTGTCAAGAAGATACTTGATAGATTTATAAACTGTCAAGGAGAAACCAAATGTCCAAAGCCCTTGGGGAACAAATCTGTATCACTATAAAAATGATTTATTCAATAGGAAGAAAATATTAAGAAGTAAACCTCAAATAAATAGCTTGTGTCATAAACATAACGGAACTGTAATAAATATTTAGTGACGCTAAACATTCCATCAATTAATGAGCATGTCAAATTAATTTAATTTAAAATAGTATTAGATGCAAAAATATTGCAATAAATATATAAAGCAAATATCACCAGACATAAAGGAAGAAACTGACAGTAACACAATAGTAGTAGGGCACTATATAACCCCATTTACATCAATGGATAGATCATTCAGACAGAAATTCATTAAGAAAACACTGGCCTTAAATAACACATTAAACCAAATGGACTTTATATAGACTGATAAATAGATACATAGGGAGATAGATAGATAGGGAGATAGAAGATAGATAGATAGATATAGATATAGATTTTATAGATAGATAGATATTGTGTATATAAAATCCATCCAAAAGCAGCAAAACACACATTCTTCTCAAGTCACATGGAACATTCTCCAGGATAGGTCACATGCTAGGTTACAAAACAAGTCTCAGTAAGTTTAAGAAGAATGAAATTGTATCTAGCATATTTTGCAACCACAACACTATGAGACTAGAAATCAACTAAAGAAAAAAACTGCAAAAAAATCACAAATACTTGAAGGCTAAGCAATGTGCTACTAAACAACTGATGGATCACTGAAAAAGTCAAAGAAGAAATCAAAAAATACCTGGAGATGAAAGAAAACAAATACACAATGATCAAAAATCTTTGAGATACAGCAAAAGCAGTTCTAAGAGGAAAGCTTAAACTGATACAGACTTACCTGAGGAAATAAGAAAAATGTCAAATTAACAACTTAACCTTACACTAAAAGGAACTAGAAAAAAGAAGAAACATAACCCAAAGTTAGTAGATGGAAAGAAATCATAAAGCTCACAGGAGAAATAAATAAAATACAGACTAAAAAAATAGAAAAGATAATGAAACTAAGAGCAAATTCTTTGAAAAGATATAAAATTGATAAAGCTTTAGCCAGACTCATCAGGAAAAAAAGGGAGAGAGGCCAAATCCATAAAATCAGAAATGAAAAAGAAGTTACAACCCACACCACAGAAATACAAAGAATCGTAAGAGATTACTATGAATAGTTATAAGCCAATAAACTGGACAACCTAGAAGAAATGGACAAATTCCTAGAAATGTACAACACCCCAAGACTGAAACAGGAAGAAAATTTGAACAGACCAATTACCAGTAATGAAATTCAATCAATAATATTAAAAAAAACTCCCAACAAACAAAAGTCCAGGGCCAGATGGTTTCACAGGTGAATTCTACCAAACATTTAAAGAAGAGTTAACACCTATTCTCCTCAAACTATTCCAAAAAAATTGCAGAGAAAGAAATGCTTCACAAAAAAAATTACAGGCCAATATCAGTTATGAACATAGATACAAAATCCTCAACAAAATATTAGCAAACCAAGTTCAACATTACATTAAAATGATCTTACACTGTGAACAAGTGAGATTTATCCCAGAGATGCAAGGATGGTTCAAAATCCACAAATCAATCAATGTGATAAACCATATTAACAAATTGAAGAATAAAAATTTTACGATAATCTCAATAGATGCAGAGAAAGCTTTTAACAAAATTCAACATCCTTTTATGATAAAAACTCTCAACAAAGTTGGTATAGAAGGAACATACCTCAACATAATAAAGGTCATATATGATAAACCCATAGCTAACATTATACTCAACAGTGAAAAGAAGAAAGCTTTTCCTCTAAGATCACTAAAAGGACAAGTGTGCCCCCCCTGACCACTTTTATTCAACATAATAATGGAAGTCTTATCCACAACAATCAGACAAGAACAATAAATTTAAAAGATCCAAATTGGAAAGGAAGAAGTAAAACTGTTTGCAGATGACATGATACATAAAAATACATACATACATAAAAAATCCTAAAGACACCACCAAAAAACTATCAAGAGTTCATCAATGAATTCAGTAAGATTGCAGGATACAATATTAATAAATATAAATCTGTTGCATTTCTATACATTAATAATGAACTATCAGAAAGAAAGGCAACCCTTGTGCACAGTTGATAGGAATGTAATTTCATGCAGCCACTACGGAAAACAGTATGGAAATTACTCAAAAAATTAAAAATAGAGCTACCATATGGTCTAGCAATTCTACTTCTGGGTATTTATCCAAAGAAAACAAAAATACTAATTAGAAAAGAAATATGCACCCCTATGTTCATTGCAGCATTATTTACACTAGCTAAGGTTTGGAGGCAAATTAAGTGCCCATCAAGAAATAGATGAATGGAGAAGATGTAGCACATATATACAATGGAATATTACTCAGACTTGAAAAAGAATGAAATCTTTTGTGACAACATGGAATGGACCTGGAGTGTATAATGCTAAGTGAAGTAAGTCAGGCAGAGAAAGACAAATACTGCATGATTCCACTTATATGTGGCATCTTAATAAACAAAACAAACATAACAAAACAGAAATAGAGTTATAGATACAGAGAACAAACAGCTTGTTGCCAGAGCTGTGAGGCATGGTGGGGAGTAAAGGAATAGGTGATGGATATTTACAGGAACAAACTTCCAGCTACAAAATAAATGAGTCATAGGTATGAAATGAACAGTGTGGAGAATACATAGTCATTAAGTAATATCTTTGTATGGTGACATATCATAACTAGACTTAACGTGGTGATCAGTTTGAAATGTATAAAAATATTGAATCACTATGTTGTGTACCTGGAACTAATATAATGTTATAGATCCTTTATACTTCCAAAACAAACTCATAGGAAAGAGATCAGATTCATCATTACCAGAGGGAGGGCAGAGGGGATTGGATGAAGGCAGTCAAAAGGTACAAATTTCCAGTTATAAGATAAGTACTAGGGACATAATGTACAACATGTACATTATTAATGTACAACATTAATAAATATAATGAGCACTGCTGTATGTTATATATGAAAGTTGTTAAGATAGTAAATCCTAAGAGTTCTCATCACAAGGAAAAAGGTTTGTTTCTATGTCTTTAATTTTATATCTATATGAAATGATGAATGTTCACCACACTTACTGTGATAACCTGTTCATGATATATTTAAATTAAATCACGCTGTACACCTTAAACTTACACAGCACTGTATGTCAATTATATCTCAATAAAACTGGAAGAAGAAAAATTTATTGAGCACAGTCAAATGTACCTCGGTCAGCTCTGAGGACTACAAATTTGAACAAAGCACATCATCTTCATTTTGGTATTCGTGCAGGTACCAAGTTCTAAACTTTAAAAGACAATGGACACAGAGAAAGTAAAAACAAAGTATCAGTCTTAAAACACTGATAATAACAATAGATTCCCCCTTTGTTTACTTCACTCTATAACTGCAATGAAGACAAACATAGGCTTATGTTCAGCATAAGTGGAAAGGGAAAATAAAATAATAAAGGACAACCATTCGGAAACAAAATTATTATAACTAAAGCTATGCTTTTGTTTAGGAAACTGTTATCCTTATTAAAATTATTCTGTTTTTCACTTCCTGGCATCAATATATTTTTCAACCAGAAACTATAGTTTCAGACTAAAAATAAATTCTTCCTTGGAGTTATAATCATTCTTTAATGTTAAATATTTGACAACCAAAAGGAGAGCAAAGTTCAGGTGATATGTTTGTGGGAGCTTAGGAGTGACAGTGACTCGGAGTAAGCAAGTAAAAATTAATGGTCCTTTTTTTAAGAGGAGATTAAATGGTGTGCTAAGGTCTGTATACTCAGGAGGAGGCTGGCTTAGAGAAAAGAGTTAAAGGAGAGGAGGAGCTTCAAGATGGCAGAAGAGTAAGACACGGAGATCACCTTCCTCCCCACAAATACATCAGAAATACATCTACATGTGGAACAGCTCCTACAGAACACCTACTGAATGCTGGCAAAAGACCTCAGACCTCCCAAAAGGCAAGAAATTCCCCACGTACCTGGGTAGGGCAAAAGAAAAAAAAAAGAAAAAACAGAGACAAAAGAATAGGGACGGGACCTGCACCAGTGGGAGGGAGCCGTGAAGGAGGAAAGGTTTCCAGGCACTAGGAAGCCCCTTTGCGGGCAGAGACTGCGGGTGGCAGAGGGGGGAAGCTTCGGAGCCACGGAGGAGAGCGCAGCCACAGGGGTGCGGAGGGCAAAGCGGAGAGATTCCCGCACGGAGGCTCGGCGCCGAGCAGCACTCACCAGCCCGAGAGGCTTGTCTGCTCACCCGCCGGGGCGGGCGGGGCTGGGAGCTGAGGCTCGGGGTTCGGTCGGATCCCAGGGAGAGGCCTGGGGTTGGCGGCGTGAACACAGCCTGAAGGGGGCTAGTGCGCCTCGGCTAGCCGGGAGGGAGTCCGGGAAGAAGTCTGCAGCTGCGGAAGAGGCAAGAGACTTTTTCTTCCCTCTTTGTTTCCTGGTGCGCGAGGAGAGGGGATTAAGAGCGCCGCCTAAACGAGCTCCAGAGACGGGCACGAGCCGCGGCTATCAGCGCGGACCCCAGAGACGGGCATGAGACGCTAAGGCTGCTGCTGCCGCCACCAAGAAGCCTGTGTGCGAGCACAGGTCACTCTCCACACCGCCCCTCCCGGGAGCCTGTGCAGCCCGCCACTGCCAGGGTCCCATGATCCAGGGACAACTTCCCCGGGAGAACGCACGGCGCGCCTCAGGCTGGTGCAACGTCACGCCAGCCTCTGCCACCGCAGGCTCGCCCCGCCTCCGTACCCCTCCCTCCCCCCGGCCTGAGTGAGCCAGAGCCCCCGAAGCAGCTGCTCCTTTAACCCCGTCCTGTGTGAACGAAGAACAGACACTGTCAGGCGACCTACACGCAAAGGCAGGGCCAAATCCAAAGCTGAACCCCAGGAGCTTTGCGAACAAAGAAGAGAAAGGGAATTTTCTCCCAGTATCCTCAGGGGCAGCGGATTAAATCTCCACAATCAACTTGATGTACCCTGCGTCTGTGGAATACCTGAATAGACAACGAATCACCCCAAATTGAGGAGGTGGACATTGGGAGCAATGATATATATTTTTTTCCCCTTTTTCTCTTTTTGTGAGTGTGTATGTGTATGCTTCTGTGTGTGATTTTGTCTGTATAGCTTTGCTTTTACCATTTGTCCTAGGGTTCTGTCTGTCCGTTTTTGTTTTGGTTTTGGTTTTTTTATTACATAAAAAACATTATTTTCTTAATAATTATTTTTTATTTTAATAACTTTATTTTATTTTATCTTCTTCTTTCTTTCTTTCTTTTTTTTCTCCCTATTATTCTGAGCAGTGTGGAGGACAGGCTATTGGTGCTCAAGCCAGGCATCAGGGCTGTGCCACTGAGGTGGGAGAGCCAAGTTCAGGACACTGGTCCACAAGAGACCTCCCAGCTCCATGTAATATCAAACAGTGAAAATCTTCCAGAGATCTCCATCCCAACGCCAAGACCCAGCTACACTCAACGACCAGCAAGCTACAGTGCTGGACACCCTATGCCAAACAACTAGCAAGACAGGAACACAACCCCACCTATTAACAGAGAGGCTGCCTAAAATCATAATAAGGAAATAGACATCCCAAAACACACCACCAGACATGGACCTGCCCACCAGAAAGACAAGATCCAGCCTCATCCACCAGAACACAGGCACTAGTCCCCTCCACCAGGAGGCCTACACAACTGACTGAACCAACCTTAGCCACTGAGGACAGACACCAAAAACAACGGAAACTATGAACTTGCAGCCTGTGAAAAGGAGACCCCAAACACAGTAAGTTAAGCAAAATGAGAAGACAGAGAAACACACAGCAGATGAAGGAGCAAGGCAAAAACACACCAGACCTAACAAATGAAGAGGAAATAGGCAGTCCACCTGAAAAAGAATTCAGACTAGTGATAGTAAAGATGATCCAAAATATTGGAAATAGAATGGAGAAAATACAAGAAACGTTTAACAAGGACCTAGAAGAACTAAAGAGCAAACAAACAATCATGAACAACATAATAAATGAAATTAAAAATTCTCTAGAAGGGAATAGCAGAATAACTGAGGCAGAAGAACGGATAAGTGACCTGGAAGACAAAATATTGGAAATAAATCTTCAGAGCAGCATAAAAAAAAAAGAATGAAAAGAATAGAAGACAGTCTCAGAGACCTCTGGGACAACATTAAACGCACCAACATTTGAATTATAGGGGTCCCGGAAGAAGAGGAGAAAAAGAAAGGGACTGAGAAAATATTTGAAGAGATTATAGATGAAAACTTCCCTAATATGGGAAAGGAAATAGTTAATCAAGTCCAGGAAGCACAGAGAGTCCCATATAGGATAAATCCAAGGAGAAACATGCCAAGACACATATTAATCAAACTATCAAAAATTAAATACAAAGAACAAATATTAAAAGCAGCAAGGGAAAATCAACAAATAACACATAAGGGAATCCCCATAAGGTGAATAGCTGATCTTTCAGCAGAAACTCTGCAAGCTAGAAGGGAGTGGCAGGACATATTTAAAGTGATGAAGGAGAAAAACCTACAACCAGGATTACTCTACCCAGCAAGGACCTCATTCAGATTTGACAGAGAAATTAAAAGCTTTACAGACAAGCTAAAGCTAAGAGAATTCAGCACCACCAAACCAGCTTCACAACAAATGCTAAAGAAACTTCTCTAGTCAGGAAACACAAGAGAAGGAAAAGATCTACAATAATAAACCCAAAACAATTAAGAAAATGGTAATAGGAACATACATAACGATAATTACCTTAAATGTAAATCCTCCAACCAAAAGACATAGACTGGATGAATGGATCCAAAAACAAGACCCACAAATATGCTGTCTACAAGAGACCCACTTCAGACCTAGGGACACGTACAGACTGAAAGTAAGGGGATGGAAAAAGATATTCCATGCAAATGGAAATCAAAAGAAAGTTGGAGTAGCAATTCTCATATCAGACAAAATAGATTTTAAAACAAGGACTATTAAAAGAGACAAAGAAGGACACTACATAATGATCAAGGGATCAATCCAAGAAGAAGATATTACAATTGTAAATATTTATGCACCCAACATAGGAACACCTCAATATATAAGGCAAATACTAACAGCCATAAAAGGGGAAATCGACAGTAACATAATCATAGTAGGGGACTTTAACACCCCCCTTTCACCAATGGACAGATCATCCAAAATGAAAATAAATAAGGAAAAACAAGCTTTAAATGAAACATTAAACAAGATGGACTTAATTGATATTTATAGGACATTCCATCCAAAAACAACAGAATACACATTCTTCTCAAGTGCTCATGGAACATTCTCCAGGATAGATCATATCTTGGGTCACAAATCAAACCTTGGTAAATTTAAGAAAATTGAAATAGTATCAAGTATCTTTTCCTACCACAACACTATGAGACTAGACATCAATTACAGGAAAAAATCTGTAAGAAATACAAACACATGGAGGCTAAACAACACAGTACTTAATAGCCAAGAGATCACTGAAGAAATCAAAGAGGAAATCAAAAAATACCTAGAAACAAATGACAATGAAAACACAACGACCCAAAACCTATGGGATGCAGCAAAAGCAGTTCTAAGAGGGAAGTTTATAGCAATACAATCCTACCTTAAGAAACAAGAAACATCTCAAATAAACAACCTAACCTTACACCTAAAGCAATTAGAGAAAGAAGAACAAAAAAACCCCAAAGTTAGTAGAAGGAAAGAAATCATAAAGATCAGACCAGAAATAAATGAAAAAGAAATGAAGGAAACGATAGCAAAGATCAATAAAACTAAAAGCTTGTTCTTTGAGAAGATAAGCAAAACTGATAAACCATTAACAAGACTTACCAAGAAAAAAAGGGAGAAGGTTCAAATCAGTAGAATTAGAAATGAAAAAGGAGAATAACAACTGACACTGCAGAAATACAAAGGATCATGAGAGATTACTACAAGCAACTATATGCCAATGAAATGGACAACCTGGAAGAAATGGACAAATTCTTAGAAATGCACAACCTTCCGAGGCTGAACCAGGAAGAAATAGAAAATATGAGCAGACCAATCACAAGTAGTGAAATTGAAACTCTGATTAAAATCTTCCAACAAACAAAAGCACAGGACCAGATGGCTTCACAGGCGAATTCTATTCAAGCATGTAGAGAAAAGCTAACACCTATCCTTCTCAAACTCTTCCAAAATATAGCAGAGGGAGGAACACTCCCAAACTCATTCTACGAGGCCACCATCACTCTCATAAGAAAACCACACAATGATGTCACAAAGAAAGAAAACTACAGGCCAATATCATTGATGAACATAGATGCAAAAATCCTCAACAAAATACTAGCAAACAGAATCCAACAGCACATTAAAAGGATCATACACTATGACCAAGTGGGGTTTAACCCAGGAATGCAAGGATTCTTCAGTATACGCAAATCAATCAACGTGATATGCCATATTAACAAATTGAAGGAGAAAAACCATATGATCATTTCAATAGATGTAGAGAAATCTTTTGACAAATTTCAATACCCATTTATGATAAAAACCCTCCAGAAAGTAGGCATAGAGGGAACTTTCCTCAACACAATAAAGGCCATGTATGGCACACCCACAGCCAATATCGTCCTCAATGTTGAAAACTGAAACCATTTCCACTAAGATCAGGAACAAGACAAGGTAGCCCACTCTCACCACTATTATTCAACATAGTTTTGGAAGTTTTAGCCACAGCAATCAGAGAAGAAAAAGAAATAAAAGAAATCCAAATTGGAAAAGAAGAAGTAAAGCTGTCACTCTTTGCAGATGACATGATACTATACATAGAGAATCCTAAAGATGCTACCAGAAAACTACTAGAGCTAATCAATGAATTTGGTAAAGTAGCAGGATACAAAATTAATGCACAGAAATCTCTTGCATTCCTATACACTAATGATGAAGAATCTGAAAGTGAAATTAAGAAAACACTCCCATTTACCATTAAAACATAAAGACTAAAATATCTAGGAATAAACCTACCTCAGGAGACAAAAGACTTGTATGCAGGAAAGAAATTAAAGATGATACAAATAGATGGAGAGATATACCATGTTCTTGGGTTGGAAGAATCAACACTGTGAAAATGACTCTACTACCCAAAGCAATCTACATATTCAATGCAATCCCTATCAAACTACCAGTGGCATTTTTCACAGAACTAGAACAAAAAATTGCACAATTTGTATGGAAACACAAAAGACCCCGAATAGCCAAAGCAATCTTGAGAAAGAAAAACGGAGCTGGAGGAATCAGGCTCCCTGACTTCAGACTATACTAAAAAACTACAGTAATCAAGAGAGTATGGTACTGGCACAAAAACAGAAATATAGATCAATGGAACAGGGTAGAAAACCCAGAGGTAAACCCACACACATATGGTCACCTTATGTTCGATAAAGGAGGCAAGAATATACAGTGGAGGAAATAGAGCCTCTTCAATAAGTGGTCCTGGGAAAACTGGACAACTACATGTAAAGAATGAAATTAGAACACACCCTAATACCAAGAAAAAGAATTTGTACTTATGGAACTTACATTCTATTTAAGGAGAACGACAAGTAATCACATTTGCAAACCAAAAATACACATATAAAATATAAAATTCTTCCTAAAGAGGAATTTCTAAAAGCTATGAAGACAAAGAAAGCAGAATAAGAGACAGAGTATATTATGTTTCCTATGCTATTTAGATGGGATTATCAAGTATAGTCTCTTAGAAAAGATGGCACTAGAGAAGAAAAGCAAATGTAAATTCTACAAAGCAGGCTTAGTGCTCAAGAAACAGCCAAACATTCAGTGAGTTTGGGAGTGAATGAACCAAGAGAATTCAGAGGAGACCAGTCACTCAAATAGTCACAGTTCAGATGACAGAGGATCTTTTAGGCTGGGAAAAAGACTTTCAATTATTCCAAATGCTATAGAAATCATTGGAGGGATTTGAGTTTAATGTGCTCTGATGAACATTTTAAACCTATGTGGAGAGAGGACTTGAGTGTGAGGGTGGTTAGGAGGGCGGGTGTGGGGAGGGGGAGGGATGGAAGGAATGAGACCAGTTGGGAGATGTCACAGTGCTCTCAGTAGACATCATGGCCACTTGAACAAAGTAGCAGTGATGGAGGCAGTGAAAAGTGACTCGATTCTGGATATATTTTGAAGTACCTTAGCAGGACTTGTTGATAGATTGGACTTGGGTTATTAAAGAAAAAGAAAAACAAACATGAGCCTAGACTTTTGACCAGAGCTCCTGGTGAAAAGTAATGGTGAAGACTCAGGGGAAGGAAGTGAGTTTGGTGGTACAGATCAGGAGTTCTTTTTTGAACATGTTAAAATGTCTGTGACATGATAAGTAGGCAATCAAATAGAGGAGTTTAGAACCAAGGGAGAATCTGGGTTGGCAATATTTATTTGGTGATCATAGGATAAGGATGGCATTTATGGCCATAGGCATAGGTAAAATTATCCAAAGTACAAGTGTGGATGAAGAAGAGATGAAACACAAGAAGTGAGCTCTGAGAAATGCTGATAGCTCAGTGCCAAAAGGAAGGGGAAGGGCCAATAGAAGAGAATGAGCAGTGTGCAGGGTAGGAGGAAACACAGATCTCGTAGGAAATAATACATTCATGAGTTTCGGGAAATCGGCTCCCGCTATCACATCAAGGGTTGGATGTGGGTTGTTAATGTTGTAATAAAATGTGGCAGTAGTCTGTACTTTAGCTAAAAATGAAATATATATAGTCACATCATGGATTAGGTACAAAAGACTGACAGAGATATTGACCGTGTAGAGATTCAACTAAACCCACCCACCTATCTTAGAATCTGTGTAATTCTATGTATGATATATGATTTTCTGAGACTCTGACCAGTGACCATCAGGGCCTCAGTGGTTCCATTCAAAACACAGACATGGTTTTTCTCTGGTCTATGATGGAACTTTAGTTTTGAATCTTTGAAGTGTCTCTATTTTTCAGAAGCTAATCAGGGTGAGCTAATCCTGATAGCATTTGTCTTTCTTGTAAGCGATTCTATATAAAAATTATATTTTGCCTTCTCTCAGCAGACAGTTGGAATCATTGTCAGAGGAAATCAAGACAAACAAAATGGGGCTGCCGTGCACAAGGCTGTGTGAAAGAATTCCCACAACAGCTGTTTGCTAAAGACAATGTTTTATAGTTTTAATTGTAACACTGCTGGAAAATCATGGAATGTATATACAAATTCATTTACCTCATTTGTTTTTTACCCTTAGGTGCAATATTTTAAACAACTGCATTTGAAATCTGAAACAGATTCATTTCCCATCAGTGTTTATTTATTCCCAGTAAAATGGACTTCCTTCAAACAGCATGTCATTTTGTATAATACTCTGGCAAGCCAGAGTTTTAATTTCATTAAATGGCACATATTTTATGGCTCCAAATGCTTTTTTGCCACGATTTATTGTGAAGAACTTAGTAATTATTGTAAAATATGAACTCCTGCTTATTGAGAAGATATTTTGGTTAAGTAATTCACTCATTACAACCACCATAAAAATTAGCACAAATGAACAGAAAACAAGTATTCAGGAATGCTATCACAATTTTTTTTTTTTAATCACTAAGTGAGATCTAGTCATCTCTGAGAAGTAGATCTTCCATTATTTTGAGTGGAGCAAAAGAAAGTAAATAAAGCATCTTATGATGGGTATAATGAAGTCTAACTAGAAAACTAGACTGAT
Source organism: Eschrichtius robustus (assembly GCF_028021215.1). Classification (NCBI taxonomy): domain Eukaryota; kingdom Metazoa; phylum Chordata; class Mammalia; order Artiodactyla; family Eschrichtiidae; genus Eschrichtius; species Eschrichtius robustus. The sequence continues at coordinate 84,384,094 of NC_090827.1, read as the reverse complement.
GAATATATTTTTCCTTCCTGACTTTCCTATCTCTGGAAATTTTAAACAATCCTATCATTACATATTAAATTCCTTATTGCCCATATTCCAAATGAAGATGTAATAGCAGAAGGGATATGAATGCGTTGGTAAAAGATAGCTTTGGGTGATCCAGGTTCAAAGTCACAGAGAAGATGATGATTCCACTAACTGACTACTTGAGTGGGTCTGGAAAAGTTTGCTCTGTTCTACATCCCTTCTTTGCCTTGCATCTGTAAGGAGGTTATGGTTCAGCTAAAGCCAAACTCTTCTGGGAGAAGAGATCTAACTGGCTACCTCTCCAAGGGTGTGTCCATTCTTCAAACTGAACTGCCTACACTTTGTTGGTTTCCATAATTCATTTTCATGAGACAGATGAAATTGTCTGGTCAGATTATTTTTAAGTGTTTTATCAGTTAGTGTTCTACACAGTAAATAGGAAACACAAAAGCATCCTGCATTTATTTAGAATGGGATTTAAGTGCCCATAAAATCATTGGAAGGGTTGGAGGAGTGCAATTTAGTCTGCGAAATCAGGAGTAATTGCCAAACCGTGAGAACTTGCCAGCCAAGGGAGCTCCTACCATTAAAATGAAAGCTCCACCACTGAAACTATTGAGATGAAGATGATACAGCTGCCGTGGCTGTATTCCAGACATCAGGAAGCCAACACTACCACAAATGTCTCCCAACACACAAAACTGGTGCTTGGATCCTGGAAAATGATAACAACTTCTATAACCAGGAAGCTGGCAAAGAGAAACTGGAACAGTGCTGCAAAAAAATTTCATATCTCCATGACCCTGCCTACCAGCAGAAAATAGTCAAAAGGGCAGGAAGATGTCTTCATTCTCACTTGGGGTTTCCAACTCTCACATGGATGGCTCTTCTTGGTGGGAATCAATTAGCATCCAGAACCTTAGCAACAAAGGAATATTGAAAACGTAATTTTTAATTTTCCAACATCTGCATTCGAAGGATACTAGAAGATTGATGGAATGAAGGAGGAGCTAAGCAAACAGCAACACTTACCGCAAGTGTGATTTTAGAACAAATATTATTAATTTCAAATAAAGATAGTATAAGAAAAGCCTTTTAATTTTAGATTGTGTGGTACTCATATGCTGAAAATATTTGCCAAACCTTTCCAGATCCCCATCCTTCTCTAAAGTTTACCAGAAATGTATGCTACAGCAGAGTTGCAATAAAGTAACATGACATCATAGTGTGTTTCTTCCAATTCATAAATCTTTGATAAATGTAATGTATGCTACACTGGTGACTTATTTTCACATACTACGTGACAAGCATAAAGACAAGCCATTCAGTCATGTGTATTTAAACTTCAAGCAGTGACAGCATAAGTTATGAAAATTGATTTTTTTATTTAGTTAATAAGTTTCTTTTGGGTACTTCCAGCGACAGCAATTAATCTGACTTTCCCAGACAATAAGGAATTGCCATAGTCCATCAATATGCCTTCATCTCATGTGATCTATTAAACTCAATTTAGCATTTTCGTTTTTGATCTATCAGTAAATTTCCTTTGAAATAATATAATGAATTTACATTTAAAGTGGCTTTTTTCATTCACTTAATTTCCTTATATAACAATATCAAGGCCTTGAGTTTTATTAATATTGTACCTAATATTTTTGCATGTAGGTAAATAAAACTTTCATTTTCATTAAAATTATCAGTTACCTGAGTTTAATTCTGAATATGACACTGGCAAAGATACCATAATGCTTAATTATGGGCAAAGATCTCTTGGGGATAAACAAAAAAGGCAAATATACTATTGTTCTAAGTATTTCATAAATTGTCATGAGTGAGATGCAAGGAACAACTATTACCGTTCATCTTTTTTTCTACTAGAAAAATACGTGTTTGAATAACAGAACCTAATGCAACTTTCCCCACCTTCTAACTATGACTATTATGTCAAATTTTGACAGAGTCTAGAAGGAATTTCTTCTTCCTACAGAGTCAATGGAACTGGCCTTAGATAAATATGTACAATGCACATTTGTGAGGTTTTTTGCTTGGTTTTGTTTCAGTTTATTTTTATTTTGCCTCCCCACCTCAGACCTCCTTTCTGTGATTGTGAAAAGTCCTCATCCATTACTGAGGACAGATGCTTGCAAGTTCAGCATCTTGTTTGCCTTTCTGCACATTAGGTCATGGAAACGTGATCTAGGCTAGGATAATCTAACGTGACCCCTTAAGACTCTGAATTTGCATCTCATGAGGCCAAGAAACAGGGAGTCTCTCTGACTTCATCATGGCTGTGGCAGAAGCATCTACAGTGTCCAGGAGCCAGGAAGCAGGGGCAGCAGGAGCAGTGGTGTTATGCAGGGTCCAGGGCAGCTGAAGAGGGACAGATCTTCAGTCTGGTGCCCAATGGCTGTGGCAGCTCGGGGCCTTGATTTGGACTGGTTTTGACTGACCAGACTGCCACTCATTTTCTATCCATTTTCTGAGCTTCATCCCCAAGCCTTCACAGGGATCCTGTGAGTGTTCCATATCTTCAATAAATTACTGCTTTTTTTTAAATTCAGAAAGAAGCAGTTTTGCATTTTTTTCTTCCAACTAAAAATCCTGACTTGTACAGAAATAGATAAAATCAGAATAGTGCACATAACTCTGGCAAATAAAGAAAATTGTAATTTGTAACTGTATTAGTTTCTTAGGGCTGCTGTAACAAATTGTCACGGAGTTGGTGGCTTAAAACAACAAAACTTTCTTCTCTCACAGTTCCAGAGGCCAGAAGGCTGAAATCAAGGTATGGCAGAGTCGTAATCCCTCCAAAGGCTCTACGGGAGAATCTTTCCTTGCTTCTTCCAGTTTCTGCTGGCTCCTGGTATTTCTTGGCCTGTGGCAACAAAACTCCAATGCCCGCCTCTATCTTCACATGGCCTCTGTATCTCTGTGTGTCCTTTTCTCTCTCTTATATGGACACTCTCACTGGATTCAGGCTCATTCTAATTTAATATGATCTAATCTCTATCATTCCTTAATTACATCTGCAAAGGTCCTATTTCCAAATAAGGTCACATTCTGTGGTTCCAGGTGGATGTGAATTTCTGGGGGACATTATTCAACCAACTACAGTGATTGTATTTAATTTGCTGAAGTGTTAGAGTGAAAATCCACTAATGGGGTATAGTAACCTGAAACCCCATGGTGTATGATGATAGAACAGTTAAATTATCTCCTTAAAATGATGGCCAGGCTTTAGGGTTTGCATTGCTACTTCTAAATATAAAGTCTATTAGGAAGTCAAAGACTGTGGGATGAGGTAGCTGCCTTTACAGCACTGAGTGGCTTAAGAAAAGAGAATGACAAAATATCTATAATTTTGGTTCAAGGCACAGATGGAAGCCTTGAGAGTATAATGATGTTAAAAGAATTGCCACACTTTCAATATCAAAGATGACTGTATCTCAAAATTAAAAAGCACACTTTTTATCCTACAGACTGACAAAGTTTGACATCAAGTGAATTCACAGTTGTTTCAGGATTATTATTTGAAGACTCTGACACCACTAGGGAAGGAGGAAGCCAGATTGGGATAAATTTGTATGGGAGAATTCCGAGGATTCAGCATGTCATGTATCCACAAACCCAATCAGCCAAAAGAGTCCTTTCTCTTGCTTCCTCTGAAGTATTCTTATATGCAGCTGACCCTATCATCATATAAGAGGAAGCCACTTCTCTCTGGGCTCCATCCTTGCCTTCCCTATTATCACCAGATCCATAATCACAGTCATATCACAGCTGAATCCTTGAATGATAAGGAAGCAGTTGAAAAGCCAGCCCACCGAAACTAAGAGGTACATGCCAAAATTTTTTAAACTTTTCCAATTTTATATCAGCAAGAATTTGGGTAATCAGAAGGGGAATTAATTTAAAGACTCTAGAAAGAGGGGGGAATAAAATGTCAGCTGAGGTATCATTTTAATATGAGTGCACTTACTGCAGAAATCAAGATCAACATTTTACACTGAGCATTTGAATGTGGTAACTGAAATCTTTCCTAAAGAGTCGCCCTGGCTAAACTGAGTTGAGATGCCAAAGAAACATCTTGGTATGATTTAAAGAAGGAATCCAAATGCTCTGTGAAAGAGGAAGGTTAGAGTGGATTTGCCAGTTATCGCCCACTCAGCTATCTTCTATTTCCCGGAAAGCAAGGTATGCCTTAATTATATTGAGAAATGCATTGTTGTCAGAGCACTAGTAGCTTTAAAAGTCTTTGAGAGAATGTGTGATTTTTGTTGGGCTAGGATGCTGAGTAGAGATGCTTCCATGCTATGGCTGAAATGGACTCCCTGATTCCTACGGGCAGAAAGTTACCAAGTGGGTGAGTCAAAGGAGTGACATAAATACCACAAGCAGATTTTCAGTGATAACCATTCCAGGCAGCCGAACATCATTATTATCAAAATCACTTAATCCCCAGTGACCTTTGTGGCAAGCTTTGACCACAACATTAATATAGAATGTGCACTATGACCATACTTGATTTACACAGATGGAAAAACATCTCCAAATTAGATGGGCAGAAGTCCAGAGCTAGTCATTTCAGTGGAGAGTCATAACTTCTCACTGAATTTTCAGAACTAAATCCCTTAACAGACCCAGTATCCTTGAATTCAGAGGATGTTAGGTATTCATGATGAAACATCTTATAATGAAAATCATAAACAGATAATAATATATACCTCCTGGCTTTCTCCAAAAGATCCTGCCAAACTTAATATTGATCACTGACTGAACTGATGCTACTTCATGGGCAAATACACAAAGTTGTTGTTGAGGATCAAATTTAAAAATGCAATTTTGGCCTATATCCACTTCACCATATACCCAGTAGGACACCTGTGTTTGGCTCTCCCAGTTCCAGGGTTTCTGGTTTCTGGAAATAATGTAAGCAGTTGGCAGGATCCTGAGTAAGAGTTATTATAGAAGGAGGAGCCAAGCTATTATAGTTCGTCCTGTCTAAGAAAATGGTAAATAAAAAGCAATATTGTATCACTAGAAAATTCAAAGAAATAAGTACTACCACCAAGGACTCTAAAGATGCTAATAATTTATATCACAGCCCATTTAACTCTAGATTTAACTACTTTCAAAGACAGATGGGTCTCTGAGAATGACTGAATTATTGTAAGCTTAGTTAGGTGGGGTATCTGATTGCAGCTGCTATTCCAGATGTGGAACTGTAGCAAATCAGTAGAGTAGAAAAGGGCAGGTAAAAGTTGATATTTACCCACTACAATGAAGTTCTTCTAGTATATCCTGTTGTCTCTTTTACAAGATGGAGAGATATGCTGAAGTAAAAATATGCACTAATTTCTGCTCAGTTGCTAACAGATTATCTGGGTTTTTTGGAACTCGGCAGGAGCAAGATTGAAGTTCTGGGGGCAAGAAGTTTTGACAGAGTTGTAAAAAGATATATAGCTTAGGAATGAGTCCAAACTATGGGAATAATTATGTCCCACATGAACACTTCCTAAGGATCCCACTGCAGAGAAAGCTGTCAATATTCAGGCGTTCAAAAAGACCCAGTCAGAAAGTTAGCGTGGCTATCCTCTGCCACTCCAGCGCTTATTTGCTGGCTTAAAAATACAGTACCTATGGGAGAGTATCTAGACCCTGAATGACAGATTTTAATTCATTTAAAATCTTCCTTGCATTCCCTGCCCTGATCCTGAAAATTATATTTTCTAAGATCCCCTGATAATTAGCTTCCAGTTAGAGCTGATCAATGGGGAGCACTGTGGGATATTGGAGGCCAGGAGGAAAGGAAAAACTGGAGTATTCCTCTCTTTCTCCACTTCCAGTGGAATCAACATTAACAGATTCTTCTCTACAGTAGTTTCAGCTCCTGCCAGGCAGCCCCAGTTCCTAAAGTCCAATAGCCACTTTTTCCCTATGTCCCCCCTTTCCTAAGGATGGTGGTGACTAACTCCTGGTTTCCTCACTGATAACCCTGCCCGGCTTTCAGGCTCTTCCAAATCCTTCATACGGGCTCTCTGTTTTGCTATACGGTTCCTAATTGACACACCCGGCTTCCAGGAACCATAGTGGAACTAGGTGCTGACTTCAGTCTCAACAGTTTCAATTTCAATGGCTCCTCTTTACTCACTGGACCATTTTTGTGTTTGAAATATTAACTTCCCATCTTCACTTTTTAAAGATATTTTCTGAACCTTGTTCTCCAACTCAGTACCACAGCCATCTTGTTGAAATTCTGTTGGCTCAAAGTCTGTCCTTAAACCTTGTATACTCAAAACCTGATTTGTCAGCACACCAAGAATGCATCTGCTTCTTAAGTCTAGGCTTAAATCAAAAGCTCATAAGAATGATATACAAATAGAGAAAGTTAATTAATTAGGTTACATTGATGCTGACTTTTGAAGCTACCATGCTTGTGTCCACTTTTCTGCCTTAAGAAAGATTCTCATGGGAACTCAAACCAAAGAACCCTTATTTTCTATTTGAATGTGCTCCCTTTTCACAGTGCTCAGAAAAATCATTATAGTTCCTTAACTTTAACCAGCTTTTTTTTTTTTTTTTAACATTGGTGGCTATAGCATAACTGCATAAGGTAGCATTTGACTCTGTTCAAATCCTGGTTTATAACATTATAAGGGCCACCATAGTCAATGTCATTGACTCTTGCTTTGTAATCTGAGACATGGCAACAGTTTCTATTTTTTCTAAAAAAATTATATATCTTGGGAGGAGGTAGAATTAATTTTGTTACTTTTGAAATAAAATTATTTAGAACTTCCTCCATTACATGATTTTGAAGATTGATTTACATCTTCTCCATCCCAAAACCCTACTAAATTAGAAAGAAGGATAAAACCCACAAAGATAAGGAGAAAAAAGTGAGAAAAGTAAAGCAGATGGATAAATGATAACTAATGTGCCAGCCCTGATAAAGCTGAAATTCAGTTATGCAATGTGCTAAGCAAAAACAAGCTGATATCCTTTAGAAATCCAGAAGGATTAAGGAATTGGAAGAAGCTCATAACTCTGAAAGTAGGAGTAGCAGTAAGGATAAAAATAAGAGGAGTGGTTGAAAGTCTATATAAATAGTTATTAGATTTCAGGATTCCCTTTCTGGAGATATTAAGCTAGAAGAACTGGGCCTTGGAGGAAACCAGGCACAGGTGAGAGCAGATCAGACACATCTAGCTCTCTTCTCTCAGCTTCAGAAATGTTGTCAGTCAGATGTATATTTCCCAGCTAGCAGACAAGATGATTTCATTTTCAAGAAAAATGGTCCCAAGAGAACAGACCCTGCGTTATGTGGATCTCCAATAGGTTGAGATCACTTTACTATGAATCCTATCAGGTAACAAGTCTCCTTTCCCCAAAAACGCATACAAAGATTCTGAAGATTTAGTGTATCAGTGCTAAATAGAAACATTTAACCAAGGATCAATAGACATTTCAAAAAAGGCTTTGAAGTGGAAGAGACTAAAACAGACAGTAAAAAGAAAGTTAGAGGAACCAGGGAGAGCAAAGAGGATGGGAAGACTCCAAAAGGCTTTATTTGATATCCTAAGGTACAAAAAATATATATTGCAACTCTGAAACAAGCACAGACAACTACTAATAGAGGAACATGCAAAGAAGAAAAGAGATTTAAGAAATTAAAAATATAAGAGTAAAACAAAAATGCTTTACGAGGATAAAAAGATGAATTTGAAGACAACTTCTAGAAAATAGATTAAAAGACAAAGTAGGAAAGAAAAGTTTGGAAGATTAGCACAAAGTCTATACTAAAATCATACCAATTTTACAATAGAAGAAACAAAGAGAAAAGAGTTATCAAATAAATAATACATCAAAACATTACGGACCCAAAGGAACCAGCATCCAGCTGTATAGTTTTGCTGCCCAGCACAATGGATGGAGAAAGATCCACATCAAAGCAATTACTAGAATTTAAGAATACCACGTTCAAAAGGAGATATCAAAAAATAAATAAATAAAAACACACCAATGTTCAGAAATCAGATTAGCTTTAGATTTCTCAATGATGGCACTGGTAGTTAGCAAACAATAGAGCATCAAATTTTGAGGAAAAACTAATTCCATCATCGAACTCTGAAGTTTGATAGGATAAAAAATATATTTTCAGACAATCAATGTATCAAAAATCATTTCTTAAATCACTTCTCAGATAGTGACTTGAAGATGTGCTGCAGTTCAATGAGAAATTAAACCAAGAAAAATGGAAATGTGGGACCTCCAACATAAGAGGGATGATACCAAGAAAAGAGGTGAAGTAATCGACAGGCTGATGGTGTATGCAGCTGCCAGTGCCAGGACAGTGTTGCCCAGTGGACCCAGACAACAGCCAGATTGGAACTAATGAAGGGAAGATTCCAGCAGTGAGATTAAAGAAAAAGATAAAATTAATAGTGTACTTGATTTTTTTTTTTTTTTTTTAATGCACTAAGAGGAGACATACTTGGGAGAACAATTGTGGTAGATACATTAAAATGGCTGAATAATTAAAAAAGAGAAAGAGTGAGAAGTAAATTCATTAATGAAATAACCTCCAAGAAAAAGACTGTAGAAGAAAGGAAATAGCATCACTATCCTGCAGAGTGAAGGCTGAGGAAGGAAGAGTTTGTTGTTGCTGGTGCTGTTGCTGTTGTTGTTGTTATAGTACATTGCTCAGCTGTTAATATTTTCATATCATAATAACAACTGAATAGTGATATACAAACAAAATCATAATATAACTGTACTGGAGGATAAGTGCCTGTGGTAAGGTTGGGTATGGAGAGCTAAATCAACAACATCAATAGGAAGTTAACATATAACATACCAAGATGTAAATAGGAAATAGCAATGTAAACTAATGTGGCTATAAATGCCAAAAGAACCAGCAAGAAAGTCAGATGAAGAGGGGTGCAGAGGTAGGATTTGCTGGAAGCTGGATGAAGGGAAGATGGTAAAAATGCTACTGCCTTTTGTAAAATGCTCTGCATAGATATCTGGCTTTGAAGTAGCACTTTTCTCCTAAATCATATAATCTCTCTTTAGATGTGTTAATACATTAATCCTGTTACAGAAAATATTCCAGGTGAGGAAGTCACTCTGTCTCTAGGGGGTAGTTTTTTGCAAGCGTGTGCTCTAATCCCTATGTGACAATTACCATACTTTAACTTTCCCATTTTATTTACTTAACTTCCACTTCCTGAAATATGTTTAACTCTACCCCCTCAGAACAGAAAAGTTGCCAACCCTGATTCAAAAGCTATATCCTTACTTACCATTATAATTACTTATTAACACCCTGTTTTAAACACATTAATTCATGTTTAGAGGTCTATACTCTTTGGAAGCATGTGTCACAATGCACTGAACTTCTATTCAGAGTAGAAGTTAATTAACTGACAATTTTTAAGTATATTTTTATGGGCATCTGCTTAATGATTAATACATTAATGATTAATGATTAACACATTAAATTGGCAGCAGACAGTATTAAATAACTTTGGGGTTTATTATCTACAAATATCATTTCCCTTATACCATTAAGAGTGTAAAACATTATTAGCTAGGCGCTCTATTGAAATGTAACTCTTTAAGAATTAAATGGATTTTTAAAATAATGTTGATAAAAATTTGACCTTAGAGCTCAATTAATTTTTAATCTTATTTCAAGGGCAATAAACACAATCATATGAAGATATAGTAAGACAGATTTTGTATTTCTTGCTAGCTCAGTCAGTTCTGAAGGTACCAACAGGAAAAATCTTACACAAATCAATGATTTCACCCTTTATGGAATCGGACACTCCGTATTTCTTCTCAGCACTAATGCTCACACTGTAGAATTTCTTGATGAATACTGCACAGATCTATTAGCAGTAGGTTTATCTATGAACAGACTTCAAGATCAACACTAATATAACATTCCCCCCCCCCAAATTGAGATATGTGTGCTTTTACCAAGATTTTAGGACAGTTTTAAGACCACACAAAGGATACGTTCGTTAGATAGCACATATTTTTAATAATATAAAACTACTCCACATGAAAACGGGGCATGTTTCAGAGCCTTTTCATCAATAAATCAAAATATCTATTTAGTGTTTTTATTAAATAAAAAAATTCACAATGTATATAGTTTTCGTTTGGACTCTTGCTTTGGATTTAGAGATTAACTTACATCTTCCAGAGTGAATTGGGAAGGTCACAATTTGATTCTTTAGGTCAACGCTTCCAAATTACCTAATAATTAGCAGTAAAATATAGTTGTTTTTATTGTTTTTTTAAGTATTAACATAGGGATCCTGGGTTATTTACCAATGAGAGTGATTATGATACAGGCTGGGACCTAGGACCCTTTGCTGCAGTGCTGCAATGCTTGCACCTGGACAAACATCTCCTCGAGCTACAAAATACAAAGAAACTATAAGGGACTAAAGATAACTGCATACATGCACAGTTGGGGCAAATTCTGGACAAAAGATATAAAAAGACCAAAAAAGCTCAACTGCCACTTTCTGAAGAGCCAGGAGCAAAAGCAGGGGGTTGGGAGCAAAAGCAGGGTATTGCGCATGCCCTCTGCACACAACACCACAAAGGGGTGGGCAAACCACCTAAGCCATCCCTCCAGTGCGACCCCCCTGGACACACTCCTACCCTTGTCCCCATATAAGAAACGAGGTTGCATCCCCTTTCGGGGAGCGATCAAGGGAACCTGTTAATTGTTCTCGCTCCCCGCTCCTACAGCAGGGGCCCCAGTAAAGCCTTGCCTGAATTTCTTGTCTGGCCTCTGATCAATTTCTATTGATTAAGGAGACCAACACCCTTGGTCAGTAAAAAAATGGAAGAAATAAAAAGCTAAAAGAAAGTACCAAGATTATTCAAAAAGGGAGAAACACTAGATATATCTAATGAATTCCTGCCAAAATGAGAAGTCCTCTTGAAAGATGTTTTCAGGTCTCTGCCTGAATAATTTCAGGGAAATGACAACCACAAGTTTGTATATATGTGATTTGACCAAATCCAAGCTTTTCCTTAAGTAACACTGTAGTATTGAGTCTATGATATTGTTTCTTCCTTCTGCTTCTAAAGGGAAGCACAGTATTTGAAGACTGATATTATTATCCTTGCTGGTCTAGTCTTCCACAGTATAAATATTCCGAATTTCTCATTTGTTTTCTTTTGAGGCATGGCTTCTTAATCCTTTGCCAAATGGAGGTCTAATTCTAAATGGGCCCAGGGTCAATAGCGAGTCTCTTAATATGCATTTTCAAGAATAGAAGAGAGTATTCTGAAAGTGGGACTCTGCTTATCTAAACCAATGATTTCAGGATTTAAAGCCTCTCTCTCCCATGAAAGGTTTGGGACTGATTGATTGATTGATTGATTGATTGATTGATTGATTGACTTATACTGAATTATAATTAACATACAATATTACATTTCAGGTGTACAACACTGTGATACTGTATTTTAATACATTATGAAACAATCACTTCAATAAGACCAGTTACCATCAGTTACCATAAAAAGTTGTTAAAAAATTATTGACTATATTCACGATGCTGTAGATTATATCCCCATGACTTATTTATTTTAGAGTTGGAAGTTTGTACCTCTTAATCCCCTTCACCTATTTCACCCTTCCCTCGACCTCTCTGCTTTCTGGTGATACCAGTTTGTTCTCTGCATCTGATTCCATTTCTATTTTGTTTTGCTTATTGGTTTGCTTCGTTTTTAAGATTGCACATATAAGTGAAATCATGCAGTATTTGTTTTTCTGTCTGACTTATTTCACTTAGCATTGGAACACTTACTTTAAATACATTTCCCCAGAAATTGGTAGATCTGGATTGAATATGAATATTTAAGAAAAATTGCAAAGAATTCTGAGCTGAATTGTCTATAAAACATGCTTGGAGAAGCCCTAATCTAGACTTTTTAGCAAAAAAATAATATCATAACATTCCCTATTTTCTATTGGTACCCATTTAGCTTAAAGCAAACTCAATCTGAGTTTTTGTTAAGCCTGGTGTCCCAGTCCTGTAATTCTGCAATTGATATTTTCATTGTATATTTGGAATTTCTATTTTTTTTCTAAGATTCTTGTTAATTTGGGTCTACAAGTTAATTCTGTTGGGTAAAACAGTTGAACCTTGATTCTATCACCTGAAACATTTGCTTCCCTTGCCAGCACTGTGTCACTAACAAATCTGATAAACGTCCCTTCACCCAAGTCATTGATGAAAATTTATAAGGCTAAATAGAGAATCTTATGACATGCCACAAGATACCTCCCTCCAAGGTGACAATTACTTATTAAACAATACATTTGGGGGCAGCTATGCATTTATTGAACTGCTCTATCACTTAACACATTTCTCTATTTTATCTACAAGAGTGTCATACCCAAGAGAATTTACAAAGTGCTTTACTGGAATTCTGATAAACTGTGTCAATATTTTCCTCTACTCTCAAAGATCTAGCAGAGACAGTTCTGGTGGGGAAAGCAGTGGACATTTATTGAGCATTTAAGCCTTCAAAATGCATCATCTCATTTATGACCACCGTCTAAGATGACCTTTTTAATCTCCCACAAATAAGGGCACAAAGGCCTAGGGAAGTTATGTAAGTACATGATGTCACAAAAAGAAAGAAGTTCAAGAGCTTTATTGTATCTCATCCTTTATTAGCCCCATGGCATTAAGCAAGTCTCTTAATATCTCTGCAGTACACCTATTTCAAAATGTATACTCAGCTCTGAAAAAATGGTTATGCCCTAAATTCTGTCAACTAATTCACAGTATATGCAACACAGAACCAGAATAAAAATGCTTAAAATATAATAGAAAGCTATGTCACTTAAAAGTTCAAGAAAGGCAGTCTAAAGCTAGTATGGTTGCTCTGTTTCATGCAATTCTCAAGATCCCAGGTTCTTTCTATCTTGTTCCTTCATTGTGCATATCCTCTAATCTCAAGATCAACTCATTATTCATGATAGCTGCTGCAAGCTCCAATTATTACACCCACATTTCAGGCAGCAGAAAAGAGGAAGGGCAAAGAAAAATAGATAATGCAAATTCATCTTAGGAAAGGATTCTGGCAGCTGCTATGTGAAATTCCATGTATATCTCATTGTCCAAAAGTTAGTCAGATAGTCATATCTTGCTGCAAAGAAAGCTAGAAAGCGCATTTTTAAAAATTCTGTGTGCTCATGTGCCCCCCAAAAATTAGGTATTCTATTACTATGGAATAAGGAAAATGGATTTGGGAGAGAGCTAAGTCTCTGTGACATTTATGCTATAAATATAAATGAGTTCAAATTCATATACTTGTTTTTAGTGAACCTCACTGATTCCCCAAATGTGAACTTTTTGTATTGCTTTTAATTTGTTCCAGAAATGTCCTAAGATTTACACATTCGTTTATTAATTTATTCATTCAGTCAACAGACATTACTAAAGAGGCCCAGGCACCACACGAGACATTGGAGTCTCAAGAATCAGTACAAGACACAGCCCCGGTCCTTGAGGAATAAAAATTGTATTTTTTGTGAAAAAAATATTGTGAAGGATATAGACTTTTAAAGAAGTGTAATAACTTTCATAACAGAATTATATACAGAGGAACCCAGGAGAAGAGTAAGATTAAATTAACCAAACCTTGAAGATTTGAGAAAGGCTTCAAAAAAGTAATACTTAAACTGGATTTTGAAGAACAAATGAATTTTTTATCAGAAAAAAAAAGAGTGGGAAAAGTACTCTGGTCAAAATAATAATATATGCTAAGGCATAAAGAAGAAAAAAAAAAAAAAAAAAGAACCATGCTGTTACAGCAACATGCATAATTGCATGTGAGTACAATGAACAACTGACAGAAGTGGGGTAGAAGGAAATGACGCTGGAAATGTAAATTGGGCGCAATTTGGTAAAAGCCATGCATCCCATTCCAAGTCTATTCTATAAGAATGAAGGTCATTAAAGACTTTAAATAGAGAGTGACATGATACCATCTGTGGAGTTTCTTATTGGGTGAGTGTTGGCAGCATGAATGGAACATTGGAACCAGTGGCAGACTACCTGCCTGGTGGTTATTGCACCAATCAATAATTCCAATGAGAGACAATGAGACCCTAAGTATGGCAAAGGGAGAAGATGACTCTCAGAGGTCATTGATCCTCCTATTAGCTCCTCATTTATCACTGGCATCAAAGTTCTCTTTACTATTTACTTTGTTCCTTCCAGTTTTGAAATCATTCTTTTTTTGAGAGGACAGAGACTAAATAGAAGTTATGTATCCTTCCAACGTTTCTATCATTTGTTACTCCACTTGCTCAAAAAAAAAAATTAGCATTGTCCCCCCAGTCTTTCTTAATTTATTTATTTATTTTGCTTATAACAATAGCTTCAACTACTGGAAATTATCAAAGCTAATTATATGCAAGGCATTATGTCAAGAGCTACATATAAATTATATAGCTTTACCTATAAATACCATCTATGAGGCAGGTACTATTACTAAGAGAGATTAAATAACTTTTCCAAGAGCACCCAGTTGGTAAGTAGTAGAGCTTAGATATAAAACCAACTCTATCCATCAACAACTGATAACAAGTCAATCTATCAACATGCAGATAGTTTGCTTATTTACTAATGGATAACAAACAGACATCAGCCCATTCTATTTATGAGCTTTTGGGATAAGCCTATCATTCATCTGTGATTCCCTTCATGTGTGTGTTTATGTGTATTTGTGTATGTGTGTGTGTGCACGTGTGGTTGTTTCTATTGGACCACGTGTCCCTTCTTCCACTTCTCTTGTACATCAAGAGGATTCACCAAGAGGAAATTCCTTGTCTCAGAGAATGGAAGCTTACATTCACTCACACAAAGTTTGTTTCTTCTTAAATAAGATATTAGCATAACTTATAAAAAAGACAATTTGTCTTGTACACAGACATTCAGCCAACCTGAATCAGAGCATTTTTAATAAAGACCACTTTCTGACTTTTGTGAAGATTTATGGAATTTACTACCTTTTTAGTTGAAATATATTTGAAACATAACATTGTGTAAATTTAAGGTATATAACATGCTGCTTTGATGTATTAAATTAATTAATTAATATGGTTGCCATTGTTGTGATAATTAGCATCTCTATCACCTCCCATAATTATAATTTCTTTTTAGTGGTTAGAATAATTAAGATCTAGTCTCTTAGCAAGCCTGATGATTATAACACAGTATTGTTGTCTGTATTCACTATACTGTACATTAGATCTCTAGGAATTACTACCCATTGCAAGTTTGTACACTTTAACAACTGTCCTATACACCATCACCCACATTCCCTGGTAACCACCATTTTATTCACTGTTTTTATGAGTTTGGCTTTTTTAGATTCCACATATACTTGTTATCATACAGTATTTGTCTTTGACTTATCTCCCTTAGGATAATGTCTTCGAGATCCATCCGTATTGTTGGAAGTGGCAAGATATCCCTCACTCTCATGACTGAATAACATTCCGTTTTGTGACATATATATGCATGCCCCATCTTTATCTCTCCTTCTTTTGACAAGCACTTAGGTTGTTTCCATATCTTGGGTATTGTGAATAATGCTGCAAAAAAACGTTGAGTGTGCATATATCTCTCCAATATACTGTCTTTATTTCCTTTGAGTATATATCCAGCAGTGGAATTGCTGGATCTACACCATCTTTTATATTCCTTTGCTATCTTAACCTTCCCTGTACAAGCTTCCAACTTCACCCCCAAATGCGAAGCTTAGTATTAACTAATGGTTTTATAGTGATTCTTAATTTCATTCAGCTTTCTTGAGAGTAGTTTGTTAGCAGTAAATAAAATTGGGTTTTCTAGGACAGATTACTATAGAACATAATTTTAAAATTCTGTCAAAATTATAATTATACCACTGATATTAATTTATAGCACAAAAAATTTTAAAAAAATCAATCATTTAGCTAATAAGTACAATTCTTTTTAGAAAATATTAGTTCTCCAATTTTTATGACTGAATCAGACACTTTACTTGAACTTCTGACATTCATTTCTCTCCCTTAGGAGCACTATGGCCATAGTAGATAGAAACAAAAACATCTGGAGTCAGGAAGACCCAGCTTCACATTGAAAACCCTACTACTTACATACTAGTTGTATTTCCCTGTGCAAGTCACTTAACTTCACTGATCTTTAGTTTCCTGTCTGTAAAATGCAGATAATATCACCTATATACGAGACTGAATATTAAATGAGGTCTCATATATGAAATGTCTGGTACAGTGCCTAAAACAAATGCAGTTAAGACTGTTAGCCTCATTACAGATTCAAGTGGAACAAAATTTGATCTGCCAGAAAACCCTTGGAGATAATCTAGTTCAACTTAATTATTTAACAGATAATGGCATTGAATCCCAAGGAGGTGAAGTGATTTGCTCCAAGTTACATAGCAAATTGAGACAGAGCAGAGATTATATCGATCTTATATCACCTTTTTTCAGTTAAGCCTTTACCCGCTACTTCATATCATTTCATCCGGAGGAAAAACTATCTTCAAATCCAACACAAAAGCATTTGTGTATTTTTCATCAGGTAGAAAAGGAAAGAATTAAAACAAAATAATATGTGAAAGACCATTAGTGTAGAATTCAAATGTACTACCACGTTGATAAAAAGAAAATTGGGCTTTTGAAATCTACTTAACTGTCCTGACCATAAGAGCATAGTTTTCAGAAAGTGAAATGAGAATAAGAGAAAGGCGTTAATAGAAAAGAAATTGAGTTCAAGGAAATCTACTTAACTCTGTCTGATTCATGATAATAGAAAAATATGGACTTTAAAACAGTAAAGTGAGGACATTAGAAATAGCACTTTAAAGTTATAGAAACCAAAGTAGATTGAGGTAGAAAAAATAGTAAAAGCTACTTTGTATAACAAATAGTTCTGATATAATAACAATAATAGCAACCATTTATAACACAAAGAATGTTAAGCACTGTTTTAATAATTTATGTATAATCCTAAAGGTAAATATTTTTTGTAAACTTTCAGTAGGTTCAAATATAGGAAACTGTGACAAAGACTTTTAAAAGTGACAAATTCATCTGACTCTGAAACCCATCATTCTTCTATTACAGAGTTGTTGCTGCCAAATACGAAACCAATACCTCCTCCCCAATTCCTAGCTTGTGAATGAATATGGAGCAATATTACAATATTGCTTTGGCTTTTCAATCCTGATATTCTTTTTGTTTCCAGGGGAGTTTCTCCTACCTTCCACTGATTCAGAGATAGCCACTGTCCCAAGGCAGGAGTAATTCAGTATAGCTGGAAAACAATGACATCACATTTTTACATTTATATTCAAGAGCCTCAATTTATGTTAAGAGACAGAAAAGTGAGAGTTGTACTGGACTTTACTGGACTTGTCTACTGATGTAGACTAGACCAGATGTACTGGATTTTACTAGACTTGTCTACCTAAGCCCACTCCAGATTAAACAAGATTCTTTGAGAACAGGAAGAAAGGAGTTGTGAAGCCAGTCACAAGAAATGTGAAAGTAGTTGAGGGCCACACATTCTGATCCTAAATCAAGGTTTCATCTGGAATCCCTTTAAGATATGGATGCATCCGGGAGAATAGAAAACTTTTGCCTAGCTTCCTCTGTTAAGGCCAAGGAAATATCAAGTGCTATAGAAAATCCTGCAGTATGTATTGCTGGAACTCTGGGGAGGTAGCTTGTCTCATGCTAGCCTGAACTCCAACTTCTGTCCTCTGAATAAGAGGTGAGAAGGCTCTGTGAGGAGGGGAAGAAAGCCTGATGAAAGCTACAAGTCCCCGAAGGCTCCAGCCAAGTGGCACAGAGCAGGGGAAACTTCCTCCTGCCTTCTGGGGATTCCAGATTTGACTTAGTTTAAACCTAAAACGATTTATAAAACCCAGACTGACTTACAAAATTTGACATTTGCTAGATTACTTTTTCTGCCAGCATGCAGAATGTGATCTTGAGATAGAAATTACATCCAGCTTTATAGAAATAAAGCAAGTTTCCCTTCTTGGGATACCTTTGTTTGCAACTTTGAAAATACATTTCAATAAATGGTAAAATTAAAGGACTAATATTACAAATAGAATAACCTAATAGAGGTCTTAAACACAGGGTTCTTTTAACTGGCCATTATTTTCTATTTTTAAAGAACTGAATTATTGGCACACGGCAGCCCATTTGTATGGAAGAGAGCATAATAATTAAATCATATGGAAATTAGTACCATAAGAAAGCCAAGGCTATTTGTCCTGCATGTGAAATAATGAACGTGTCTTTTTGCAGCCTTTGTCGTTATAATGTTATTATACAACCATTTAACTGAAGCTCTTATTCCACTGCCAAAACAACTGATCAATGTCAATTTCCATCCTCTGATGATTGGAGTCAAATGATATTATTGTAAATGAGCCACAGACAGATAATGATCCTTTTGCACTGATATTTTTAAGGCAATTTCCTGAAGCTTCTAATTTCCTTAAGGGATGGGACAAATTATCACATTTCTCCCTGCAGGTGAGAAAACGTGCTTTAACATCCTCTGCCCTCTGTAGCAATATATTAACATTTGAGACAGAACACTGAGAGAACAAATTCTCCTACTGAATTGCTCCCTACTACTCTCTCTGGAATGAACCCCATTGAGGAAGTTCCATTTCATTTCTAAGTTGAGCAAAAACGCATTCTAATGAGCCAGATGATACATGAGCCCTGTAAGGCTGATTTACTGATGGTTTCTGGGTTTTGAGCTCATTCTGAAATAAATATATTTCTTGTTATCAATGACTTGTGATTTACATGGAAAGCTTAAGTTCCATTCTTTAAAAGAGGTGATAATAGGAGGACAGAAACACAGCATTGGAGAAAAAAACAGGTATTACAGCACTTTTACTTCAAAGGGGAGAATCTTACTGCATTCCTTTGTTTAAAACTTTATGTAATATATTTTGATTAAAGTAGATGATGTAAAGTATATTATGTATAAAATTATATATTATATGTGAAATTACATATATTATTTTCAGAAAAAAGATGCCTGGTGTACGAATAATTTATTAATAACTTTTTTTGTATTAAGTACCAACTACATGCCAGACACTTTAATGTAGCAGTGAAAAGATGGTTGTTGTAGTCATTGATGCTGTTCACCTCCTTTCCCTCTCCTGTCATTTGATGGCTCCCTGTTTCAGGCTGAACTGTGGGCCCTCAAAATTTAGATGTTGACGTCCTACTGCCCAGTACCTCAGAACGTAATTGTATTAATATTTGGAGATAGGGTGTTTAACGAGGTAATTAAGCTAAAATGAGGTCATTTGAGTAGACCCTAATTCAATATGACTGGTGTCCTTTAAAGAGGATGGGATTAGGAGACAGACACATACCGAGGAAAGACCACTGGAAGACACAGGGAGAAGATGGCCATCCGCAAGCCAAGGAGAGAGGCCTCCTAAGAAGCCAACGCTGCTGACACCTTGATCTCAGACTTTCAGCCTGAAGAACTGTGAGAGAATAAGTTCATGTTGTTTAAGCCACCCAATCAGTGGCAGTTTGTGATGGCAGCCTTAGCAAGCTAATTCAGGCCCATTAATTTGTTGATCTGCCTGGTGTGTTTTTCCCCTGCCATAGTGGCAGTGTTCCAGTACACCAGCAATACTGGTGGTATCCCAGGTAACACTGCTCATCAGCCTTGGTCCTAGAGGGAGTTTAATGCAGAATTCAGCCCTAGTGACTTGCAATGGTATGAGCAACAAATACACTCTTTTTGTTCAAGCTATTGTTACTGATACATGTTGTGGTTATTAAAAGTAGCAGATTTTTTGTAGAATTTTTAATCGAAAAATAGTAGATGTACAATATTATGTTAATTTCAGGGGTACTATGTAATGATTTCTAATTTGCATATGTTATGAAATGATCACCACAAGAAGTCTAGTAACCATCTGTCCCCACAAAAATTATATAATATCGATCATATTCCTTATGCTGCATATTATATCCCTGTGACTTATTTATTATATAACTGGAGGTTTATACCTCTTAATTGCCTATACCTGTTTCACCCTCACCCCATCCCCCTCCTTTCTGGCAACCACTCATTTATTCTCCATACCTAAGAGTCTGTTCTTACTTTGGTGTTTTTTGTTTTGTTTTGTTTTCTGATTCCACATAAAAGTGAAATCATGTGGTATTTGTCTTTCTCTGTCTGACTTATTTTACTTAGCATAATACCCTCTAGATGCATCCCTGTTGTTGCAAATGGTAAGATTTTATTTTTTGGGGTATTTATGTTGCTTCCATATCTTGGCTGTTGTAATAAACACTGTAGTACATAAATCTTTAAATTATTGGTTTTGTTTTCTTCAGATAAATACCCAGCAAAGAAATTGCTGGATCATAGAGAAGCTCTATTTTCAATTTTTTAAAGAACTTCCATACTGTTAACCATAGTGGTTGCACCAATTTACAGTCACACCAGCAGTACACAAGGGTTTGCTTTTCTCCAAACCTTGCCAACACTAATTTCTTGTTTTTTTGAGGATAGACATTCTGACAGGTTAGAGGTGGTATCTCATTGTGGTTTTGATTTGCATGTCCCTGATTAGTGATGTTGAGCATCTTTTCATGTATCTATTGGCCATCTTTATATCCTCTTTGGAAAAACAGTCCAATCAGCTCCTCTGCTTATTTTTTAATCAAGTTGTTTTTTCTTGGATGTTGTTATATGAGTAATATGAGCTCTTTGTATATTTTGGATATGAACTCTTTATCAGATATATCATTTGCAAATATCTTCTCTTATTCAGTAAGGGTGCCTTTTTGTTAATAGTTTCCTTAGCTGTGCAAAGCTTTTTAGTTCAATGTAGTCCCATCTGTTTATTTTTGCTTTTGTTTCCCTTGCCTGAGGAGACAGATTCAAAAAAATATTGCTAAGATTGATGTCAAAAGAGCATACTATCTATGTTTTCTTCTAGGAGTTTTATGGTTTTAGGTCTTAGATGTCTTTCATCTATTTTGAGTTTATTTTTGTATATGGTTGTGAGAAAGTAATCCAGTTTGCTTCTTTCGCCTGTAGATGTCCAGTTTTCCCAAACCATTTATTGAAGAGACTGTTGCCTTTTCCCCACTGTATATAATCGCCTCCTTTGTCATAGATTGATTGGCCTGGTCCCTGGGTGGCTGGCTGGGAGGCCCAAGTGGTCCTTAGGCTGGTGCTGACTCCACTGGCAGGTAAGCTGCACTAATAAGCTAGAGGGAGGACTCCGAAATGGCACTTGCCAGCACCAGTGTCCTCGTGGTAGAAGGAGCTCCCAAGAATGGCTGCCGCGAGGGTCTGTGCTCCCAGGGGGAGTCCAAGTTGCCTCCTGCCTCTTGGAAGGATGCTACAAGATCAGCAAATGGGTCTGACCCAGGCTCCTTGCAAATGACTGCCTCTTTGTGAGAACTCAGAGTGTGAGAATTTGCTCATAAGCTATAAGGGCAGAGTCTCTGTTTCGTACGGCCCTCCGGCTCTCCTATATGCAAGCCCTGCTGGCCTTCAAAGCCAAATGTTCTATGGGCTCCTCTTTCCAGTGCAGGATCCCTGGGCTGGGGAGTTTGATGTGGGGCTTGAAAACCTTCCTCCTTGGGAAGAACTTCTGCAACTGCGATTATCCTCCCATTTATGGGTCTCCCTCTCCTGGCATGGGTTTTGATTATACCACATCTCCACCCTTCCTACCCATCTCCTTGTGGTTCCTATTTTATATCTTTAGTTGTGCAAAATCTTTTCTGTTAGTCTTCAGGTCATTCTCATAGATAGTTGCTCTGTAGATAGTTGTAATTTTGGGGTGACCCTGGGAGAAAGTGAGCTCAGGGTCGTACTACTCTGCCATCTTGGCCTAAAGTTAACAAATATCCTTTAGAATGACTCACAATAAAGCTGTGGAGGAAAAGTACAACCTTATATTTACAAAGTAAAACAACTTTTTTATGAATCCCAACCATTTCAGATACAGAAATGGTAAACATTTTTCTAGGCTATTGGGAAATTAATTATCAGAAAGGTGTCTGACATTGCCAGGCAACAACATTAGAACATGATAAAACAAGGATCAGAATCCACATTTTCAACTACTTTTAAAAAAATACTTTTTACTCTATCCTTATGCCTCTTTAAGAGGTCGAGTTTACAATGGAAGAATCACTCAAAGTAAACAAAAACAAAAAACAGTACTGGGGGGACGTTCAAGATGGCAGAGGAGTAATACATGAAGATCGCATTCCTTCCCACAAATAAATCAAAAATACATCTACATGTGGAACAACTCTTACAGAACACAGACTGAACACTGGCAGAAGACCTCAGACCTCCCAAAAGGCAAGAAACTCCCCACATACATGGGTAGGGCAAAAGAAAAAAGAAAAAACAGAGACAAAAGAATAGGGACAGAAGCTGCACCTCTGGGAGGGAGCTGTGAAGGAGGAAAAGTTTCCACACACTAGGGAGCCCCTTCACAGGCAGGGTTGGGAGGTGGGCAGGGGGGAAGCTTCAGAGCCATGGAGGAGAGCGCAGCAATAGTGGTGCAGAGGGCAAAGTGGGGAGATTCCTGCACAGAGGATCGGTGCTGACCAGAACTCAGCAGCCTAAGAGGCTTGTCTGCTCACCCGCCAAGGCGGGTAGGGCCTGGGAGCTGAGGCTCGGGCTTCAGAGGTCAGATCCCAGAGAGAGGACTGGGGTTGGCTGCGTGAACACAGCCTGAAGGGGGCTAGTGCGCCACGGCTAGCCGGGAGGGAGTCCAAGAAAATGTCTGGAACTGCCGAAGGGCAAGAGACCATTGTTTCAGGGTGTGGGAGGAGAGGGGATTCCTTCCCTGTCTGCCCACAGAAGGCAGAGCACTGACTAAATGAGCTCCAGAGACAGGCGTGAGCCGTGGCTGTCAGCGCGGGCCGCAGAGACGGGCATGAGACGCTAAGGCTGCTGCTGCCGCCTCCAAGAAGCCTGTGTGCAAGCACAGGTCACTATCCACACTGCCCCTCCCAGGAGCCGGTGCAGCCCACCACTGCCAGGGTCCCGTGAGCTAGGGACAAATTCCCCAGGAGAACACATGGCGCACCTCAGGCTGGTGCAATGTCACACTGGTCTCTGCTGCTGCAGGCTGGACCCACACTCCGTACCCCTCCCTCCCCCGGCCTGAGTGAGCCAGAGCCCCCGAAGCAGCTTCTCCTTTAACCCCGGCCTGTCTGAGGGAAGAACAGACGCCGTCAGGTGACCTACATACAGAGGCAGGGCCAAATCCAAAGCTGAAACCCAGGAGCTGTGCAAACAGAGAAGAGAAAGGGAAATCTTTCCCAGCAGCCTCAGGAGCAGCGGATTAAAGCTCCACAGTCAACTTGAAGTACCCTGCATCTGTGGAATACCTGAATAGACAACGAATCATCCCAAATTGAGGAGGTGGACTTTGGGAGCAACAATATATATATATATTTTTTCCATTTTTCTCTTTTTGTGAGTGTGTATGCGTATGCTTCTGTGTGTGATTTTGTCTGTATAGTTTTGCTTTCACCATTTGTCCTAGGGCTCTTTCTGTCCATTTTGTTTTTGTTTTTGTTTTTAGTATAGTTTTCAGCACCTGTTACCATTGGTGAATTTGTGTTTTGGTTTGGTTGTTCTCTTCTTTCTTTCTTTTTAAATTACTTAAAAAATTTTTTTTAATAATTATTTTTTGTACTTTATTTTATTATATTTTATTTTATTTTACTTTATCTTTTTCGTTCGTTCTTTCTTTCTTTCTTTCTTTCTTTTCTCCCTTTTATTCTGAGCCTTGTGGATGGCAGGCTCTTGGTGCTCCAGCCAGGGGTCAGGGCTGTGCCTCTGAGGTGGGAGAGCCAAGTTCAGGACAGTGGTCCACAAGAGACCTCCCAGCTCCATGTAATATCAAACGGAAAATATCTCCCAGAGATTTCCATCTCAACGCCAAGACCCAGCTCCACTCAACGACCAGCAAGCTACAGTGCTGGACACCCTATGCCAAACAACTAGCAAGACAGTAACACAACCCCACCTATTAACAGAGAGGCTGCTTAAAATCATAATAAGGTCACAGACTCCCCAAAACATACCACCAGATGTGGACCTGCTGACCAGAAAGACAAAATCCAGCCTCATCCACCAGAACACAGGCACTAGTCCCCTCCACCAGGAAGCCTACACAACCCACTGAACCAACCTTAGCCACTGGGGACAGATACCAAAAACAACAGGAACTACAAACCTGCAGCCTGAGAAAAGGAGAACCCAAACACAGTAAGTTAAACAAAATGAGAAGACAAAGGAACACACAGCAGGTGAAGGAGCAAGGTAAAAACCCACCAGACCTAACAAATGAAGAGGAAATAGGCAGTCCACCTGAAAAAGAATTCAGACTAGTGATAGTAAAGATGATCCAAAATATTGGAAATAGAATGGAGAAAATACAAGAAACGTTTAACAAGGACCTAGAAGAACTAAAGAGCAAACAAACAATCATGAACAACATAATAAATGAAATTAAAAATTCTCTAGAAGGGATCAATAGCAGAATAACTGAGGCAGAAGAACAGATAGGTGACCTGAAAGATAAAATAGTGGAAATAACTACTGCAGAACAGAATAAAGAAAAAACAATGAAAAGAATTGAGGACAGTCTCAGAGACCTCTGGGACAACATTAAACACACCAACTTTCAAATTATAGGGGGCGCAGAAGAAGAAGAGAAAAAGAAAGGGACTGAGAAAATATTTGAAGAGATTATAGTTGAAAACTTCCCTAATATGGGAAAGGAAATAGTTAAACAAGTCCAGGAAGAACAGAGAGTCCCATATAGGATAAATCCAAGGAGAAAAATGCCAAGACACATATTATTCAAACTACCAAAAATTAAAACAAAGAAAAAATATTAAAAGCAGCAAGGGAAAAACAACAAATAACATACAAGGGAATCCCCATAAGGTTAACAGCTGATCTTTCAGCAGAAACTCTGCAAGCCAGAAGGGAGTGGCAGGACATAATTAAAGTGATGAAAGGGAAAAACCTACAATCAAGATTACTCTACCCAGCAAGGATCTCAGATTCGATGGAGAAAAAAAAAAACATTTACAGACAAGCAAAAGCTAAGAGAATTCAGCACCACCAAACCAGCTTTACAACAAACGCTAAAGGAACTTCTCTGGGAAGGAAACACAAGAGAAGGAAAAGACCTACAGTAACAAGCACAAAACAATTAAGAAAATGTAATAGGAACATACATATTGATAATGACCTTAAATGTAAACGGATTAAATGCTCCAACCAAAAGACACAGAATGGCTGAATGGATACAAAAAGAAAACCTATGTATATGCTGTCTACAAGAGACCCACTTCAGATCCAGGGACACAAACAGACTGAAAGTGAGGGGATGGAACAAGATATTCCATACAAATGGAAATCAAAAGAAAGCTGGAGTGGCAATTCTCATATCAGACAAAATAGACTTTAAAACAAAGACTATTACAAGAGACAAAGAAGGACACTACATAATGATCAAGGGATCAATCCAAGAGGAAGATATAACAATCGTAAATATTTATGCACCCAACATAGGAGCAACGCAATACATAAGGCGAATACTAACAGCCATAAATGGGGTAAACGACAGTAACACAATCATAGTAGGGGACATCAACACCCCACTTTCACCAATGGACAGATCATCCAAAATGAAAATAAATAAGGAAATACAAGCTTTAAATGATACGTTAAACAAGATGGACTTAAATTGATATTTATAGGACATTCCATCCAAAAAGAACAGAATACACTTTCTTCTCAAGTGCTCGTGGAACATTCTCCAGGATAGATCATATCTTGGGCCACAAATCAAGCCTTGGTAAATTTAAGAAAATTAAAATAGTATCAAGTATGTTTTCTGGCCACAATGCTATGAGACTAGATATAAATTACAGGAAAAAAATCTGTAAAAAATACAAACACATGGAGGTTAAACAATACACTATTTAATAACCAAGAGATCACTGAAGAAATCTAAGAGGAAATCAAAAAATACCTAGAAACAAATGACAATGAAAACACGATGACCCAAAACCTATTGGATGCAGCAGAAGCAGTTCTAAGAGGGAAGTTTATAGTAATACAATACTACCTTAAGAAACAAGAAACATCTCAAATAAACAACCTAACCTTACACCTAAAGCAATTAGAGAAAGAAGAACAAAAAAACCCCAAAGTTAACAGAAGGAAAGAAATCATAAAGATCAGATCAGAAATAAATGAAAAGTAAATGAAGGAAATGATAGCAAAGATCAATAAAACTAAAAGTTGTTTCTTTGAGAAGATAAACAAAATTGATAAACCATTAGCCAGACTCATCATTTTTCACAGAACTAGAACAAAAAATTTCACAATTTGTATGGAAACACAAAAGATCCCGAATAGCCAAAGCAATCTTGAGAAAGAAAAATGGAACCGGAGGAATCAGGCTCCCTGACTTCAGACTATACTACATAGCTAGTAATCAAGACAGTATGGTACTGGCACAAAAACAGAAATATAGATCAATGGAACAGGATAGAAAGCCCAGAGATAAACCCACACACATACGGTCACCTTATCTTTGATAAAGGAGGCAAGAATATACAATGGAGAAAAGACAGCCTCTTCAATAAGTGGTGCTGGGAAAACTCGACAGCTACATGTAAAAGAATGAAATTAGAACACTCCCTAACACCATACAAAAAAATAAACTCAAAATGGATTAAAAAACCTAACTGTAAGGCCAGACACTATCAAACTCTTAGAGGAAAACATAGGCAGAACATTCTATGAAATAAATCACAGCAAGATCCTTTTTGACCCACCTCCTAGAGAAATGGAAATAAAAAGAAAAATAAATAAATGGGACCTAATGAAACTTAAAAGCTTTTGCACAGCAAAGGAAACCTTAAACAAGACGAAAAGACAACCCTCAGAATGGGAGAAAATATTTGCAAATGAAGCAACTGACAAAGGATTAATCTCCAAAATTTACAAGAAGCACATGCAGCTCAATATCAAGAAAACAAACAACCCAATCCAAAAATGGGCAAAAGACCTAAATAGACACTTGTCCAAAGAAGATATGCAGATTGCCAACAAACACATGAAGGAATGCTCAACATCATTAATCATTAGAGAAATGCAAATCAAAACTAACATGAGATATCATCTCACACCGGTAAGAATAGCCATCATCAAAAAATCTACAAACAATAAATGCTGAAGAGGGTGTGGAGAAAAGGGAACCCTCATACACTGTTGGTGGGAATGTAAATTGATACAGCCACTATGGAGAGCAGTATGGAGGTTCCTTAAAAAACTAAAACTAGAACTACCATGGGACCCAGCAATCCCACTACTGGGCATATATCCTGAAAAAACCATAATTCAAAAAGAGTCATGTACCACAGTGTTCATTGCAGCACTATTTGCAATAGCCAGGATATGCAAGCAACCTAAGTGTCCATCGACAGATGAATGGATAAAGAAGATGTGGCACGTATGTACAATGGAATATTACTCAGTCATAAAAAGAAAGGAAATTGAGTTATTTGTAGTGAGGTAGATGTACCTAGAGTCTGTCATACAGAGTGAAGTAAGTCAGAAAGAGAAAAACAAATACCATATGCTAACACATATATATGGAATCTAAAAAAAAAAAAAAAAAGGTCATGAAGAACCTAGGGACAAGACTGGAATAAAGATGCAGACCTACTAAAAAATGGACTTGAGGACACGGGGAGGAGGAAGGGTAAGCTGGGACAAAGTGAGAGAATGGTAGTGTATATATGGACATATATACACTACCAAATGTAAAACAGAGAGCTAGTGGGAAGCAGTTGCATAGCACAGGGAGATCAGCTCAGTGCTTTGTGACCAGCTGGGAGGGTGGGAGAGAGGGAGACACAAGAGGGAAGAGATATGGGGATATATGTATATGTATAACTGATTCACTTGGTTATAAAGCAGAAACTAACAGAACAATGTAAAGCAATTATAGTCCAATAAAGATGTTAAAAAAAAATAAAAAAGATTAAAAAATAATGTAGTACCTCATCACCATATTTGTGTCCCTTTCCCCAAGACTATAAAATGAATCATTTAAAAATGTTTTTATTGTATAGTATAAGCAGTTAAAATAGAAGCTTTGAAATTTCAACTTATAAAGAAAAATTAAATATGCTTGCCATTATTTAATTTCTATAAACATAATTTATCTAAAAGTATGGAGAAATATTTTTATTTCTTTTTCATCTCTGATCTGCCGTTAGACTGATGTGGCTCCTTATGGCATCTGACTGCTTCATGAGCTAAGTTTTAATTAATTCAATTTGATAAAGCTTTACTTAGTCTCTAGATGTTTAAGTTCTATGCTAGACCAGAACCTCCCCCCCCCAAAAAAAGATGAAAACTAGGCCTGTGAAGAGCAAACTTATTAAGTTAAATTATAAACCTCTTTGCACTTCTAGACATGCAGCAGTTATGTAATGACTGAGAATATAATTAATTATTTTCCATAATATGAGATTAACCAAAGGATAAAGATTTCAAAGGGCATGCATAACAATGGATAGAATTATATGTTCATATTTAGAGTAAGGAGCTTGGTTAAACATACAGTTTAAAATTGATTGAGCTGCAAAGAAGATTTTTCATAATGAATTTCACCCTGTCTTGGAAATACCTAAATTAAAGATGAAAACTAACTATTGCTTTATATAGGCCATACCCTGGGGGACCAGCCAGATTGTTCTTTACAATTTAATGTCTGTGATTTTGTACAGTCTAACTCCATATGTTTCTGACAGTGGGGTTTCCACAATGTCCTTTGCAAAAGGCAATCTTGGCACAATTGATCTTACTGTCAGGAAATCTTTGAAGATATTCTGAATAATTTCCTCATTCTCTTAATCATATCCCCATGACTATTTGCAATTTAGAGCCACGCAGTAAATAAATAAATAATGGTAATAACAAAAGACCACCATGTTCTTTTTGTAATAGTCAGTGGACTACAACGTTATTAACAGGTGAACCCACCATAAGCACCATTGCCTCTATCTGTCATCAGAGACTTAAGAGAGAAATTCACTCCTATAAATTACGTTCATTCCATTTAATTAAGATTTGTTTGTCTTAAAGGAACAAGTAACTCACTTATCAGTGTTCTGGATTGTCCTCAATTCAGAGCTAATTACATAGTTTAAACTGTGGCAACTAAATTATTTAGATCAGGGTTAGAAAACCGCAGTCCATGAACAATATCTACCCTGACATACATGTTTTGTATGGCCTCCCAGTGTTTCTTTTCTTATAGTTAATTGACATAATTGAAAATTGGGAGACTATGAATATAATCTGACTTAATGACTTCTTTCAAAAAAATGGAAACAAAAAAGAAAAGAAAAAGAGGAAAAAGTAGGAGAGGGTAAGGGGAGAATTGAGAGAAGAGAAGAGGAAAGAGAGCAAAGGATCAGAGAGGAGAAGAGAAGAGAGAAGGGGAGAGGAGAGGACAGCAGAGAAGAGAAGACAGTAGGGGTGAAAAATAGTACCACCTCTGGGCCAACATTGCCTCTTGGCAATCATAGGCTCCTTCTGAGTAGTGAGTATTCTCTTAAGAAGGCATCTCTACTCCTTAAGTTTGCTATAATCCTCTCTTTTCTCTATGCTTTAACATTTTACTTTTTTAAAAACCTACTCTAGCCCCTGTTGTCTTTACTTTGTGGCCCTTAAATTAGATTTCAAGCTCTTTAAGGCAAACTCAGTGCCTAATACGGTGTTACATTCACAATACGAGTTATTTGGGCTGATATGAATTGTGTACAGAGTGGAAGTCTTATCATATCACATTGATTTCCATATCAATTTCCATTAGATATAGTACTTAATGTTTTTTTATTCATTTTTCTTTCATTTCCCATTGTCAGTATCAAATAGCACCTTTAGTTTGCACCCATGCTCCTAACCTCATCTCCACCTACCAATGACTGTAGTTGTCTCCTTTCGAGGATGCCATATCCTCTGAAGTTCCTTCCTGATGCCAGTAGCTCTCAGTCTCCCAAACCAGAATATGATTCATCCTAAATGAGAAATAGAAAAGAAATAATATCATCATAAAGTAACTCTGGATGAAAATCTGTTGTTCTCCATCATTACTTAAGGCAGATTAGTTTTACCCCAAAAGTTGCATTATGAAATATTTATTAAAGAATTGTGAACCAACACTTATCTATCATTCTAAGTAAAACTTAGTCTCATCCAAATTAATCAGTTCTAAGCAATTTGGGGCCTTAAAATATAATTAGACTCTTCTCTCATTATTTTAAACTTACAGCCTTCAACTATGTTTAGAGCTTATGTTGTAATCCTCATTAAACTTAAAATAAAAATAAAATGTTCTAGCTTCTCATATCCAAATAGTATTATAAATCAAAATATTGTGTGATTTTACTCTATTAATTATACAATGTTTAGTAAGTTTGGATTGTTTTAGGGTTTTTTTGTTTGCTTGTTTTTAGCATTTTGGGTGCTAAATGATCATACTGCTCTTGGTCTCCAGAATTTGTGGGGGTTTTTTTTAACATGTTTATTGGAGTATAATTGTTTTACAATAGTGTGTTAATTTCTGCTTTATAACAAAGTGAATCAGCTATACGTATACATATATCCCCATTTCCCCTCCCTCTTGCGCCTCCCTCCCACCCTCCTTATCCCACCACTGTAGGTGGTGACAAAGCACCAAGCAGATCTCCCTATGCTATGCAGCTGCTTCCCACTAGCCATCTATTTTACATTTGGTAGTGTATGTATGTCAGTGCTACTCCTTCACTTCGTCCCAGCTTACCCTTCCCCTTCCCCATGTCCTGAAGTCCATTCTCTATGTCTGCGTCTTTATTACTGTCTCGTGTCTAGGTTTATCAGAACCATTATTTTTGGTTTTTTTTAGATTCCATGTATATCTGTTAGAATACGGTATTTGTTTTTCTATTTCTGATTTATTTCACTCTGTGTGACAGACTCTAGGTCCATCTATCTCACTACAAATAACTCAATTTCATTTCTTTTTATGGCTGAGTAATATTCCATTGTATATATGTGCCACATCTTCTTTATCCATTCATCTGTCGATGCACACTTAGGTTGCTTGCATGTCCTGGCTATTGTAAATAGTGCTGCAATGAACATTGTGGTACATGACTCTTTTTGAATTATGGTTTTTTCAGGATATATGCCCAGTAGTGGGATTGCTGGGTCATATGGTAGTTATTTATAGTTTTTTAAGGAACCTCCATACTGTTGTCCATAGTGGCTGTATCAATGTACATTCCCACCAACAGTGCAAGAGGGTTCCCTTTTCTCCACACCCTCTCCAGCATTTATTGTTTGTAGATATTTTGATGATGGCCACTCTGACCGGTGTGAGGTGATACCTCATTGTGGTTTTGATTTGTATTTCTCTAATGATTAGTGATGTTGAGCATCCTTTCATGTGTTTGTTGGCAATCTGTATATCTTCTTTGGAGAAATGTCTGTTTAGGTCTTCCACCCATTTTTGGTTTGCGTTGTTTGTTTTTTTGATACTGAGCTGTGTGTGCTGCTTGTAAATTTTGGAGATTAATCCTTTGTCAGTTGCTTCATTTGCAAATATTTTCTCCCATTCTGAGGGTCGTCTTTTCATCTTGTTTATGGTTTCCTTTGCTGTGCAAAAGCTTTTAAGTTTCATTAGGTCTTATTTGTTTATTTTTTTTTTAATTCCATTTCTCTAGGAAGTGGGTCAAAAAGGATTTTGTTGGGGGTTTCCCTGGTGGCGCAGTGGTTGAGAGTCTGCCTGCCAGTGCAGGGGACACGGGTTCGAGCCCTGGTCTGGGAAGATCCCACATGCCGCAGAGCAACTAGGCCCGTGAGCCACAACTGCTGAGCCTGCGCATCTGGAGCCTGTGCTCCGCAACAAGAGAGGCTGCGATGGTGAGAGGCCCGTGCACCGCGATGAAGAGTGGCCCCCACTTGCCGCAACTAGAGAAAGCCCTCACACAGAAACGAGGACCCAACACAGCCAAAAATAAATAATAAATAAATAATAAATAAATTTTAAAAAAAAAAGGATTTTGTGATTTATGTCATAGAGTGTTCTGCCTATGTTTTCCTCTAAGAGTTTGATAGTGTCTGGACCTTACATTTAGGTGTTTAATCCATTTTGAGTTTATTATTGTGCATGGTGTAAGGAAGTGTTCTAATTTCATTATTCTACATGTAGCTGTCCAGTTTTCCCAGCACCACTTATTGAAGAGGGTGTCTTTTCTCCATCATATATTCTTGCCCCTTTTGTCAAAAATAAGATGACCATATGTGTGTGGGTTTATCTCTGGGCTTTCTATCCTGTTCCATTGACCTATATTTCTGTTTTTGTGCCAGTACCATACTGTCTTGATTACTTTCACTTTGCAGTATAGTCTGAAGTCAGGGAGCCTGATTCCTCCAGCTCCATTTTTCTTTCTCAAGACTGCTTTGGCCGTTTGGGTTCTATTGTGTTTCCATACAAATTGTGAAACTTTTTGTTTTAGTACTGCGAAAAATACCATTGGTAGCTTGAAGGGGATTGCATTGAAGCTGTAGATTGCTTTGGGTAGTATAGTCATTTGCACAACATTGATTCTTCCAATCCAGGAACATGGTATATCTCTCCATCTGTTTGTAATGTCTTTAGTTTCTTTCATCAGTGTCTTATAGTTTTCTGCATACAGGTGTTTTTTCTCCTAGGTATTTTATTCTTTTGGTTGAAATGGTAAATGAGATTGTTTCCTTAATTTCTCTTTCAGAGTTTTCATCATTAGTGTATAGGAATGCAAGGGATTTCTGTGCATTACATATGTATCCTGCTGCTTTACCAAATTCATTGATTAGCTCTAGTAGTTTTCTGGTAGCATCTTTAGGATTCTCTATGTATATTATCATGTCATCTGCAAACAGTGACAGCTTTACTTCTTCTTTTCCAATTTGGATTTCTTTTATTTCTTTTTCTTCTCTGATTGCTGTAGCTAAAACTTCCAAAACTATGTTGAAGAATAGTGGTGAGAATGGGCAACCTTGTCTTGTTCCTGTTCTTAGAGGAAATTATTTCAGTTTTTCACCATTGAGAACAATGTTGCCTGTGAAATGTCATATATGGCCGTTATTATGTTGAGGTAAGTTCCCTCTATGCCTACTTTCTGGAGGGTTTTTATCATAAATGGATGTTGAATTTTGTTGAATGCTTTTTCTGCATCTATTAAGGTTATCATATGTTTTTTATCCTTCAGTTTGTTAATATGGTGTATCACATTGATTGATTTCCTTATATTGAAGAATCCTTGCTTTCCTGTGATAAATCCCACTCGATTGTGGTGTATGATCCTTTTAACGTGCTGTTGGATTCTGTTTACTAGTATTTTGTTGAGGATTTTTGCATCTATGTTCCTCATGATATTGGCCTGTAGTTTTCTTTTTTTGTGACATCATTGTCTGGTTTTTGTATCAGGGTGATGGTGGCCATGTAGAATGAGTTTGGGAGTGTTCCTCTCTCTGCTATATTTTGGAAGAGTTTGAGAAGGATAGTTGTTAGCTCTTCTCTAAATGTTTGATAGGATTTGCCTGTGAAGCCATCTGGTCCTGGGCTTTTGTTTGTTGGAAGATTTTTAATCACAGTTTCGATTTCAGTGCTTGTGATTGGTCTGTTCATATTTTCTATTTCTTCCTGGTTCAGTCTCGGAAGGTTGTGCATTTCTAAGAATTTGTCCATTTCTTCCAGGTTGTCCATTTCATTGGCATATAGTTGCTTGTAGTAATCTCTCATGATCCTTTGTATTTCTGCAGTGTCAGCGGTTACTTCTCCTTTTTCATTTCTAATTCTATTGATTTCAGTCTTATCCCTTTTTTTCTTGATAAGTCTGGCTAATGGTTTATCAATTTTGTTGATCTTCTCAAAGAACCAGCTTTTAGTTTTATTGATCTTCTCTATTGTTTCTTTCATTTATTTCTGATCTGATCTTTATGATTTCTTTCTTTCTGCTAACTTTGGGGTTTTTTTGTTCTTCTTTCTCTAATTGCTTTAGGTGTAAGGTTAGGTTGTTTATTTGAGATTTTTCTTGTTTCTTGAGGTAAGATTGTATTGCTATAAATTCCCTCTTAGAACGGCTTTTGTTTCATCCCATGAGTTTTGGGTCATCACGTTTTTATTGTCATTTGTTTTTAGGTATTTTTTAATTTCCTCTTTGATTTCTTCAGAGATCTCTTGTTTATTTAGTAGCATATTGTTTAGCCTCCGTGTGTTTATGTTTTTTACAGTTTTTTTCCTGGAATTGATATCTAGTATCACAGTGTTGTGGTCAGAAAAGATACTTGATACGATTTCAATTTTCTTAAATTTACCTAGGCTTGATTTGTGACCCAAGTTATGATCTATCCTGGAGAATGTTCCATGAGCATTTGAGAAGAAAGTGTTTTCTGTTGTTTTTGGATGGAATGTCCTATAAATATCAATTAAGTCCATCTTGTTTAATGTTTCATTTAAAGCTTGTGTTTCCTTTTTTTTTTCATTTTGGATGATCTGTCCATTGGTGAAAGTGGGGCATTTAAGTCCCCTATTATTACTGTGTTACTGTCAATGTCCCCTTTTATGGCTGTTAGCATTTGCCTCATGTATTGAGGTGCTCCTATATTGGGTGCATAAACATTTACCATTGTTATATCATCTTCTTGGATGTATCCCTTGGTCATTATGTAGTGTCCTTCTTTGACTCTTGTAAAAGTCTTTATTTGAAAGTCTGTTTTGTATGATATGAGATTTGCTACTCCAGCTTTCTTTAGATTTCCATTTGCCTGAAAGATCTTTTTCCATCCCCTCACTTTCAGTCTGCATGTGTCCCTTGATCTGATGTGGGTCTCATAGACAGCATATATACGGGTCTTGTTTTTGTATCCATTCAGCCATTCTGTGTCTTTTGGTTGGAGCATTTAATCCATTTACATTTAAGGTCATTTTCAATATGTATGTTCCTACTGCCATTTTCCTAATTGTTTTCGGTTTGTTTTTGTAGGTCATTTCCTTCTCTTGTGTTTCCTTCCTAGAGAAGTTCCTTTAGCATTTGTTGTAAAGGTGGTTTTGTGGTTCTGAATTCTCTTAACTTTTGCCATCTGTAAAGGTTTTAATTTCTCTGTCGAATCTGAATGAGATCCTTGCTTGGTAGAGTAATCTTGGTTGTAGGTTTTTCCTTTTCATCTCTTTATATATGTCCTGCCACTCCCTTCTAGCTTGCAGAGTTTCTGCTGAAAGATCAGCTGTTAACCTTATGGGGATTCCCTTGTATGTTATTTGTTGCTTTTCCCTTGCTGCTTTTAATATTTTTTCTTTGAATTTAATTTATGATAGTTTGATTAATATGTATCTTGTCATGTTTCTCCTTGGATTTATCCTGTATGGGACTCTCTGTGTTTCCTGGACTTGATTGACTACTTCCTTTCCCATGTTTGGGAAGTTTTCAACTATACTCTCTTCAAATATTTTCTCAGAGCCTTTCTTTTTCTCTTCTTTCTCTGGGACCCCTATAATTCGAATGTTGGTACATTTAATGTTGTCCCAGTTGTCTCTGAGACTGTCCTCAATTCTTTTCATTTTTTTTTTCTTTATTCTGCTCTGTGGTAGTTATTCCCACTATTTTGTCTTCCAGGTCACTTATTCGTTCTTCTGACTCAGTTATTTTGCTATTGATTCCTTTGAGTATTTTAAATTTCATTTATTGTGTTTTTCATCATTGTTTGTTTGCTCTGTAGTTCTTCTAGTTCCTTGTTAAACGTTTATTGTATAATCTCCATTCTATTTCCAAGATTTTAGATCATCTTTACCACCATTATTCTGAATTCTTTTCAGGTAGACTGCATATTTCCTCTTCATTTTTTTGGTTTGATGAATTTTGACCTTGCTCCTTCATCTTCTGCATATTTCTCTGTTTTCTCATTTTGCTTAACTTACTGTTTGGGGTGTCTCCTTTTTTGCAGGCTGCAGGTTCGTAGTTCCCGTTATTTTTGGTGTCTGCCTCCAGTGGGTACGGTTGGTTCAGTGGCTTTTGTAGGCTTCCTGGTGGAGGGGACTGGTGCCTGTGTTCTGCTGGGTGCTGTATCTTGTCCATCTGGTTGGGCAGGGTCGTGTCCTGTGGTGTGTTTTGGAATGTCTGTGAACTTAGTATGATTTTAGGCAGCTTCTCTGCTGATGATGGGGTTGTGTTCCTGTCTTGCTAGTTGTTTGGTATAGGGTGTCCAGCACTGGAGCTTGCTGGCCGTTGGGTGGAGCTGTGTTTAGTGTTGAGACGAAGATCTCTGGGAGAGTTCTTAACAATTGATATTATGTGGGGCCAGGAGGTTTCTGGTGTTCCAGTGTCCTGGACTCATCCCTCCAATCTCAGAGTCTCAGGCCCAACATCCTGCTGGAGCACCAAGACCCTACCAGCCACACGGCTCAGAAGAAAAGCAAGAGAGAGAGAAAAAAAAAGACAAAAACCAAAACACAAAACCAAATTTCAACAGACAGTACCCTAGGACAAATGGTAAAAGCAAACCTATACAGACAAAATCACACAAAGAAGCATACACATACACACTCACAAAAAGAGAAAAAGGAAAAAAATATATACATATAAAAAAAAAACTAAGAGAGCAACCAAACCAGTAATCAAAGCCACCAGTGATACCAAGCACTGAATACTAAACTAAGATAAACATAAAACCAGAAACAAATTAGACACAGAAAGCAAACCCCATGCGTACATTTGCTGTTAAAGTCCACAGCCTCAATTTTGGGAATGTTCGTTGCCTATTCATGTATTTTTCAGATGCAGGGTTTATCAAGTTGATTGTGGGGACTTAATCTGCTGCTCCTGAGGCTGCTGGGAGAAATTTCCCTTTCTATTCTTTGTTTGCACAGCTCCTGGGGTTCAGCTTTGCTTTTGGCCCCACCTCTGCATGTAGGTCGCCCTCAGGAATCTGTTCCTGCCCAGACAGGAGGGGGTTAAAGAGCAGCTGATTAGGGCTCTCTTGCTCACTCAGGTCAGGGAGAGGGAGGGGTTTGGTAGTCATAATTGGAATATGGGGTGAGCCTGAGGTGGCAGAGGTCAGTGTGATGTTGCAACAGCCTGAGGCATGCCATGTGTTCTCCCAGGGAAGTTGTCCATGAATCTCGGGACCCTGGCAGTGTTGTGCTGCACCTGCTTCCAGGGGGTTGTGGATAGTGACCTGAGCTTGCACACAGGATTCTTGGTGGCAGCAGCCACAGTGTTAGAGGTTAATGCCCGTCTCTGGGGTCAGAGCTGATAGCCATGGCTCACACCCATGTCTGGAGCTCGTTTAGTCAGTGCTCTGCCTTCTGTGGGCCCATGAGGAAGAAATCCCCTCTCCTTGCACACCCCGAAACAAAGGTCTCTTTTCTCTCCGGCAGGTCCAGACTTTTTCCTGGATTCCCTCCCAGCTTGCTGTGGTGCACTAGCTCCCTTCAGGCTGTGTTCACGCAGCCAACCCCAGTCCTCTCCCGGGGGTCCAACCTCTGAAGCCTGAGCCTTAGCTCCCAGCTCCCACCTGCTTCCGGCAGGTGAGCAGACAACCTCTTAGGCTGGTGAGTCCTGGTTGGCACCGATCCTCTGTGCAGGAATCTCCCCGTTTTGCCCTCTTCATCCTTGTTACTATGCTCCCCTTCATGGCTCTGAAGCTTCCCCTCTGCCCACCCCTTTGTCTCTGCCAGTGAAGGGGCTTCCTAGTGTGTGGAAACTTTTCCTCTTTCACAGCTCGCTCCCAGAAGTGCAGGTCCCATGACTATTCTTTTTTTTTTTTTAATTTTTTTTAAATTTTTTTATTTTTATTTATGGCTGCGTTGTGTCTTCGTTTCTGTGCGAGGGCTTTCTCTAGTTGCGGCAAGTGGGGGCCACTCTTCATCACAGTGCGTGGACCTCTTTCGCGGCCTCTCTTGTTGCACAGGCTCCAGATGCGCAGGCTCGGTAATTGTGGCTCACGGGCCTAGTAACTCTGCGGCATGTGGGATCTTCCCAGACCAGGGCTTGAACCCGTGTCCCCTGCATTGGCAGGCAGATTCTCAACCACTGTGCCACCAAGGAAGCCCCCCATGCCTATTCTTTTGTCTCTGTGTTTTCTTTTTTCTTTTGCCCTACCCAGGTACATGGGGATTTTCTTGCCTTTTGGGAAGTCTGAGGTCTTCTGCCAGCATTCAGTACGTATTCTGTAGGAGTTGTTCCACATGTAGATGTATTTTTAATGTATTTGTGGGGAGGGAGGTGATCTCCACGTCTTACTCCTCCGCCATCTTGAAGGTCTCTGGTCTCCAGAATTTCGAAGTTTTTTATTTCCCATCACAATATATTTATTTCACTATCTTCTTGAGATTTTCATTTTTTCCTCCTACTATAATTCTTATCTACTTCAATTCATAACTCATAACTCTAAAATATCACAAGACATTCAATTTTTTAAAGTGCATTTGTCCTTTCACTGCTAAGCTTTTATCTTAATTGGATGAACGTCAAGATTTATGTGCATTTTCTTTTAAAGCACCTTCTTATTTTTCATATATCTTATTATCTTAACATGTTACTTTTTGCCATGATCTCTTCTTAAAATGTTTTTTAAAGGTAAGTATAAAAGAGAATTAAGCTAGGAGCTCTTGGACATTTTAGAGCCAATATTATTTTCATGCCTGTCATTTATTTCTTGTCTAGTATTTCTCTTTGCCTAATATCATTGTAAAAGCCCTACTTATTCTGTATAATTCCCATGGCTACAATTGTTGCTTTTAGTTTTACTTTTGAAAAATCATTTTTTTCCTTGAAAGTTTTAACTCATAAAATATCATGTAGTCTCTAACTTCTAGTTTCCTTTCTAAGCACTGGCTTGGTTGGTTTGGAAGCCCATTTTAGCCATGTATATATATATATATATATATTTTTTTTTTTTCCTTTACCTTGTCTTTCTGGAACATACATACTGCTGTTTGTCTCATTAAGATTCAGTTTAAGAGTATCGGATGTTGTCGTTAATTTTTTATTCTATTTAGCAAGCTAGAGTTATTTCTGGTTGAGGGAGTAAATGCATTATATAATTGTAGTTGATCAAATGTTTTATAATAAAAGTTGTAAGAAATGCTTAATGAATTTAAACTCAATCACCAGCACCACCACCACCCCCATTAGATTGACACTAGTAACATTTCTACCACACATCATTTTCCATTCTGGCAAACAGTGAAAGGACTTAGAATGACTCTAGGTCACCCTAATATACAGAGTAAGATAACATAGAAGGAAAGAGTAGGGGCTATATATTTTCTACTAAGCTATATGATTTACTTTTTAAAAATAATAATTACATCAAAATTTGTTCTCTAAACCTGAGAAATTTATCAGTTTACTATATAATCTTAACAAACCATTTCTTTATTGTAAACTTTATTTACAATAGACACATTGTTGATAGTTTTGAAACTAAAATTTGGAACAAGTTTAACAAGTCTTACAAGTAGAATTGTAGTTACAGAGAGATTAGGACAAGATCATTGAAATCAGGGTTGCATCTTAAATCCCAGAATGGAAAGGCCCCCACCATAGAGAAAGCTCGCCAAGTAGAGTGGATAAATGTCTCTCGCAGCACTGATGGGCCCAGCTAGCTTGGCTCTTCCTTTCATGGTGATGTGAGCAGGTACCTCTCCTATGCTACTTTAATTCTTTAAAGGATAATGGGGAACAAACATCACACTGTTTTTATTCTTTTCCCCCTTAAAAATGGAACTTCAGACTCTTTTTATTTTCAAGCTTGGCTAGATACTCCCATACTTGCTTCACGTAACATATACAATACCGCATATAATACTGTATTTGTCAGCTTACAATTAACCCTATTCACTTGAAAGATAAGAAACATGAACACAGGCATATCTCGGAGATATTTCGAGTTTGGTTCCAGACTACTGCAAATAAAGCAGATATCACAATAAAGTGAGTGACACAAATTTTTTGATTTCCTAGTGCATGTAAAAGTTATGTTTACATTATAAAATAGTTTACTAAATATGCAATCACATTATATTTAAAAAACAATGTACATACCCTAATTAAAAATACTTTATTGCTAAAAAATGTTAAACATCATTAGAGTCTTCAAAGATGATTGATCACAAATCTCCATAACAAATACAATAATAATGAAAAAGTTTGAAATATGATGAGAACTACCAAAATGTGACACAGAGACACAAAGTGCGCAAATGCTGCTGGAAAAAATGGCACCAATAGACTTGCTTGATGCAGCGTTGCTAAAAACCTTCAGTTTGTAAAAAACACAGCATCTGTGAAGTGCAATAAAGTGAAGCAGAATAAAACAAGGTATGCCTATACTCTGTTTCCAAACTCTTTAACCAGCTATTTGCATAAGTTTATTTTTTAAACTCTCCACTATTGTAGAAGAGGGCCAATGATAAAACAAATATTTAATATTTTCAGATGCCTCATCATATTTTGAGGGGTTTTTTTTGGAAAACAAGTTTAGAGAATAATATATAAATATCCTGTGCTTACTACATGAAATAGGCAAATATTAACAATTTCTTATATTTGTCTTATATCTTTAAATAAATGAAATAAAATTTACCAATAAAGTTGAAGCCCATTTACTTTATTACTTCATCTCACCTCCACACCAGAGAAAAGTATATCATAAATTAGTGTCTATTCTTTAGTGCATATTTTAATAAAAAGAAGAAGGAGGGGAAGGAGGAGGAACAAAAAGAAGATTTTAAAAGTGTTGACTTTTTATTTTTGTTAAACATTCACTATGAAGCAGGGACTCTTCTAAGTGTTTCTAAGTGCTTTTCATATGTTAACTCATTTAATATTAAAACAAATGATTTTATAGATGAGAAAATTAAGGTACAGAGAGTTTAACTAAATTGCACAAGGTCACACAGATTATAAATTCTGCAAACAGAATATAAACCTAGCCATTGTACGGCATACACAGGCATATGTATGTTTCAATTATGTTTAATATCATTAAATTATGCTCAGTATCATTTTAGTATCATTTTCTATGTTTTAATACTTGTTTTTAATTCCATGTTTTATTTTTGAGGTGCATTCTTTTTTTGGTTTTGTTTTGTCAAAACAAGCAAATTGTTGTAAATATTTATAAGAAATTCTTCTTATATATATCTAATAACAGAATTTCTGGATCTAGTGAATACATATTTCTATTTTCAGTAAAGATTATTAAATTGTTTTCCACTGTGGTTATATTTACAGGTCCATCAAATTTCAGAATTTTCTATTTATTCCAGATAATTTCCAGCACTTTATGCTGTCAGAATTATTTCCTTTCCATTCAGATATGTGTAAAATGGTAATTTAAAAAATTTATTTTCCTTGTTATGAGAGAGATGGAATATTTTGGGGTTTTTTTTGGAAATTTTCCCAGTTCTTTATTTTTCTCAATTATGTTTAGAGTTATTGGTCTCTTCATTAATATGTAAAAATTGTAATAAATTCTGGATGCAAACCCTTTGTCTATTGCAAATATATTCTCCCAGTTTGTCACAAGTTTTTAAAATCATTTCTTTATGTTTCTCATATATTTACTATTTTGCTATTTTAAGATACAAATCTATTAGTCTTGCTTTTATAATTTGTAACTTTTTAAAACCCTTCTCCCACAGGTTATAGAACTACTTTTCTATATTTCAATAATTTCAGTGTTCTGTGAATTTTGTGTGTGTAGGATGAGATATATCTAATTTTATCAGTTTTCATATTAAAAAAACCCCAAGGGTTTCATTACCATTTAATGAATATCTTATCCTTTTCTTGCTGACTTATAATGCCAACTTGGAGTCAGTGGCTCATGGGGAACAAATGGGAAACCTGTTTTGTGACTAATCTGAACTGCTTGTTACAGCTCTATATAGCATGTTACAAGAGAGAGTTATTTTAAAAGTAGAAATGAAAGAAAAGAAAGTCCAATAATCTGGGAACTTAAGTGTGGAAAAGCAGATGTGGAAGATTATATTGGGTTGGCCAAAAACGTCGTTCAGGTTTTCCTGTAAGATGTTACAGAAAAACCAGAATGACCTTTACGGCCAACCCAATGTTTTCCAAATATGTCACCAACGATACCTCCCACCTCATATGCTCTTCTGCAGTTTGACTTTGCCACTCCCCATAAAGATGTGGAGATAGTTTCTCCCCCTTCTTGAATCTAGATGAGCCTTCAGACTGTTTTGACCAACAAAATAAGGCACAAGTGACTCTGTGCCATTTTCTGGCTCAGGTCTTAAATGACTCAGCAGCTTTCTCTGTCTGCTGGTAACAACTGTAAGACGGGCAGTTGCCCTGAGACCACCACGTCATCAGAAGCCTGATCCACTTAAGGAAACCTGGCGGCTCAGTTGCCACGTGGGAGACAGTGAAAGGATGGAGCACCAAGGTACCAGTTATGTAAGTGAAGAAACTACCTGAGAAGCAAATTTCCTGGCCCTAGACACCTCTACCGACATTATGTGTATCAGAGACAAAATGGCCAGCTCAGCCCTTCAGGAATTTCATAGAATTTCCATAGAATTCCATAGATTTCCATAGAATCCTGAGCAAAATAAAATCACTGTCTTAAGGCATTACACTTTGGCATATTTTGTTATACAGGAGTACATAACCTAAGCAGTGCACTACTTGTAGACCTCAAACCATAAGAAATAAGATAGAAAAAAAAGCTTAGAGCCATCAAGTCACTTAGAGGATATTAGCAACGATCTCTACTACAAAGATAAACTGAGAATAATTCCTTCTAATCAAGCCCACCCAGATTATCTAGGCTAATCTTATTTACTTAAAGGAAATTTACTATAGATGTGAATCAATCGGCATAATCCCTTCATAGCAACACCTAGATTAATGTTTGAATTTAATAACTGGGCAAATTGACACATAACACTGACCATCAATCATATCACATAAATCTCCCATTTCAGATTACCTCAAGATACTCATTAAATGTGTTGTAGAAGGGCGAATATGGATCAGTTAGCAAAGATCCAATTCTATGGATCAAAGAATTTTGAGTATGGCTACTGACACCAAAGAGATCAAGGACCTGCTAAGTTTTTGTTGAGGGAAAAACCATAGGCTTGGTCCAATAACACTTTGTCTGTAACATGTGGTTATAAAATAACTCTTAGCACACTCATTTGCCAGGCAGGAATTTTTCCACAAACAAGGAGAAAAGGTTGTACTTCAAAAGTCCCCGTCATAACTTCCCAAGGAGAATAATGGATGAAGAACTTTCCAGATGGTAGAACAAACAGCATGGGTGACTATGAACAAGGAAGATTTACCTAAACTGCAGGAAAAAGGAACTTCCTCATTCCAGGTGTTGGTCTTCAAAATGCCTACCCTTGAGGAATGCTTCATTGCTATAAAGCATTATCTTTCTTATTATTCCAAGATCCTAAATGGACATTATTTTTTCTCCATCTTTGTGTAGTGGATGTGCATGTAAGGAGTGAGAAGATAACTAGTATTTTAGTTGACAGACTGCAGCCTATGAGCCATATTCAGAACTGATGGAGAAGACTGCAAATCGCCCAGAGATTTTAGTTGCTTCTCTCAGGGATGGATGAATTGGTTCTACGAGTGAAAATAAGAATGCGCATGGATATTTTGTTGGCCAACCAGGAGAACTATAGCAGAGATTACAAATCATTCACCAAAATCTGTGGCACTCCGCCTTCTCGTTCCATAAAACAAAGTTCATTCTTGGATGTGGTTGTGTAGTCAT
The DNA here is from genome assembly GCF_028021215.1 of Eschrichtius robustus. Lineage (NCBI taxonomy): Eukaryota > Metazoa > Chordata > Mammalia > Artiodactyla > Eschrichtiidae > Eschrichtius > Eschrichtius robustus. Next base: position 84,340,082 of record NC_090827.1, on the reverse strand, counting down.
GGAACAAATATTCTCAATTGCTTATATCTAACTGAGATTGTGTGAGTAGTTATCACCAATGTAAGTAATATGAAGAGATGATGTTGTCACATCCAAGCCACAATAGTTAAGATGTGAATTTACCTATCTCATTGTCTCATTCGCCTTTCCCTCTGATGCAAGGACACCCATGGCACTAGAGATAGTGTGGCCATAAGATAGAAAATGCCTGGGCTCCTTTATCAACTCCTATTCTTACAGGAAAAATACCAACCAACGAGGAAATCAGCATTGAACTATCGTATGAGCAAGGAAAAACAAACAAACATGTTAATCCATGGAAAGTTTTGGATTTATTGGTTATAGAAGTTAGTTTACCCAGAAAATGCAACCAAAATGCCAGTACAATGACAAATAATAAATAGCTGAGATTACCACTATCCTTTAGTGGTAATGCTGCTAAAACCCCCACTTACTGAACATTCACTTCCAAAGATTCTGTTAGCACAAATATTTCGGTCAACCTCCAGCTTATATCTCTCTTCCGGTTGCCAGAACAATATGTTCAATTCCCTACTGGATATTTCCTTTTAGATGATCCACAAATTCAATACATTTAAAATTGAAGGAATTATATGCCACCACTCTATTGTCATTTCTATCATACTTGTTCTCTCTCTCTCTCTCACACACACACACACACACACACACACACCTCTATCTCTTCTCTAGTTCCATCACTTTACGTTTACCTTATCTTTTAAAATGGCCCCAACTCCACACTACTGCTTAAGTAAGAATTTTGGGAAGAATTGTTGATTGTTTGTCTCTCACTCTACTAATCCAATTGGTTTCCAAATCTAGTGAATGCTACCAGGTAAATCTTTCTTTAAAATGTCCTTCTATCCATTTTTGCTGCCTTAAAAATAGTAGCAGTGTCATATCTGTAGGAGTAGCAGTTCTTACTATTTATTTGTCTAAAGTTGTGTCTAATCACTTTGTGTAGATTATCCCATTTAATTCACACATTAATCTTGTAAAATAGGTTCTGAATTACCTTCACTTTATAGAATGTCATTCATCTAGTACATGGTACAGTCACGATTCTAACTCCAAGCATCCAACACCAGAATCTTTATTCTCAAACACTTCAGGCTGTATGTTTTCTCACCCCAATTTCTTTTTTTTTCTTTTTTTGGCCACCCCGCACAGCATGCAGAATCTTAGTTCCCCGGCCAGGCATCAAATCTGCCCAGGCAGTGGTAGCATGGAGTCCCAACCACGGGACCACCAGGGAAGTCCCTCTCACCTCAGTTTCTGTAGTAGTTCTTTAACTGCTTTCTTCCTCCTGCACTGACATCCTCCAAACTTTTGTACATACTGAAGTCAAGTCTAAATCATATTATTCTACTTCCTAAAATCCCACAATGCTTTCACATTTCTTAATGTATAAAATTTATCATCTTTTCTGGGTCAATGAGGTCCATCATGCTCTGGATCTTCTCAAGTCAATCTTTTATCTTGCCATATTTTCCTTCATATTTTCTGCTCCAGTGACAATGAACTACTTGAGTTACCCTCTTTGACAGGAATGTCTTTCTTAATCCTATAGCATCAATATAGTTGGACCACACTAAACTACTAGAGCAAAGAGATCCAAAAAGATAGTGTAGTGGCTCAAACACAATAATAGCTTTTCTTTTTCATACAATAATCCAGGATAGTACAGGGAGATGGAGGGATGGAGCTTTTCTCTGCACAGTTATTCCAAGTCCAAAGCTGATGATGGCTCTGCCATTGACACATAGCTTCCAAGGTTGCTGACAGCATCACCATTCCAGTCCATGGGAGATAGAAGGTTGTGGAAGAGTGTACTTCCAGTTTCATGGACAATACCTGAAAGTAGCATGCATGACTTCTGCTCATTCTCCTTTGGCTGGAGCTTAATCATATGATGTCATGTCTCTGTCTGAAGGGCTGAAGTCTATAGTCCTTGACTAAGCAACTGTACACTAGATGCAACTACTTTGCCGTGGAAGAAAATAAATGTAGATTTATTATGTAGATAAGGTGAATCGAGCCATGAAATTTCATTACACACAATTCAAGGGTCACTTTCATTTGACTTCAAGATATCCATTCTGTATCCTTATTTAATTATAGGCCTACCTAAATTTTGTGGCAGTTCGGTGTAGGTGAAAGATTTCTGATGCTGAAGCGTCAATACCTGGGTCCAAAACCTAGGTCTCTCACTTATTAGCTGGAAGATTTTGGAAATTTAGTATCTTATTTTTAAAACTTAAACAACAACAGCAACAAAAACCTTCTCCATCTACCTCTCAGGTTTATTTTAAAAATCTAATGAGATGAGATCTCTGTTAAAACAGAGACTTCTAGGGTTAGCAATTTACATGACACTGGAATAAAAGTCTGAATAAGGTGTGGCCTTGCCCTCACACTACTTTGCCAATAGAGGAAAGAGCCCCATAAATAGGAAAATTTCTGTAAAAAAGGATAGTCCTCAGCAAGACAATATAGAAACACAATTCCATAGGAGCCTAGAACTGCTCTAAATTTTCTCTTCAACTCCCTTACTCAACAGTTTCTTGAGATCAACTTTCTGAAGTCCTTTTTAACTCTGAGAATGGACAAGTCTATTTTTGAAAGATATTTCTTTTCAATCCTGTCTGGAGTGAGTAGCATCAGTTCCAAAGGCATGGCCTATCCCTTGAAGCTAAGAGAAAATTGAAGATGGAAATATATATGTATATATTATATTTGGTTGCTATTCTCATTATAAATGGAAAGAAGTTTCACCTGAATCATTTGAATTTTGGAAGTCATGAAAAAGCTATAGCTTATGACTATTCCAAAAGCAACTGAGAGTTTCTATTAAGCCTAAATCACTAATATCTATGATGCTTTCTTTATTTTTTATCACTATGTGACCTTAGGCAAGTTATTTAGATTTTCTAAATCTCAGTTATTCCAAATGTGAATTGGAGATAATAATAACACCTACCTCATAAAGCAGTTGAGAGGGTGCCATTTGAATACTGAACACAGAAGCATATTACAAAGAATCAATACATTTTAGCCCTTATTATTATTATCACAGAGGTTATAAGGGTAACTTCATAAACGACCTTCGCAGTCGTTTTGCTGTGCTCTGAAATTCCAAACCAGTTCCACAAATAGCCAGCTTCCTCTGGCTTTCTTCCAATGGACCAGCAAAGGTGCTGTGGTAGCATTACCTTGGCCAGGCAAAGGACCTGAAGGGGAAAGACATCTTCATTGTGAAAAGATGAAGCTGTTGTTTGAGTTTCCAAGGAAAGCATGTTGAACTAAATAGAAGGAAACACTCTTCAGTGAAGTTCGGTGGGAGATATGAAGTGGGGAGTAAGTGATAGCTGAGGGAAGATTCAAAGAGATCTACAGAGCTGAGATAGAAAACTCAGGTTTATTTACTTACTGTTATTTTAACAAGAAGAGTAATCAGTTTCTCAGCAATTCTCCTGGTTTTATTTATTTTATGTTGGCTTCTTCCTGAGATTGGCTTCATTAATTGCAAAATATTTTCCAACAGCTATAACAGAATACAGCTACAGATTTTCCCATTTACACTAATGTGGCAGGAATGTAACTTTCTGCAACCATCAAATAAAAGTTCTGAATTTCAATTCGATTGGACCAACATGGGCCAATAACTGTGACCAGAGCAAATACTATATAGTCATTGATTTCGGCTTGGGTTATTGTTCACCCTTCAACCCATGACTGTGCCAACCGGGACTGTGATTGTGTTGATTTGCCCACATCAATCAGTATGCACCCATGGAGCTAGAGGTGGGGTTAGCACCCACCCATATTTTATGACTGCCACACAGAAAAAGAGAAATACTCTAAGAGATGTGAATTTCCCAAGAACAAATCTGCAGTTTGCTAAAAAGAGGTAACGAGGAGGAAATGACTGCTAGGGAGACAACTGACTAATGGTACCCCAGACTCAAACAAAAAGTCACTTTTAGTTCAGTTGGTAAATACCATCTCTTTTATTGAAAAATGGGCAAACACAGAGAGATAATAGCTACCATGTATTGCCACGCACTCTCTACCTGCGATGTTCAAAATATCTTCTGTAAGCCTTGAAACACATTCGGTACAAAAGCAAAGTTTTAATTTCCTCATTTGACAGATCTCAGAATGATGACTCAGGGAATTTGAGAGACTTGTTCCATGGGCACAAATCTAGCACGTTACAGAACAAGAATTCAAGGCCAGTTGTGTTTGACTCCAAAGCTTTTGCTCTCTTTCCAACACTCCGCACTACCTCCTCCTGATCTTGCAAACCCAGCAGGAACAAAGATTTCCAGAGCAGAAAGTAACATATTTAAGACTCTGCTGGAGGCAGGGATGAAAATCAAATTGTCATTTAGGATGTAACCAACTGCCGTAAAATAAATACAAGTATAAATTAACATGAACGTTTTGGAGGCGAGCATCATGGTATGCATCAAAACTTAAATTACATATACTTTTTGATCTATCAGTTTAACTGTTAGAGGATACAATTTTAAATTTGAAAAGATATGGGTACAAGGATATTAATTGCAGTAGTTGGTGGAATAAGATAGGAAATAACCAAAATCATAAGTGTTAGAGGATGGTGGGAGAGAGATGCAGTATTAAAGACAATGGTGAGGAAGGACCTTCCCAGGAAGGAGAGATTTGAAACTTAGGGAAGTAAGGAAGAGCATCCCAGAATGTGGAACAATTTAGAGCAGAATACTTGGATGGGAATACACTTAGCAAGTTTAAGAAACAGTAGGGAGGCCAACACGGCTAGAACAGTATGAACCAGGGTGAAAGTAGGAGATGAAGGCAGAGGTAAGCTCAACGGAAGACCATGTAAGGCATTACAGACCTTGAAGACACCTTTACTCATACACACTGGTGTACACTGGCCTCTTTCAACATGTGCTACACACTTAGATTGTGTGTGTATATATATATACTCGATTGTGAGAACAACCCGTCTAAGGACTGAGGAGCTGAAATAGGGGAGAGTGAGTTCAGGAGGCTGAAGAAGTGACAATTTTGAGAAGATGATGAGTTAATTAATTTTATTTATGTCCTTCATTGATGAAGGACAAATGATGGCATAATTTGAGAGAGACAGAGAGCAAGAATGCTGATTCTCCTTCCTGGCTATAGGAGTAGAATGCTATATTGACTAGAGGGAGGTTGGGGGAAAACTGGTATCTAGTAGCTCAGTTCATATGATGTGATGAGATTGAGGTGATGTTTGAGAAAAATTCTGAAGAAACATAATTACTTGTCACAAAAAAGCAAGGATACAAAAACCACTTTGAAAAGGAGCATAGGAAATGTGATTCTCCAAATAATTTGGAGACTCAAAAAATAGATTTTTTTCTTTTTGAGATTTTCTTTTTTAAACATGGATTAATTACTCCCCTTAATTATCCCAAGAAAAATTAAGTATTATACTTAATTAGGCTCTCTTTCTCCATAAAATCAATGCACTTATTTTAACATCACTTTAAATTACAGAAGTTCCACTGAAATGCATAAGAATAAATTGCTAACAGTGTATATGAATTCTATTTTCTATTTTTATTGCAATCTATTTAGTAACTTGGGAAAAGTTGGTTCTTAATCACTTTAGGTAATTGTGTCTGTCTTGATTACATCACCAAATTATTATAGAGAGAATCAAGTGGCTATTGATCACAGCTCTATGGATTTCCTAATTAATATAAAGATTTTAAAATCTAAGTCTTAGTTATGTTTTGGAGTTGTTGTCCTATTCTTTTTGCCTTTTATTATATACCACTCCAGTTGCAGCCAAGGTAGTCCTGGAGAATGGCCCAGGGATAAAATGGAAAAACAGAACTGAGTAAGATTAGGACAACATACAACCAAAGAGGACCCAAGAGAACATGAGGATGGCAGATGGAAGGAAATTCAGGAGACCTTACAAGGGAAATGGAAAGGGAAGCTTTTAAGGCTGCCAGATATTTTAGCCACATCAGAGTCAGGTGAACAAGTAATGTGAGACAAGAATACACAGTTCACATAGTATGATAATCATACTAAGTGAAGTAAGTCAGAAAGAGAAAGACAAATACTATATGATATCACTTATATGTGACATCTAAAATATGACACAAATGAACTTATCTACGAAACAGGAACAGACACAGACATAGAGAACAGACTTGTGGTTGCCAAGGGGTGGGGGAGGGATGGATTGGGAGTTTGGGATTAGCAGGTGCAAACTATTATATATAGAATGGATAAACAACAAGGTCCTACTGTATAGCACAGGGAGCAATATTCAATATCCTCTGATAAACAATAATGGAAAAGAATATGGAAAAGAATGTATATATGTATAACTGAATCACTTTGTTGTACAGTTGAAATTAACACAACATTGTAAATCAACTATACTTCAATAAAATAAATTTTAATTCAGTTTCTACCTGTAAAAATATATATATATTTTGTTTGAAAAGATACAACTACTTTATCACTTAAAAAATAAATTTAAAAGTGCTTCCTTCCCAGACATATTAATTTGATACAATTTCTAATTAACCACTGAAGTGGATAATCAAGAAAATCTGCAGCAGTTTGGGGGACTATTGTCTTTAATTTAACTTCATAAAAAGAAACTAATATATGTACACGTAGTTATTTCCCCAATAGAATTATTTTCTTGACATATATGATCAAGAATGAGACACAGCGACTAACATCAGGAGAAGCAACATTTAAAATATGACAATCTTGCAGATAGGTGATGTAATTCTTTTCTTATAGTTATTGCTGATTGGCTGTGGTGACATTCTATTCCTGCATCTAGTTTCTCCTCTTAGCTCACTCTCCATTTCTCCTCAGTCTCCTTGCTCATTCCAATCTTCAACCTGACATTTTTTGTGTGTCCTGGAACTTATCGTTGCAACTCCTCTCTTTTCTAACTTCATGGACTTTCTAGGTAAATTATCAGTTTCAAGGCCCTAAATACTGTATAAATGCTGATTTCTCCTTTAATCAATTCTCCTGTTTAAACTTCAGGTTCATATTTATATTTATTTGTATTATATTTATATTTATTTATATCAGAACCATCAAACCTGAGCTTTTGAATTTCTCTCAGAGCCTTCTCGATCCCCAATATTCTTCATCCTCAGTAATGACAACTTCATCATTTCATTTTCCCACGTCAAAAACATGAGCCAAGGACTTTCCTGGTGGCACAGTGGTTAGGAATCTGCCTGCCAATACAGGGGACACGGGTTCGAGTCCTGGTCCAGGAAGACCCCACATGCCGTGGAGCAACTGAGCCAGTGTGCCACAACTGCTGAGCTTGTGCTCTGAAGCCCACGAGCCACAACTACTGAGCCCGCATGCCACAACTAGTGAAGCCCACACACCTGGAGCCCATGCTCTGCAACAAAAGAAGCAACGGCAATGAGAAGCCCGTGCACTGCAACAAATAGGAGCCCCCGCTCGCCGCAACTAGAGAAAGCCCATGCGCAGCAACGAAGACCCAACACAGCCAAAAATAAATAAATAAATAAATTTATTTTAAAAAAAAGAGCCATTCTTGACCTCTCTCTTTCTCACACATCATAAAGCAATGTTGGGTCCTTCAAAAGATATTCAGAATTGATATTTATCACCATCTTTTATGCTACTATCCTGGTCCTTGCCTCATTCATCCCTCACCAGGTCTTCTGCTCTTACTCTTGACATTTTAAGTCTATTTTCAAATGTGCAGTGAAAGTGATGGATCCCTTTAACACATAAATGCAATTGTGTCTCTCTTCTGCTTTTAACTCTCCAGTGGGATCTCATCTTACACAGAGTTAAATCCGTAATTTTTGCAATGAACTACAAGTTTCTCAAAAGATCCTTCACCTTCTTATGTCTCTTCCCTCAAGCACTACCACCATTGTACATACAATTCTTCCCCAGACCCACACTGGATACTTGAATAAACCATGTACGCTTCATGCATACTCTTGTGGTTCGTTCTTCTTAGAACACTCTTACCCCAGATTTCTGCTTGGCTAGTGTCTTCACCTTCTTCAAGTTACCTTCTCCATGCAGCTTTACATACTCTGAATTTAAAGTTACAACTCTTCCCCCAACATTTCCTTTTCCACTTCCCTGCTTTTTTTCTCTCTGTAGCACTCATTATCATCTGAAATACCAGGCAGCTGGCAAAGGTCATTAGACTTTGTACAATTAACACTGTTTGTTTTCAGTTCAATTTTCTAACTTTAGATTTCATATATGCTACATATAGAAGATGAATTTTAATTTAAATGAGATTAAATATGCATTCCACATTTCTCTTTTCCAAGATTTATAAACATTAGAAAATTTATAAGACTAGGCCACTATATTAGTTTGTTAAGATTCTCATAAAAGTACCACGTACTATGTGGCTTAAACAACAGAAATTTATTTTCTCATAGTTCTATAGACCAGAAGTCCAAGACCAAGGTGTAAGCAGGTTTGATTTTTTCTGAAAGAAGGATCTGTTCCAGGCTTCTCTCCTTGGCTTTTAGGTGGCCATCCTCCCCCTATGTTTTTATATCATCTCTCTTTCTATGTCTATATCCAAACTTCCTCTTCTTATAAAGACACTAATCATATTAGATTAGAACCCATACCACTTATCTCATTTTAACTTGATAACCTCTGTTAAGATCTTATCTCAAAGATGGTCACATTCTGCGTTGCTGGGAATTAGAACTTCAAAATAAAAATTTGGGCAGGGTTGAGGGTGGGGAGATACAATTCAGCCCACAACATTCATCAAGTTATATTCAGTATCATGAATCTGAAATTTAACTGACTCTGAATTAAACTACAGATACTGTGAATTAGTTTCTGCTGGTGGGAGGTTAAGGAGGAAACATGAAGGAGTGAATTAATAAACAAAATACGTTAGATTTGAACATTCACTCACCATTCAGGTCCTGGGAGATTTTTCATATCCACACTGCTAGCCTGATCCACTGAGTAGAATATTGTTAAAACAAAAGCTTTTGCATACCTCTCCAAAGGATGTCTAACTTGTAACTTAAACCTAGACCTTAGACCTAGAATCATAGGGTTGATTGTTATGCATTGAAAGTTAGAGCCATCTAAGTTGTACCTAGTTGTATTTAAGCTCTCAGCCTTGCTATTTTGTAAAATAAATTAGCTTCAAATGCTGAATTGAAAATGTTGTCTTGATTATTCATATCTTGGGCTTTAGACTTTTTGATTTTCCCTGACCACTGAAGTCTGAATAAATGCCTGATAGCATGCACACCCACAAAAAAATTGCTGTTGTATTTGTTTATCAACTGATTTTTTTTAAAGGCCACTTAGGAGACTTCAACCTGGTGCACACAGAACATAGGTTATTGTTGGGATTTGTCGTGTTTTGAATCCTCAAATCTCAGCTACAATATTTATCTTAGAAATGAGTTTAGTTCAAGTGATTAATTTTTATAAAAATTCAAGATGAAGAAATGGGCATTTTAAACATTCTGTGTTTGCCAACACTTGGTTCAGTGGGCTTATCTGGAAATTAGACAACTACATTACAAATAAATTATAATCATTTCTAAGCCTGCCTGCTGGGGAATCAGTGTCAGGATAGAATTCAGTTTGTGACAGGTTTGTAATGTCAAGTTCATGGTGAATGATCCTGGAGCTAATTTGCCCACTCTTCTGCATCTAACATTTCTCTAATCCTCTGGCTATCAGTTCAGAGAATTCAGGTACAGAATTTGGGGAATTATTTATTCTGACTCCTGAAAAATTTGAGAGGAATAGCTGATCCCCTTAAAATCTTAGAACTCACAGAAATCTCCTTCTAGAAGATTATGAAAAATGGGCAGATGATTGTTGAAAACCCTCTCAGGGGTCAACACTAGGCATTCCAAAGAAGTTTAGCGGTACTGTCCACTGACCAAGAGCAGGGTGGTTATAGAAACAATTAATAATAGGTACAAAGTGAACACTGGCCAGTCAGGCCTGGGCACCTAGCAACCAGTCACAAATGGCTCTAGTCATAAAAAAACAAAATAACCCTTCTGGTGCATATTAACTATATGGTTTATTTATAATTCTAGCAGAAATGGTTTCAAATATTCATCTTGCTGTGTGACTTTTAGAAATTCTTTAAATTCTTTGAACCGTTGTTTTGTTGTCTTTCTGTGTCCTATATCCTGGAAACAATACTACCTACTTCCTGGAATTGTTGTAGGATTAAAATATAAATAGGTAATTAAACAAGGTAATATCTCTCAAGTTCTCAACACTTAAGCATGCATAAGTGCACATATGTGTTCGTAAATATGTACATTAGAAGTTTCCCAAATGCTTTCTCACTTGATCTGGAGTTTGTTATTTCAAAAAGAACATTTGGGGTAACTAAGTATAAAAGAGAATAGACAATTCTAAATGATGTGAAGATATCGTTTTCTTCTTTGAATTATTTTCCCAGATCGTGCTTAATTGCTTAAGAAGAGCCAGGCATTATGAGATATCACAAGAAATAAAAATAAAAACCAGAGTTTCATTATTATGACTTAGTGTTTGGCTGACTTAGGGAATACATATTCTGAAAGCTTTATTTGATAGTGATGATGATAAAAATAACAATATTAGTACTATTAATAACAACCAACTATGTAGTTATTACAATGTTCCAGACATTGTTTTAAGTGATTTCCATACATTAACTGAATTAGTCCTGACTATGGGGTAGTTATTATCATTTGTTCCCATTTTAAAGATAGGAAACCAAGGAACAAAAATCAAGGCATTGAGACAAAGATCATATCTCTAGTAAATGATAGAGGTGGGTCTTGAAGCCAAGTAGTCGTCTGATTACAGAGTCTATGAGCTTGACAACTTCACTTTTCCCTTATGTGTTCCCACGTGCCAGAAACTTTGGCAAGTTCTTTCATTTATCATATAACATTAACACTTAGATGGGATTCCTATCCCAATTATGTGGGATAAGACTCAAAGATGTTTAATGATTTGAAAGTCAAGCTCCTAAGAAGTGACAGATACATCATTTTCACTTAGGACTCCAAATCCCATGTTCTATGCAACAGGTGTCAGTACTATATGGAACATTTTACAAAATTTTTAGCTGTCATTGTTTAATTAATTTTAGGTTGGGAAAGGTATTCCATTTTCTTTACTCAAGTTAACTTCTCTGGCTGAGGCTGTAAATGTAATCTGAAAGCAGGTCTGGTAGGTATAACATCTGAAGCAAACAGCAGAATAAACTGTGATTGTAGTGGTAGGTTCTGATTTACAGTCACTGAAATCAAATTGCACTATTTGAGAGACTGCCAGTTTTCACTTGTGAGGCATCTGAGTATTCCTCTAAAACATCTCAAATAATGGCTAATAAAAGATAGGATAATTGAGACTCCAAATGGAAGGTATAAAGTGTCAAAAATGGTAGGAAGAAAAATCCACTGAGTCCACAGTTTTCTACTTTCAAGGTAAAATGTGTTCCCCCATAAAGAGAAATGAACATGAGGGTGTCACTATAAAGGGCTGTGATTGACTTCCTGGGTGACTAGTAGTAATCAGTCTCTTCCTTCTGAATCACACCTCATATGTCACAACTCAAAGAGCCTTAATGCCGGCTAATGTCTGCACCCAGGAAGAACACGTAATGAATTCATGGAATGTCTTTCTTTCTATACTTCATTTAAGAAAGCTAATTGTTTAGGGAATAGACTCTCCCTGGCTCATTGGTTTAATAATACAGGAAACTCTTGAAATTCCACAAATCTTGCATTTCACAGTAGGAAGCCAAACTCAGCCTAAATGAACAATTCTCTCTTAAACCATACTTGTGATAAAAGCTGACAGCCTTACTTATTAAAATGTAAACAGATAATGAATGAATTTACTAACTATGCTTTCCTGCTGGGGCATCTAGCCTTTGGTAGCTTTTAGCTCTAAAATATAAATAAAGTACATCCTCATTAATTTGAAGCAAAAGATCACAAATTAAAACATTTTGTTCACCAAAATTGATCTTTTAGCTCAACAGACCTCCACCGCAAGAATGTCTCCAGATCACTCATGAGAAATGTCACTGGTATTTTATTATTTTACTGTTTTTTGCATTAATTAACATGGATTCCAGGTAGCCTTACAATAATATCATACTCATTCATTTGCTTTCTGTAATGCAAATTCAGAATAGGAGAGAAAGTTTTGAAGTTGTAGGTACTGTACCCAGAATTGCTTAGAATCCTAGGTATATCCAGGGAAATACGTTTCATTTGTAAATGTCATCAGTTATGTGTTTTCAGAAATAAAATAGGTTGAGAACCACTGATTTAGTTGGTTAATATTTTAAGGCTAAGTTAAAGAAAGTATCAATCCTAATAGTCAAAATTATACATAAGGAGCGCAAACTAACAAATACCCGATCCTTGTCCTCTAAGATTTATGTTATAAGGTAAGACTGCTATCACAGACTAATAAGTAATGTACTCATGTATGACAAAGTAAAAGAATAATAATAATAATAGCAGTGCTAATAATGTCTATAATTCCTGGAATTTTTGCTATATAACAGATACTATATATATATATCAGATACTACATTTGGTACCTTATATTCCTCCCAACAGTGCATGAAGATGATGTTATTTCCCCATTTTTAGAGGAGAAATATGAGGCTCAGAGAGGTTAAATAACTTACTACTGCAGCCAATAAATAGTGAAGGCAAGATTTAAACCTAGGGATTACTCAAAATCATGTGTGTATGCTTTTCCCATCTGCCATTAAAATATGTCAACACCAACTATGGGTTAGGTTTCTGTCTGATATTTAGTCAAGGTCAAAGATGAATGAGATTAGGGTAGAGAAATAGGAAAGGACTGAGGAGGATATTGTTAAAATTCTAAGATGGTTCCCAATGACCCTTGTCCTTGTATAATCCCCTCCCCTTGAGTGTGGGTGGGATAGATGAGTATGATGGGGTATCTTAATTCATATGGAAAAACTGGAGGGACTCTTTGGATATAATTAAGAGCTCTAATCAGTGGATTTTGAGTTAATCAAAAGGAAATTCTCCTGGATTTTGAAGGTGAGCACTTCAGTAGGAGACTTATGGGCTCTCCTGCTGACCTTGAAAAAGTAAACTGCCAGGTTGTGAGAGGGAGTGTGGAAGGGGCCACATGACAAAGACCTAAAGGCCATTTCTAACAGCTAACAGTGGTCCCTGACCTAGAGCCATCAAATAACAAAACAAGATGTGTTTCTAATCATTCTGGATGGAGGAATTCAGAAATCAACACTACATGATGCTCTGATATATATATATAACCAGAAGGCAATTTATAAATGGGCATTTGGAGAAATCTAATTAATAAGTGACACTCAATATAATGCCCAAATGCTAAAATTTCCAAATAGCATTGGCAAAAGAAAGGAAAAAGTAAGTTGAATTCTTTAAAAAGAAAATAGTGACTAGTATATAGAAAATAACACCTCATTTTGACCAAAAATTTACATCTTAAAAATTTATTTCATGTCTAGGCTGAATGCAAAAAACCACCTTCTGCTTGTCTCATTTGTATTTCTGAAGCTTTACAATCTTTCCTTTTCTGGTTTCTGAAAGCTTAATCAAGGTCTCCTGAGCAGCAACAGAATTTGAGAGATTTAACAGAGATTGTGACATCCGCATTGGCTTTAAATTGTAGAGGGAAATAAGATATCACACCGAAGCTGGGATCATGGAAAATATATGGCAAGCTGAGTAATTAAATGAAGACAGTACATGATGATGTTACATCCATGAAGTGAAATATTACAAATTTTGCCTTCAAAATATGTAATGACTTCAGAAAACATTAGTAGTGGATTAAGTAGAAAAGTAGGGTCTTAGTCTGAGGACTATTCTGTTAAAAGAAATTTCAGACAGAGGACATGAAAAAATAGACCAATGTGTTAGCAGCTAGTAGCTCTAGACAGTGGGCTTATGTATAATCTTATTTTTAATGTTATGTACCTTCATGTATTTATATTATTCAGTAGTATGCAAATTCTAAATGAATTTTATTATTTTTAGAATCAGAAAAAGAAATCAAGTTGGGGGAAATTGAGCTTCACAGCAAAGCATTAGAATTGGAAGTGACCTATGTGGTCTATAAAAAGTGAACGAAATGCAACCATTAAACCCCTTCCAGCTTCCAGATGCCCTGATTCTAAGTTCACATAGGGACATATGCAAAGAGAGGAACATTTTTTTTTTGGCATTTAGCCAATGTCTATAGTTCACAATGTATTATAAATGAAATATGACTCATTTCCTTAACTATAAAAAAGCATAGCCAAATCAGATGATGAGTTTCATGATCTTTTCAAGCTATAATATTCTATAGTTCCATATTCTGTGATTCACTGGTATAGAATTCTTATACATTTTCAGATTTGTGTAGTGTTTAGAAATCTCATTTTGTTTAAAAAAATATAAACTGAAAACGTGCAGCCTTAGAATCTATTATATCATGAAGAAGCTGGTTGCAAGCAGAGAGACAGTGTAGCATGGCATTGACAAGGCCATGGGCACTGGAGCCAGATTGTCTATGGTTGAATCATGTCACTGACACATATTAGGTGTGTGACTTGAGGCAAGTTACTTAACTTCTCTGTGCTTCAATGTGTTCATCTAGGGTTAAGTGCTGAACTCATAGGGTTGAAGATTAAATTAATTAATAGATGTAGCATGTTTAGAACAGTGTCTGGCATGTGTTCAATACATATTAGTTGTTATTCTTTTCTCACCTGCTGAAGTAGGAAGAAAAAAATGAGACAAATGGAAAACAACCCAAGGGAATTGGAGCAACGTATTCTGTGTTAGAAAAGGGCTGGGGGGACCTCTAAAATTTCTCAGTCAAAGCAACCTTATTAACTTGCATGATTGCTTCTCCTCTAAAACCTGGTATTTTACCTTTAGAGGAAGAATTATGTGGGCATATTGCTAAAGATAGTAAAATAACTGAGATTCTAGCTCAGAAGAAGTAAAGATTCTGCATATAACCTGGTTTGCCAATTTAATTTTTACCTTTCCTCCAAGGCCACTCTCAAATGCCATTTTCTCTGTTAAGTTTTTCTGTTCCTGAAAAATAGAAATGCTCCCCATCTCATCTTTTAAAGTCCTTCCTTGTGTCAGCACACACATGACACTTTTTAAAGAATCTTATTTCATATAAAAGTATAAATATTGTATATTCTCCAGCAAAATGTATTAAATTTATTCAATAAACATTTATACAGTGCTTACTGTGTTCCAAGCTCTGCTCTAAGCACTTTGCAAATATTATCTCATTTAATCCTTGTGGGGGATTGCAAAATATGGCCAGGATTCCTCCCATCTGTGTTTGCACACTTGTTTGTAATGTGACTTTGCCATACCTCCCAAGTGTATTTCTCCATCCCCTTTTGACAGTAGAATGAATCAGAAGTGACATTTTGTGACTTGAGAGATTATACTGAAAGAAGTCATACAGCTTTTGCTCTGGCTTTCTTGCTGCCCTGAGATTGCCAGGTAAAGGGACACTAGCCTCTTTGAGGATAAGTAATCACAGGGACAGACCTGCCAGACAATGACTAGTACCACCTACTAGACAAAGAATAAAGTTCTTAGATCAAATATCCCCAGTGAAATCACCAGGTGACTGTACCTGCATGAGTGACCAAAGCAAGAGCAGCAGAAGAATCACCCAGCTGATTTTGGCCACTAAGTTTGGGGAGATTTGCTTTGCAGCCAAGGCTAACAGATACACTTCCCATAATATTCATATGAATTCGATATAATTCCATTTCCATTTTATAAAGGAGGAAGCTGAGATACCTAAATAAATTGTTCAAGTTTCCAGAGCTAGAACATGGCAAACCTAAGATTCAAACTTAGAATGTGGTCCTAACCATCACACTAAGCTGACTTCCTTAAATTAGTATTCCAGTATATAGTTTCTTCAACTACACAAACATTTATGAAGCATCCTTGCCCTCAGTTAAGGACTACAGTTTCTACTGACATTCTCATTTGCATTATTTTGTTTGAATATCCTAACTATCCTCTGGCGTAGGCAGGCCAAGTGTCAACACTTTCATGCCAAAGATTTGACACGGAGGCTCCTAGAGGTAAGCATAATGACCAAAGTCATACAAGGAAGAGGGAAGAATCTAAAATATGTTCTCTTTTTTACACATATTGCCTAGTGCACAGGAACCAAGTTTTCCTCAAGTTGCACATATTAGAGTGTCTTTTACGGAGTAAGTTCCAATGAACATTTACCGTGATTAAATGCAGCGGAGGTACATCATTTAGCCCTTGCTTAATTTGTTTTCACTTCTTTTGCAAATGAGGTCATTCATATTCCTTATTTATATTTCTTCATTGCAGATTCTGTATGTCACACAATATGACAAAGAACAGCCCTCATAGCCATCAAGAGTGATGACAATAAAGCAGTGATACCCAGAGAGAAATGAATCTCTCTTATTGCTCTCTCCTACCTGTTTCAATACAGTACCTAGGGACTCCAAGTGACAATCACCTTGAATTGTGACAGTTCGTCAAAGGAGCAGATAGAGCTGGTAAAAAGCATATAGACAGAATGATAGGGCATAGATTCAGGGACAACAGTTTTTTCCCATAAATATATGGCAGAAAAAGGAGGTTATATAGTGGCAACCACTCCGTAAAATCATGGATTTGACCTCTATAGCGCAAAGTTATATGTTCTTCATTCTGTTCTTACAAAAAATATATAGATATATAATATATATTATAGCTGTTATATCTTATGCCTATCTTTTAAGACTATTATATAAAGATATATAAATATACCTTTACTACTTGAATAGCACATATGGTAGCTATTTTATTTAAGAATGGAAACTTTGGATTACATGTAAACTTCAAATGCTGATAACAGCCCAACCACTTTTGATTTATAATTAAATGAATAAATATCAGAAATCCTTGGCACACTAAACATCAGGACTCCTGACCTATACAGATGCTAATGTCTCATTGAAGTCCTCTGTCCATCGCCTTAGGAAAATAGGGCTTATGGGAGAATCATTAATGCCAGCCCCAGGAGGCTGAACTTTAAGGACTAATGCAAACAACCAACAAGAAAGGCAAGATCTGTTTAAGCAGAGAGGATGTACTGATCGGATAATATAAATATAAATGTGCTGTTCTTCTTTCCTCTTCCCTTTCCTCCCACAGCTGCGTCTTTTGGGAAACTGTAGACAAGAGGAGGTTTGTCAATTTAGTAAAGTGAATTCACTGCCAAACTTGAGAAAAAGTAGGAAGCAAATTAATAGTATAACAAGAATAATTTAAAATTTGTCTAACGCAAGAAAACTTCACCCTCCAGACAGAATCTGTGCTACTCTGGGTTGAACTTAATTTTAGATGTTGCACATCTAAACGGTATTAATTTTCACTGGAGTCTCTTTTATGCTTAGAAATCCAGAAACCTAAGGGTAGAAGCAGGAAGGGGAGAATAGAAGACAAACAGACAACATATTATTATAGAAGTTTGAAGCAACATATTTAAGAAAATAGAAGATGTGGTTTGCACTTTTTTTATTATTTTTTTCTTGTCTTTTTCTTTTCCTCTCATTCAAAAGGATCATAATGATAAAAATCTTTAAATTCTAAGATCTGGACTTAGAATTGGAATATATTCAACACTGATACAGTGAGTAAAGGTAACGTACATATCATGATATAACCAAATCTAGGTATGAAATAATCTGGATCTAGAATAGTGCTAATAATTCTACCAAAGACTGTTCATCTTCTAACTTCCTGCTTTGACCATAGTTTTATTTCTCAAAAAAATGCAAGGATTTATTTCAAATTTCAGAGATTTCACATATTTATGCCTTCTCTCCTATGGTGTTTAACTAATTTAAGAAATAGCACAAAAATTAACATGAAGATTAAAGAATAACATAAGCTTTGTTACTTCAAAATATGAGACACTGTTTAAGTCTCGACATTGTTAAAGAAATCATTTGTCTAGATCCAAAGTGGAACTGCTTCTACCTTTCCTTTCCTATACTTCTAAAAATGCCCTTAATCTAGATTCTGAACAAAGTTTAGATCAGGAGGAATTTGTGTGAGAGAAGGCTGTTTGCAGAGCAAACTCTGTACCCATATGTAGCCAGTGAAATGCGAGGTTGAGCCTATTTCACATTCCAAATGCAACACAAGAAGAGGAAGGAGACAAACCAGCACCGCTTCTGCAAGTAATTATTCACCTTAATGTGTCCCATAGCACCTGTCTGGTGAGACTCCTCTTCCTGCCATGAGCAATGAGTGGGGGGAGTTCAGAAAGGCTTTGCAAATTCTTTAACACTGCTTCCTCTGGGGAGTGGGATGGACATCCCTTAGCAAATTATGAGGATGAGGCAGGAAAAGCCCCCTTCCTCCTAATGAAGGGAAGTAGGAGTTGCTCCTTTCAACTCAAAATGAACCGATAAGGCAAATGCCTAAAGTAGATTCATGAAAGACAAGAACTTTACGCCCTAGCTCATTACTGCTTTAATAACACAGTTTTGGACAAAGAATAGTATGGGACTAGATATTCTTTGTCCAAAGGAAGGAAGGCGGAAGAAAGGAGGGAAAGGAAGGAAGAAGGGAGGAGGGGGAAAAGGGGGATAAATCATGAAAAAAAACTATTATTATAATTTCATAATGGGAAAACAAGATAGTCAGAGAGTAGTCAGAGATTTATCCCATCCATTTAAGAATTAAGAAAGACAAATTATTAATTTTTTTAAAAATCAGTAAGATATTTTCAAAGTAAAAATTTCACTGGACAAAGATAAATAAGCAAAGAAGATTTTATTCAAGGCTACTGCAATAGGGAATAGGGAAGAGGGAAGAGAGGCCAGAACTCATTCTGAGCTCAAATCTTATATAAAGGGGTGGAGAGTTTTAAGAGCTGGGTGGGAGAGATTGTAGACTCTCTGTGTTTAAGTGTTGTTACCCAAAGAAAAAGTAAACTTAGGAGGTAATTTTACAACTTGAAGTAAGGCTCCCACTTAAATTAGTCTCCTATTTTCCCACAAAAGCTGGAAAATAGGGGTACAACTTCCTTGATGATTACATTTTGAGGAGATAGTTTCCTGGTCCTTGAGAAAGCCATTCCTGAGCTGTAACCTGGCAAGAGGCTTTTTAAAAGATTTATAGCTCAAAGAGGTAAAGAAAGAATTTACAATTACAAGTGTTCTAAAGTAAATGCTCTAGGAGAAGGGAGGTCAGAAGCCCACTAAGGAAAATACCTGTCTAAAGTTTACTCAAGCTGAAGGGAATATTAAAGGCCTGTCTTGGTCAATATCATAAATAAGAATTCTAATAAAAATAGATAGAGGACATTTTAAAAATCTGATTAAACAAATGTTAATGATTCAAATAAAGCATAAAAAAGGAGTTAGCTGGCAGATAATGTGGCTGTTCAGCGAGCTTTGCTGAAGAGCACAGGTTTACAGAAAACATATGAATGAAAAAATTATAAGATATATAGTTAAGACTGAACATTAAAAGGATAATGTCATAAAATAATGCCTAAGATCTGAAAACCGACAATGTGACAATGATTCACAGAGGCTTAAATTGGCACTAATATTTTTGGCTACCTCCAATTTTAGAATAATGAAAACTCGAGATACATATATATTTTTAAAATGAGATGATGAAATAAAGCGAGAAGACAGCTATTTGAGTCAAGTATTTTACTGTTAGTAGAAAGAAGACAGGGCCATCCAACCTTGGAATTCTTAACCAAGGAGACTGATTTCAAAATGGGATGTGTTAAAACAAACATCATTAAAAAGAAATTAAGCCTCAGTAAGAAAAATTATAGCAGGAGTACTCAGATTTAGGTTTATTTAGGATAAATGTAAGTCTCCAGGCCCAAAAGAGACTTTAAAGTATCCAGATCCCCAGAAGACAGTTTTCAGCTCAGCTCTTTGACATGCTAAGAGGTCTGAATACTCGTGGATGGGATTGCAAAAACTATTCTAGTAATTTTTGAGAAACCATAGAAAACAAGGAATATGCTGAAAGATGTTTTATTTAAAGGGTACAAAAGAGAACACTTTCTTTCAAATTTCATAAGCCGGGCTTCCCTGGTGGTGCAGTGGTTGAGAATCTGCCTGCCAATGCAGGGGACACGGGTTCGAGCCCTGGTCTGGGAAGATCCCACATGCCGCGGAGCGACTAGGCCCGTGAGCCACAATTACTGAGCCTGCGCGTCTGGAGCCTGTGCCCCGCAACAAGAGAGGCCACGACAGTGAGAGGCCCGCGCACCGCAATGAAGAGTGGCCCCCGCTTGCCACAACTAGAGAAAGCCCGCCCTCGCACAGAAACAAAGACCCAACACAGCCAAAAATAAAAATAAATTAATTAATAAAAAAAAAAAAAATTTCATAAGCCAAACACATATTTACTGTATGGTTCATCTGCAGCCTTGACATTTATTTTAGTCGACATGTTGAAAGGACTGCTGATTACACATGTCTAAAAAGCACCAATTTCTTAGATTTTTTTTTCAATTTAAGATTTATAATGGTTCCAAACATAAGACAATTTTGAAAGGACAAAGATGAGCTAGAGCTATTGTCTGACCTCTCACAGAAAATACCCTTGTGGAAAATCTTTTCATGTAAATATGAAATATGCATGAAATATATAACATATATTACATAACATATAACTTACCAAGACGTAGATTAGAAAGTCTTCTTTTTGTGTTTCAAAAATATTTTAATGTTTTAATAAAATATTGTTGAATGTCTATTTTTACTTACAAACTCTCTGGTTTTACATGTAATTATAAAATGGGAGAAACCACACCCAAATATTCTCTGTCATCTTCATGTTACTACTACATTTTACATAATAAGCAAATCTGAGATAGGATTTACTATCAAAGTTTTATCTAATAATTTAGGATTTCTCTCATAAGCAGTATCTAAGAATATTATATAGGTAAAAATTGAATTCAGAATCCCATTGTTTCTTTCATCTTTTTTTTTTCCCCATCCTGGTCATTTCTCACTTTCATTATTAAAATATGTCCTCAAGAAAGATTCTGATACTAGTAACTTACATTTGATTATAAATTTAATTTAATTTCTTGCCTTCTCCAAAAGTAATTGCATTTAAATAGTTAATTCACCCACACTGTACCCTTTAGGTTTTCCCGTCATTCTCTAAAGCATGAAACAAGTTAGATATCACAACATAGATCCTTAAGGCATTAATTTATTTACTATAATGGTTATCAATCCGGTAGGCAATTCAATAGGTCTGCATATCTCAAGAAATTTCATACAATTTCACTAACCCAGTCCAAGACCATCCCAGAATGATCTTATTCTTTAACTTAAAAAAAAAAAAATCAATGTAGATTTTCCTGTGTTTTCTGTTATATTAATTTATATATATTTTTCACCACAATATTATTGACCTGTGGTTGGAGTCACTGCAAGTGCAGTAATGGGCAGTTTGGGCTCAGTCAGACCTGCTCTTTTATTTGCTCAATTTATCACTTTGTTCTTGGTGCATCTCACTCTCATCACCAAAATGTAAGCATTCTGTTGTCTTCTCCTTTGTAAGCTCCCCCTGAGTTTTCATAAGGTTGTGGTGATCTGTGCATGCTCCCCTAAATTCACTGACTTAATGCTTTCCTATTTCTACTAGCTAAACCTCATTACTGTCTTCATCCAGGTCAATAGATTTCTATTCCAATAGACTTTCTGGAATGAATTTACTCACCAGATGGTAAAAGTATTGCAGACAAAAGGAAACAGTAAGGCATGTATATTCCTGAAATATGCCTTCTCAAATGTCTTTGAAAAGGCTTTGATTTGGTATATTTGGTTGTATATTATTATATAGATATAAAGGAGGAAATCTACGGTGTTTTCACAAATGCATTCCCTTCATTCTCTCTCTGCAATTGCTTTAGGTATTGTGTCACCATTTGTCACTGGCTTACTGCCTCAGCCCCTTAACTGGCCTCTGCATCTCTAATATGTGCCTCCTAAATTCTAGCCACCGTGATGTTGCCTATCAAAAATTCAGAACTGATCATGACACTTTCCTGCTTAAAATATTTTAAAGGCTTTCTGTGACACACAAGTACTTCATGACCTTTACTTTGTCTTCTCAGGCCTCATTATCCCACTCTTTCTGCATTTATCCTATGGTAATTTTTTAAAATCAGATCTACCTTTATTGACATGACTCAGAAGCATGGCGGGGGGTGGATTGGCAAGGCTCTCCAGGACTGCTGCGTGTGCAAGGGATGCCCCACCAGGAGCTGCCAGGGTAGAGGAGTCAACCATGACTATGAAGAGTCAACTAACAACTTTTACTTTCCAGAATACACTCACCATTCTCTTTCAATGCCTCCTTGCCTTTGCCATTGCAGTTTTTCTGCTTAGAATACTTGTCATCTTTCTTCTTCTCTAGACTGAATCATTACAGGTCTTCACTGGTTATCTCCCTAAGAAAGCCTCCATGTCCCTTTGCCTTTCTGCTGGGCTGTGCTGCTGTAGTAGCCTATGAATAACTCCCTAAGAGCACTCCATACAAGATAACAAGTTGCGGTCTGTTTTTATATCTCTTTTACCAAACTATGAGTCCCTTGAACTTACACACAGAGTCCCTTGAAGTACTGTGTACACTCAGTTTTTCTCAACGTAAGTGTTTTAACAAAATTTGTGGGCAGGGGATGATTCTTCTTTATGTGAAATGTTCTTAACATTATAAAATACTTTGCATTCGTGGCCTCAACCAAATGTTTTTAAGACCTCAGGTCAAATTTCCAAATGCTCATTAAGTGAGTGATGCTATTCTTGGTTAAGAACTATTATTTCATAGCCCTGATATGCATTATAAAGAAGGCACTCAAATATATGTTGAATAAATAAAAGAATGGGTAAATGAATGAATTAATGAATGGATGAATGAATACCTTTGCCTTAAAATGAACGAGAATTTTCTTGTCCTTTCCAACAAATTCTAAGTGCTTTAGTCGTTTTTCCTCAAATATCTCCAATTACTCTGAACCAATTCTTCCTTTAGGCAATTTCTAAGTGACAACTTCTTAAATGAAGTTGACGCTATTAACACAGATAATATCTCAATTATTTTAATTTCGTAGTCAGATCATTTAGCTCTTTTGATTTTTCTGCTGGTATTGAAGCTTAGCCTAATATACTCACAACTTTTATAAATAGAAATTGTTTTCCTTTCTTATAACAAATACTGCATAACACAGCTATTATTAAATTATGGCCATTCCATGAAGTACAATATATGCCAACATTTGTTTCTAGATGTGTGATTATGGTTGAAAAATTATTACAAATTCCAACAGATTCATCCCTAAGATTGGTAAGTATACGTTGTTTTGGCAGAATAAAGATAATGCATTATAAATTAGGTTTTTATCAATATTAGAGTTTCAGATCATGTCTTTTAGATTGCACAAAAATATGTAGCTTTTACATGTGTAGAAATAGTAGTTATCTAGTCAGTAGAAAATTTTTTTCTAGCAGTCTCTCACCATAAAAATAAGAAGTTTATGCACTGTCTGTTATAAGAGAGAAAAAGAATTTCTAACCCTGAAAGTTGTGAGTATGTATAGTCTGTCTTCAAACTTAGAAAACCTATACAAAATTATACATTATGTGGAAAAGAAATAAACACACACACACACACACATATACTTGCATTACAAATGCAAACTTTACCTCTCCTTAATTGCTTTAAAATATACACTAAAAATACCTGGAAAGTTCCAATAAAGAAACATCCCTAAAAGTCTAGCAAAAGCATTACATAAACAATCAATGCCATTCCCACTCTCCACCTCTGAACTCTATGGGCTTCTACAAGAATTTGTTTTCCTCTATAACCACTATGTTAGCTATATTCATTCAAGTTTCTCACCTGTTAACTCTGCCGTACCCCAGAATCCCACACCAAATCTGGAAACTCAAAAATGGAAGTGGGTTACAAGAAAGAGCATAAAAATTTAAAGTCAGAAGACTAATATCTGTCATTTGCTAACTGATGGATCTTTGAGCAGGCTACTTAGCTTCTCTCAGTCTGTTCCTTCATCCATAAAACAAAGATAAATGTAACTTTATCTTAGAAATCTAGAAAACGTTAGTCATGTCCAAATAACTAAACTATGCCTAATATATTACGTTGTCACAGGAAAGTTTGCAAATTTGCTCTTTGTCTTCCAATATTTTAACATTGAGCTGGACAACAGTCCATAATCAAGATACATTCAGGTTGACTTAGTGATCTCCCTTATTAGACCTGGACCACCTACCTTCATGTTTCTTCATCATGGGAGGAAAGAAATTTCTATCTTGTTGATATCACAATTTTGGCGGGGGTGGGGGGGAGTTTCCATTACATATGCTTCTGAATTTTATTGTACTTGATAGTGAATTTTTTAATTGTAGGTACCTAGACTCCATCTTTAAAAAAAAATTAGCTTATTATATTTACCTCCAAACTTGATCATTGTTATGTATTCCTGATCTCAGTTAATAAAACATTCCTGTTTACCAAGTTACCCAGTATGGGAACCCAGAGGTCATCCTGGATTTCTCCATCTTTTCCTTCATTTCGTTGTCCCACTAGAAACTTAAATTAAATATGCTCAAAATTAAACTCATTATTCTGCCCCCCAAATCTGTCTTTCCTCTATTCCTTGTTTTGTTCCTCATCTACCCAGTTACCCTTAGTCAGCAACTGACAATGATCCTAAGATCCTTAATCTATTTTAATGACTCATATATAATCAGTGACCAAATCCTAGTACTTCTTTTTTCTTATTCCTTCTTCTCTTAACTCACTAATACAAGCTTTCCCTATACCTCTCAATAGGACTCTCCCAATAGCCTCCACCAATCTAACCCTCATTGTGTTGTATTATCAAAATGACCTTCCTAAAATGTGAATTTAATTATATTTTCAAGTTCTCCTTACTGTCTACAGTATGGACGTTTTGTTTACATCCTGTTCATGTCCTCTTCCTTCTTCCCCAAATCTCCCAGCTTTGAATCTTCATGTCATCAAATCATACTACCTACTACTCTTTTGTAACATCCCCAGATGTGAAGACAATTTACTTTCATTTTTTGAATATTTAAGTTTTTGGCTCAAGGCTATTTTCCCAGCATAACCGTTGTCTTTGTTCTTGACAATTTCAGTATTCATGTGGATGACACTTCTAATATCCAGGCCCATCATTCCTCCTTAGCATATTGATTAAACTTCTTTTTAAATTTTAAGTGATTGCCTTAGAGTTTCTTATATATATTTACAACTAATCCAAATCTACTTTTAAATAATACTATACTGCTTCACAGATAGTGCAAGTACCTTATAATAAACAAAGTGTTCCAAATTCCTCCCTCCCTTTAGCTCCAGGAGCTCTACCAGATTTTCACAGTGAAGACTGGAGAAAAATACCCTCATGCTTCTGGAAGAGGGAGAAGAAAAGTGTCCAGAACATACCATTTTTCAGCAGTCCTGCCCTCAAGAGAAACTGTTTTACTGTCATTCATTTTATTTATATATAAACTATAATCATTAAATACATTGTTTTTACTATTATTTTGAATGAACCATTATCTGTTATATCAATTAAGAATAATAAAAATAAGTTTTTATTTTAACTTCACTTTTTCTTTCCCTAATGTCCTTTCATTCTTTATATAGATCTGAATTTCTGACCTATATCATTTTCATTCTCTCTGAAGAACTTCATTTAACATTTCTTGGAAGACAGGTCTACTGGCAAAAAATTCTTTCGATTTTTGTTTGTCTGAAAAAGTGTTTATATCTCCTTCACTTTTAAAAGATAATTTCACAGCATGTAGATTCTAGACTGGTGGGTTTTTTTCCCTCTCAACTCTTTAAATATTTCACTCTACTCTCTTCTTCTTTGCATGGTTTCTGAGAAGTTGATGTAATCCTTAACTTTGCTCCTCTATAAGTAAAATGTCCCCCTGCCCCCAGCTTCTTTCAAGATTTTTTCTTTATCATTGATTTTTTGCAGTCTGAATATGATATGAGTAGGTGTAGTTTTCTCTTTTTCTTTTTTTCTTTTTCTTATCTTTTTTTTTCTTTTTCTTTTTTTTAAATGGCCATTTATCTCGCTGATGTTCTCTGAGCTTCCAGGATCAGTAGTTTGGCATGTGACATTAATTTGAGAAAATTCTCAGTCATTATTGTTTCAAATTTTTCTTCTGTTTCCTTCCCTCTTCATCTTCCTTCTAGTTTTCCATTATACACATGCTGCAATTTTTGTAGTTGTTCCGCAATTCTTGGATATTCTATTCCATTTTTTCAGTCTTTTTTCCTCTTTGCTTTTTACTTTTGAAAGTTTCTATTCACATATCTTCATGCTCAGAGGTTCTTTCTTCAAAGGTGTTCAGTCTACTAATGAGCCCATGAAAGATAGTCGTGATGTTTATTTTAGGCTCACAGTTTATTTTACCTCTGGCATTTCTTTTTGATTATTTCTTAGAATTTCTGCTTACATTATTCATACGTGCCCTCATGTTGTCTGCTTTTTCCATTAGAGCCCTTAACGTATTAATCAAAGTTTTTTTAACTTGCTAGTCTTATCATTCCAACATTCCTGCCATATCTAACTCTGGTTTTGATGCTTGCTCTGTCTCCTCAAACTCTATTTTTTTGTTTCTGTTTTTGCTTTTGTTTTTGTTCTTTTGCTTTTTAGTATGCCTCATAATTTTTGTTGAAAGTGTACATGATGTACTGGGTAGAAGGAACTGTAACAAATAAGCTTTTAGTAGTGTGGTGGTAAAGTGCTGGGACAAGGGAAGCATCCTAAAATCCTATGATTAAGTCTCAGTCTTTTATTGAGCCTGTGCCCATGGATGGTGAAATTCACAAGTGTTCTCGGATTCCCATTCTCCCTTAGATGGGACAAAATGGCTAGAAGGGGCTGTTAAAACCCCAATAGGTTAAGCTCTGGTAAAACAGTTTCTCTTGAGGGCAGAACTGCTGAAAAACAGAATGCTCTGGGCACTTTTCTTCTCCCTCTGGCAGAAGCATGAGGGTATTTTTCTCTCATCTTCACTGTGAGAATCCAGTAGAGCTCCTGGAGCTAAAACTCACAAAAGTGTAGGCATACCTCCTTAAGACTGGGCCCCACTGGAGTTTTTTAACTCTTAGATTTATCCACACTGAGCTTCAAACAATTCAATTACAGTTCAGATTTTCCTACCCCAGTACTGGATCCCATGGAGATTTCTGCTAATGGGTCTCTGGTCTAAGTTGTAGTTCTTTGTACCTGCCTGTGTGTCTCTCCAGTTTTGAGGGCAGCCGTTTGCTCTGTGACCTCAATTATCTGAGAGATTAAAGAAGCATTGTTAGTTTTCAGTTTGTTCAGCTTTTTACTTGTTGTTAGGATGGAGTGACAACTTCCAAGCCCCTTACGTGCCAGGCCAAATAACCCCCATCAGTTCTTTGACCTCTTCCATGACTTGTCCTCCATCTCACCTCAGCCAGTTGCCACCATGGTTTGTCTTAGACTTTGTCAATATCAAAACAGAAAGCCTTCTAAAAATCTCAATTTAAAGTATTCCACTTCAGGGCTTCCCTGGTGGAGCAGTGGTTGAGAATCTGCCTGCCAATGCAGGGGACACGGGTTCGAGCCCTGGTCTGGGAAGATCCCACATGCCGCGGAGTGACTGGGCCCGTGAGCCACAACTACTGAGCCTGCGCATCTGGAGCCTGTGCTCTGCAACGGGAGAGGCCGCGATACTGAGAGGCCCGCGCACCGCGATGAAGAGTGGCCCCCGCTTGCCACAACTAGAGAAAGCCCTCGCACAGAAACGAAGACCCAACACAGCCATAAATAAATAAATAAATAAATAAATAAATAAATAAATAAACACAAAGTTAAAAAAAAAAAAAGTATTCCACTTCAGATTATTACCTCTTTTCTTTCTAGTATTTTCTCTCTACTACACCAACTCCAAAAATATCTTAACTTCACCAGGGCCTAAAATTAATTGACTATACCATTTTTCTCTGTCTCTCATCACTGACATATACCCAATTTCTGGTTTACTGTTTAATACATGGTTTATCTCTATAATCACACTTTTGCATATCCACACAATATTCATGCCCCTCTCACATTTCTCCAAGGTATCTGAAAAAATTACAACTCTAATTAAATCTAATTCTTCGTGTTCTCTATTTCTGTACCTAAATAGTCGAATGTTGTTGAAGAAAGTACTCATCTGTGATGACTGGTCTCATTTCTGCTTATGACCACAAATTTCAAGTGGATCTTTAGTGCGCGCCTGCATTATTCTGTTTTTACTCACTTATACCCCCACTTACTCCTAGGTAAGTATTTCATATTTTCTTCCTGGTCTTCAAACTTCCAACTACTTCTACTTCATCCTCAGTGACTTTGCTTCCTGTTTCACTGAAAAAAATAAGAGCAATCAGAAGATAACTTTCACAGATTTCTACTATAACATTTCCCCATATCGTTGCATCCATCACTGTATATACTGTATTCCTTCCTGTTACTACTGATAACTGACCATAGCAAAGACCAACTCTTCCACTTGTGCACTAATAATCTTGAACCTACTCAACGACATCATTTTAGTCATTTCTTCCTCTTCAATCTAAAAAATAAAAAGTCAATCCTCCCTTGACTCCATATAATTCTACAGCTACTATCTCACTTTTACATTATAGCAAAACTCCTTTGAAATGTTGTGTACCCACAATATCCTTATTTCCTTCAATTCTCATTCTTTCTTGAACTCAGTACAATCAGAACTTGTATTGAGTTCAAGTTGATTGAACTCAACTCCATCCCAACACAACTGTAAAACTATCCATGTTCAAGGTCACTGACAGCTTTCATGTAGCTAAAATCAATAACAAACACCCCATCCCCTCTTTGACCCATCAGCAGCATTTCACGTAAATATTCATTTATTCCGTTCTCCTTGGAATAATTTATTTATTTAATTTTTGGGGCACTTGTGATTTTTCTCCTGTCTCATTAGCTCCTTCTGAGTACCTTTTCCTGTTTTTTTTCTTTTCTACCTGACCTAATGCTGATATACCCTATTTAGTGCTTAAATCTCTTTCCTACCTATACACTTCCAGTCTCAGAACTTCAAATACTGACTACACTGGACAACTTCCAAATTTATATTTCTTGTTAGACTTCTACCTAGAATTGAACATACAAGTGCCGATTCAGTATCTCCATTGTCATGTCTATTAGGTGTCTCAAGTTAATCACAATCAAAAGAGAATTCCTTCTCTTGTCATTCAATGTACTGTCTTCACATTTTCCCAATCTTTGTAAAGTTTCACTCTATCCTTCCAGTTGATCAGGTTAAAAGATACTGGTATAAATGTACAAATAGCCTCCATTTTTCTTCAGGACTATTTCAATAGACTTTTGACTAGCCTACCCGCTTCTACCCTTGTCCTGAACAGTATATTCAGTACTGAATCCAACATGATCCATTTAAAATTTAACACAGTTTATGTCACTCTTCTGCTAAAAATCCTCAATGGCTCCCCATCTCATTCAGAAAAGCCAAGGTCTTCATACCCACCTACATAATGTGATGCTATTACTGCTCCAACCTCATTTGCTACCAGTCTTTTACTCCCAAAGTCTGCTGCAGTCATATTGGCCTCCTCATTCTTTCTTAAGACGTTGGCATGTTCCTGCTTCAGGGTCTTTGCATTTGCTTTTCCCTTTGACTAGAACTCTCTTGTCTTATCTATCCAAATGGTTTTTTCCATAACTTAAAAAAATAATTTTCATACACTTTATTTTTAGAGCAGTTTTAGGTTTACATAAAAATTGATGACCCCACACTGGCCCAATATTTCCCTCATTTTTTCCCCTATATCATTAAGACAACTTAAGAATAATTCTGTTTTTTTAAATTTTATTTGCTAAATTATCTAAAAACCTGTTGAGTCCTGAGTTTGACATTTTGGTATGCATGTGGTCCCAAATTTGCTACTAAACAAAGACTCTTATGTAATATCAAACTGGCACCTGAGGTATTATTCCACTCAAACGAATTCTTCTTCATTTTCAGCTTATAAAAGTAATGCAATGTCTATATAAAGTTATGCTCGTTTCTATATTTTGTTAAAGAAGGAAAAAATAAACAAAAAAACATCTATTTTTATAACTTTGGGTCGGAGCATCTCTTAACTCACTGTGCCTTGAGAGTGAAGCAATCGCATTATATTTCATTGTTCAGTGTGCTGGGGCCACTGCAATTTCTCTTGGGGTGAGTTAGTGGCAGGCTTGCAGTCTTAATTCTCAGTTGCCTTTCTTTAATTCATTTGTTACAATATTGCTAGGATTTTTATGTTTTTAATATTTAATAAGAGGAAATCTTTTTTTTTTTCTTTTTTTTCTGCTCATTCTCTTCAGGTAGCTGCCTGGCTTTTCTAAGTAGAGTATATCATAATTGTGCTTACTGTTGGTTCATACCACCAAATGCATCCTTGAAGATATCAAGTAAATAAGCCATCCTGTGAAAACCAAAAGAAATGATGCTACAGAACTCTGAAAGCTTAAAAGGAGATACAGTAGTATTAAATAAAGTGCTTAGTTTAGAATCAATCCACATGATACCTTAGGGCATACCCTCTTACAAAAGCAAAAATAAATAAGTAATATAAAATAAAAACAATGATTGTATAGCTTTCTTTAAAAATGATTGTGCCCATTTACAACAAGAATGAAAGTATAATATACATCTCAACTTCAGTGGCCAAGTTAGGGGGATAAGGCAGAAGATATAAGTTCCTTTAGTTTTGAGGTTCATATCACTGTTTATTTTGTAATTTCAGAGTTAGCATCATCACTACTATATAGTGGAGGTCCAATAACCATGAGTTAAGAGGCAATATAACAAAGTAGAGAAGCTTGCAGACTTAGGTTAAAATTCCAGTAATGGAACCTACCAGTTGTGTGACCTTGGACAAATTATGCAACTTCTGAGTATTTATATCTATAAAATGGGGACACTAACACATCCTTCTTACCTACATCATATTCATCATCACAATGAGCATCTTTTGAGCTTTGCCCATCTCACTATGTGGCAAAGACTGTACTAAGCATTTTCTGTATATCATCTCATATAACCTGAAGAGAAATACCATAAAGTGTGTCCATAGATGAGAACTGAGACCAAGAAATGTTACATCATGTGCTCAAAAGTCACACAGCTAGAAAGAAGCAAAACCTAAGTTGGAACCGGGTGTGTCTGAATTCAAAATCTTTCCACGCATCCAAGCTAGAGATTAAATAAAAAGAATGCATATTAAACTTTTGGCACCAACCAAAGGTCATAGAGTAAATGCTATGCTAGATGTTCCCAGGGCAAGTCCCTAAACTCAGATTTTTATGGAGCCTGCAGAAAAAAAGAGGGGGCAAGGGGAAGCACCCACAACTGGTTCTTCCTTCATTTTCTTTAGTGATTCACACCTTGAGTGACTCCCAGATAGCTTTAGAACTGAGAGACCCCCAAACCACAAATAAGCATGTGTTGAGGAGAGAAAAAAATAAACTCTACCTGAGATAAATATTAGATAAGTGAATCAGTGCCCTGGAGGAGCCAACCAACTAACCAAACAAAAACAGAGCACTAAATTTCTCCTTAACCCTAAGGTAATTTTACTGGACTTTGGAATAGAATGTAATTGTCTGGAAGTGTGAATTCATTCTGAATTGGCTGCAAATAATGCATGGCTTCCCACTTGCTAATCTTCTAAATATTTTCCTTCATTCAACTTGTCCTTGCTCCTTTTGGCATTGCTAAAACCTAGCCCACTTTGTTCCATTTATGGACTCAAACGAGAGACAGCAAAGTTTTGAGTCATATCTAAACCCCAAATTAAGATGTTCCTGGATTCCCAAATCACTGCTCTATTCCCACCACGTTTGTTTTTCTTAACTCACTCTGTGGCCTATGTAGCTCTTTTACAAATATTTCCCTACCCACAGTTCTAAGGAATGAAAATTTATCCTATTGGTGAAAAAACTGACTGTCAGATAAACATAGTGTCTGGTCAATACTTCTAAGAAAGATATTGAACAAGAACTTCAGATGTGTAGTTTCCACATGGAGTTAGGCATTACAAGGTGCATGAGTTTGTTAGGACTGCCATATCAGAGTACCGCAGACTGCGTGGCTTCAATAAAAAATTTATATTTCTTACAGTTCTGGAGGTTAGAAGTCCTAGATCAAGGTGTAGGCAGAGTTGGTTTCTTCTGAGGTGTGCCTCTTGGCTTGGAGATGGTCAGGACTCTTGCTGTATCCTCACATGGTCTTCCCTCTGTCACTATCTGTGTCCTCATCTCTTCCTATCAGGACAACAGTCACATTGGATTAGGGCTTACAAAGATTCTCTCCTTGACCAAACTCTGCTTAAGCTTACCTGAACTCTCTTCTCAGCTAGCCTGTGACTTTTGGGTTTCTGTGTTCCTGCCTGAGTTGTCCAATTTTAGTGAGAATCCTGCATCCGGCTAAGTCAGTTTAGGCCGAATCCCCCAACCTTGATATCTGATCACCCTGGATATCTGATGGTGTTTCCATTCTCTGTCATCCCCCAGATGGTGTCTGATATCCTGTTCTGCCTTCAACAAGAATCCTACTAGGTCAGTTTAGCCAGAATCCACCCTTATCCCAGATTTTTCCTATTAGTAATTTTTATCTGCTAACACCTTCACCCCAACCCTAATGATATCATGTTAACTTAATTTCCTCCAAAGACCCTATCAGTCACATTCTGAGATACTGGGGTTAGGACTTCAACATATGAATTTGAGAGAGAACACAATCTAGCCTATAACCACAGGTATTGGTGTGCACAAGGCATTTCAGAACTGGTGCCAAAGGCTTTAACTTAGAGTTTCCCTCCCTTCACTTCTTCCTGACTTCCTTTGATCTAGGATTTAGGCCAGTTATTAAGAGTTTCCCCAGGGAAATAGCCAGCTAGCAGGCAAGTAGAGTGGGCTGCATTTCTGAGCTGCTTTCCTTGGTTTGAGGTTGTCTCATTTTTCAACTGTTCATGAAAGAATAGTATGATTTACTCAAACCAGTAATTTGCCTTATTTTATTAATTTCCTTTGCCCTGATAAGATTTTAGAAGTCTACTGAACTAATGATATATTTAAACAGTTAGCAAAGTTAGCGTGGTGCTCAGTAAAGTGAGCTATGCTGAACCAACAGGCATAAACTCACTCCCTGCAAATATCTGAGGGACTAAGAAGAGTAAAACAAAAACTAGATTTCTGTTTTCATGGTTCTTCCTTCTGCCCAACAGCCATTTGCTCCAGCCCAATGGGGACAGGCAGCCCTGTGGTGACTGCAGCAGCTGGTTCTTGTGGCAGGCAGAGGAAAAGGATTTGGGCAATCACCTCATCACATATCAACCCACGCTCCATCATTCATAGAGGACCCAGGTGTCTGAGAGGCAGAATTCAAATTTACATGCCTTTGTTCACCAGTCCTGACGGCAGGCACAATGCCATTCCACACGCAACATCTCCTGCATCAGCACCAGGAGGAGTCCATCTGGTTTTACAAGTACTTTTTTCCTGGAAAGTATAGGCTTTTGTGCTTGTTTGTGTATGTGTTTATCTTCCTTACAATTTCCAGTGCTAAGACAGAATAGCTGAGATTCTTTCTAATGGCTTTCAAAAAAATCTGTCCTGAGGCTGGGGGGATGAGTGCATTGTGTGAATTCAATAATAAATAAACAGATTTGGCAAAGAGGAAAATGATACGTTGTTCTTTGGAAGTGCTCCTAAGGGCTCAGCTATGGGCACATTTTACAAATCAGTGATTTTGAAAATGCTTCTGTTGAAATAAATTAAAATCTCTGGTGAGTGTGTGTCAGCAAATCTTTTCTCCCTTGTTTCTTGTCAGAGGCAACATACAGAGAGCTGAGTTCCTTCTGGACTTGCTCTAGAGCTACTTTGACAGATTTTGCTTTTATTCTTTGTACAGTCATTGTTTTTGCCTTAATTATTTTTTCCACCACTGAGGCTTAGTATTTCTTCTTGCAACACAGAAAACAAATTTGCAGAAAGAATGGCCCATTAATCACATTGATCCTAAGTCATTAGCAAGTGTTAATTATATAACAACAAAAAACCTTAAATGCAACCTATAACTAATCATAAAACCTCTGCAAAACTTTCTCTGGCCATTGAAACTTCCTTTGTTTTTGTCATTATAAAGATGTCTTGTATGGTATTTTTGAAATAATTTAAGCTCTAGATCCCAGCCTTCACTGAAATAAATGGTTTCTATTTCTCCTGTGGGCTATGCTCTTTCATGAATCTTTTTGCATTTGACTATTAATATTATTGAGGCTACAGACAGTTATTCCCTGATAAAACAAATTTTAATTTTAATAGCAGAGGTTTCACTCTATTGGAAAAACTTAATTAATCATTTAATTGTTTCAAATCAGGCAGGTTTCTCTTTTCAAAACCTCAAACTGTGGAATTGAAATGAATATTAATCTCTGCTTTCTTCTGTGCTAACTCCTTGAGAAAACTCCAATTAAGTAATCATTTTGTCAAATACAAAGAAATAACTAAATACTACTAGTGGAAGCAGCCTTGACTCTATAAATACATATACACATACACACACTATGCATGCACACAAATGAAATACTGGGAGAATCAGGAAAAATGACAATTTTTTTTCTTCATAAAAAACATAAGTTGCATAGTTTGCACTTTTTTTTCCATATGAAATGTCTTCAAGTATACTGGATCTTTCAGTTTATATATAAATTCAAATAAATAGGATTGGATATTATATCATTGTTTCCATTTGTATCCGGTTAGAACACATTTGATTTGATACATTCAATATTTCATCTGTTCTTTGCTTCTTTTCTCCTTCTTATTTTTCTTCTCTACTTTTTCTATTATTTACTTATTTATTTATTTTTTTGGCCGCACCACACAGCATGCGGGATCTTAGTTCCCTGACCAGGGATGGAACCCACGCTCCCTGCAGTGGAAGCATGGAGTCTTAACCACTGGACCACCAGGGAAGGCCCTTACTTTTTCTGCTATTTATTTTTTCTGTTTATTTTTCTTTCACTTTTTGTTCTTTTATTTTTTTTCTACTCTTCTCATTCTCCTTCTTAAACTATTCTCTTCTGCATTTATCATTTTTGTTCATTTATCCCTTTTGCACTTCCTCTGTTGTGCTGTCTTTTCTTGACAATTTCTTTTTTTCTAGTGCTTTCTACATTTTGCTGACTTCCCCTCTCACTCTTCTGTTTTTATCATCCTATAATATAAAATGGCACCTTGGTTTTCTTTGCTCTAGCCTCACCATAATGCTTTATTATTGTCCCTTCTTTCTTTTTCTCTCTCTCTCTCTCTGCCCTTAAATAATTATTTTGGTACCAGATTTTATAATTCATTGCCTAGGAATATAGAATTCTAACAGGCAGGGATAGTATCATTTGTAAAGTCTGTGTAATGTTCAGAATGTCATGAGTGGAGAATAAATTGTGAACAGCTTAGCAAGGGATCTCCCTTGCCGCCAACACCACCAATCAGAGCAAAAGATGAACTTACCAGAAATATTTTTTCTAGGCTTCATTTTATATTGATGTTCAATTAATTAAATTGATATTAATTCAGTTAATTAAATTGAATTTCACCTTGGGACAGGGTCTTCAAAAATTCTTTTGTTTTCAGACTCCTCTTTTCCCTGCTCCATGAACCATGTAGTAGCAAAATGAAAGCCACAGAGGAGTTTCTTACAACTCAGGCACCAGCTTTTCTGCAAAACAAGGAAGCCAGTTTTATAAAAGAAAGGAAAGAAAGAAAGAAAGAAAGAAAGAAGGAAAGAAAGGAAGAAAGAAAGAAAGAAAGAAAGAAAGAAAGAAAGAAAGAAAGAAAGAAAGAAAGAAAGAAAAGAAAGATGAAAGAAAGAAAGAGAGAAAGAAAGAAGGAAAGAAAGAAAGAAAAAAGAAAGAGGAAGGAAGAGAAATTAGTGTCTATGAAGTAATGAAGAATTAAACCCTTTGTTAAGATTGAGATATCTATATCTAGAAACCTCTGAATTAGGGAAATAATTCTACTTCATATGAATATGAATAGGTATTAAACATTACTGCTAGGTAGATTGTGGCCAACAGGAACCAGATGAGGTCAAAATAACGGAATCTGCAGGAAAGCTAAGCCTGTGTTTCCTGCATCTCTCTGAACAGCACGTTAGTCTTCTTGGATTTTTTTAGATGTCCATAATCAAGATAGGGTGAAAATAGTAGAAACTGCCCAAACCACCGGCATTAAATACTATTAAAACACACCTCTGGGAAATACAGTGATGGCATTGCATCTTAAGTTCTGCAGAGCCTGGGGCTTGTGACGTTGAGGATTCTAAACATGCATGGAAGATGGTGGTCCTATCTATAATAGGAGTAAGTGGAATTTTCCTCTAGTACCAAAATTTCAATGTAGGCTGAAACCTGATGATAAAATGCTCCAAGCATTCCCATATTCTAGGCAGGCAGGGCTTTCTGGGATGCACGAATAGGACAAACACCTCCTCTCCATCTCCACCTATTCAGTTAACCTAAAAACAGGACTACAGAGGAGAAGTTTAGGCTATGGAGAAATACAGCATCATAAAGACAATCTATTCTCTTCCCTCTCTCTCTTCTCCCTAGGGCAAAAGTATGTGATGAGGACTTGAAGAGAATCACCCATTAACATCTGAGATCCTGGCAAGAAGGAGACGTCAGAACCTCTTTCTCTTGCTGAATATTGACCTATGGTAGCCACACTCCTCTTGTGCCTCTATTTAAAAAGACAAGGAGACAATTGTTGAGAAAGTGGTATAAAAGGCCTAGGGGAGAAGTTTGTGGGTGTACTTGAACACAAAGACTACAATTTCTTATCTAGCTATTTCTCACAGTAGGAAGCCTGCTGGATTCTGTTGCCCACAAGAGCCGGGCAAACACCAGTCTGGTGTCATCAGCCTGGAAGGAAGACGGGAGCCATCTCACACTAGGCCATTCATAAGAAGTTGTACAGTGTGGAGCAAAGGACTTGTGGTACCTGCGGATTCACTGAAAGGGCTCAGAGGTTTACAGAGGAATGGAAGCCGTGGCACTGTCCATCTGAAAGAACAAGCCGTGAGAGTATAAGGGCAAGAGTATGTGTGGAGGAATAGAACTGGAGTATCGAGGTAACTCAAGTAAATCTACCATTTAAGAGGTGGGCAGAAGAGGAGGAGGCCAAGAGAACTGGTCTGTGTGGTAGATAGAAAGTAGGTGCTAAACCAATGTTTGCAAATCACTTAATTATTACAATTTATTTTGGTCACATGTTCCATCATAATGTGGCTTTGGATTACACAGTTCTCTGACGTTAACATTCCACCACAAATGCAATGTTAACAATTATTAAAGTGGAAGAACTTTCAAATTTCTTAAAGACAGACAATCAAAGAAACTAAAGCATTCCCTGAAATACCCAAACAGATCATTTAAATGACATAACAAAATTATGTAACAATATCAAAATTAATTAAACAAATATCAGAAATTTCTAGAATGTAAGATATAAACTGTAAAAATTTCTAGTTGTTAGGAGAACAAAAGTCTACTTGATTAAAGAATGGCTTCTTATTTCTACCTTACATGAGATATAAAAATAAATATTTAGCGTATTTTCATGGAAGATAAAAATTCCTTTAAGAAAAAAAAAAAAAAAGGGAGGTCAGGTTGAAATAGAAAATCTAAATAAGAGTCCTAAGAGAAAGGGTCAGTAGAAGTAACTGAAGATTTTCAGCTCTAGGTAATTGAAGATTTTCTTTTCAAAGATGAGTTACATGCTTTTGTCTTCTTAAATTCACATGTGCTGGCCAGAAGCGTTTTTGAAATTCTTTGAAGTTTTATTACATAATCCTGATCTTCTAGCAAGATTTTGAGTGTAAGAGAACTTACTAGAAATCTTTTTTTTTTTTTCTGATTTTTCCCTATTTTCTAAATGTAATTTCAGGTATTAATTACTAATGTATAAGCATTTTAGATGGAAATGATAATTTAACCTTGCTTGATGAATTTTGGTAACTTAGAATGTGGAAATGATCCAAAAGAGAGAACATAGAAAAACATTTAGAGAAAACATGCTGTTAAGGAGATGATTTAACATTGTGTCTATAAAACCACTCAGTGTTTGACACGATTTTTCACACTTTAACCATGACTGTAATTTTTAAATTGCATAGATGCAACCAGGTGTTCTATGCCGCCAGCCAACACCAGTACCAGCATCTGTTCCAACTGCTGGGGGCTCATGACAGTGTTTTGCTAGCCTCCC
Source organism: Eschrichtius robustus (assembly GCF_028021215.1). Classification (NCBI taxonomy): domain Eukaryota; kingdom Metazoa; phylum Chordata; class Mammalia; order Artiodactyla; family Eschrichtiidae; genus Eschrichtius; species Eschrichtius robustus. The sequence continues at coordinate 84,301,541 of NC_090827.1, read as the reverse complement.
TGGACAAAACTTTGATTTTTCTCATAAAATTTATCCTGTCTACATTCACATTCTGTAAAAGTAACTCTAAAAACTAAGATCTATCAGCTGTAGCAGAAAAGAGGAAGCGTTTTAGGAATTTTTGTTAGACAATTTTTAAAGAATACAAGATAATAGAGGTACAATGCTGATTTTAATAGGTAGTGTTCAAAGAAATTTTTTTCTTATTTTATACATATCAAATAAAGTCTAATAATCCTGGTGTCAACAAGGGTAAATGAAATCAAGCATGCAATGATAAATAGGTTTTCATTTTAAATTACTCAGACAGGGCTTCCCTGGTGGCTCAATGGTTAAGAATCCACACGCCGATGCTGGAGACACGGGTTCGATCCCTGGTCTGGGAAGATCCCACATGCCGTGGAGCAACTAAGCCCATGCACCACAACTACTGAAGGCTGCGCGCCTAGAGCCCATGCTCTGCAACAAGAGAAGCCACCGCAATGAGAAGCCCGCACGCAGCAACGAAGACCCAATGCAGCCAAAAGATAAATTAAAAAAGAAAAATTACTCAGACGCACAAAAGTTGACAGGGCATGTGATGTGGGAGGAAAGAGTTATTGACTCTAAGAGGCAAAGCACAGAAGAAGACAGATTAAAATAAAATTAAATGGAGAGTTTTAGTGATATATAATGTGATTGTCTACATTTAATGTATTTGTGCATAAATATTGGAGATAAAATAGAATTACTGTCTAAAACGTGTGATGCTTTAAAGCAACAATGAATGTTTATATTGCTGAATAAATAAATAAATAAATACACATATATAATTTAAAAATTGTAGCACAACTAAAAATGAACGTATAATTTTATAAAATTTAGGGCATGTAAATACATACATTACAAATACAATGTATAAGTGTTTTAGACAAGTGCAAAGATTACAATCTTGGAAATTATACTTTGTTAATTATTTATTTTTCTATAACCCTTGACAAATTAGGGCAGAATAGTTGGGATAGAAGTAATGATATTCCAAGAGATCATTTTCTAAGTTGGTCAGGTAAACAAGCCTCCATTTTCATAGAAATCATGTACACAGAATTATGCTTTGGACTCTGTGATATATAAGAAAAATACAAAGTGAGCACTTCTCCACACCACCATCTCTTTGAAGATGCACAAATGAGATTATAATGTCACTGATTGATTATGTAAATGCATTTTTTTCATTTGAATATTAGGTAAGAGATCATAAAGCCTTAACTCACATAGACATTGCAAAGTATTGAAGAAATAGCGGCTGAGATAGAAAGAATACTACTTATGGCCTGGGGCAAAAAGAGTGGGGAAATGGAAATATGTGTGCTGAGTCACTATGTTAAAGACAAATTTTAATTAATACAGTAATGGACATGCAAATTAAAATGCTATGGAATATATTTACCATCATATTAAAAACAAAATTTTATATATTAGCAATATCACATATTGATAATCAGTAGAGAAACAGATACAATTAAGCAACAGTCATAGGCTCCATGAAAATTAATTTAGCAAGATACATTAAAATTGTAATTACATATACCAATTGACCAGAAATCCCACATCTAAAAGACTATCCCAAGAAATAAAATTTGACAATATTGTTACCTACACACAAGGATATTCATATCAGTATTCTTTGCAGCAAATCTGGAGGTAGGCTACATATTCATCAGTAACCTATGATACAGTACAAATTATAGAATATGACACAGTCATTAAGAACACATTTTTACTTACTGATATAGAGAGATATTCATTGAACTGCTAAAAGAAAAACGTTGCAAACTAATGTATATATGTGATTTCAGTTTAGTAAAAATAAAATACATAAGCGTGCATATGTATGCATCCATAGATATTTATACAAACATAAAATGTGTGGAAAGATATGCACATAGTAGGAACTCAATAAATGTGTATTGAACTTATTTAAATTTATGTAACCTTAGTTTTCTTCCAAACTCAAACTCATTCCTGATACTGTGAATTAAGTCTGCTAGTGGTAGTGATGTATAGTTGCTGCTTTTGCTTTTATTTTTCATTTTAATATCCTCTCAAAGATAATTCATTTACTGAGTTCCTTCTTGTTCATCCTTCACTTCAATTTACTATTTATTAACTGTTTTATTATATCAAGTATAAATATATATACATATGTATACACACAGGCTTAGTTGGTGCTAACATGGACACAGAGTCAATAAGGAAGCCCATTATTGGGCTTTTAGAAACATTACATATCAGGAGAGGAATAAGTGCATAAATGACTATTAATATAAAGCATTACTAATCTGTAATTACAGAGTTATAAACCAAGTTCTGTGGGTATTCACATTAGGGACAGATTAGGTCTTGCTTTGTCAATCAGGAGGAAGAATTTGAGACAAATTTGAAAGAACAGTTAACTTTTTATGGGTGCAGAAGGAAATTCCAGGTGGGAAGATAGCTTAAGCAATGACACAACTAGAAAACCTTGGGTTCTTTGTGAAATAATCAATCTTGTTTGGCAATAGTGTGAGGTGTATAAAAATGGTCAGTGTGGGAGCTGAAAAAGGGCAAGGGGTCATACTGGGAAATAAAGCTGTTCTGTCTAGCCAGAGGACAACTTCAATCAGGAATCCATTAAGGGTCTTATATTAGGAGAAGAATATGTGTTGTCTTTATGCTGAGGCCAACCAAAGTGATTGTTCTATACTGATCAGTTGTCAATCTCAGAACCACTAAAACGTGAGGTCTGTGATTCTGCTAGACAAATGGCAATATTATATGCACAGAGAAAAATTAACATATAAAACAAATAATGTAGAGATTAATACTATGTCTGTGGCTCTTTGGATTTTAATTTCTCCAAAGCATGCAAAACTGGAAGGAGAGCATTTCATAGGTTTCCTGAGAAAAGAGCAAGTGGTTTTATCTTATGTGTGATAATGGATGTCCTCAGAAATACTCTGTGACAAAATTACTAAAGATTAACTCTCTAGAGATGAAACTGATCATGCTGTAGAAATATAAAGAAATCATGCAAATTTCTGAAATAGAGTAGCATACAATTTCTTTGGGTGAAAATTTTGAAAAGAAATAAAGGTATTGAAAGAAATATGAAATAAATGTACTTACTTAGCACATAATAATTATTTTAGAATTTTTTCTCAAGATCAGGGAAGACTTTCTTGTCCTGATGAGGCCTGACATTAATTAGTTTTTAATGAGGCACTGAATGGAAGGTTCACATATCCAAGCAATAGACATCATTTTAAGGAACTTCTCAGCAAATTCCCTTTATTATCTATTTGCAATAACATTAAGTAATGATCAAATATTGCCTATTGTTTTTTTTCAGAACTCTGCCAGGGAATTCTATTTTAAACAATTACAAAAGCCCAAGCCAACCCTCCACATGCAAAGTCAAAGACTATGCCTTAGTCACTGTTCTTTCCTTTTCAGTGACTTGCTTCCTTCTTTTATTTCCAGAATAACATTGATAATCTCTAGTTACACTTTTTCCTTTATCAGTTGGTGTATGAAGATGTGGGATCCTTCTATTTGCTAACAGAGATATTATAGAGTGCAAGCAAACAAAATTGTCTTTTGACAGTGAAAGATGGAAACACTGGATGAGATATTATACTTTATTGTGTTCTTTTCCCCTGTTATAAATTATATAAATTATTTATTGGAAATGGAATGGCCTAGGCCATACATTCAGTGGGCTCATAGGAACAGTTTGCTGAGTCCATGTGTGTTCACATTGGAAGGAAACATTGTTGTGTGGCAAATGTCCAAGAAGCTCTCTCAGCATGCCCAGGATGGATTGTTTGAGGACCCTTTGGCACAATGATTCAAGCTATAAATATAATCTGAAATGAAACAAGGATAATGCAGGACATGATTTTACTCAACTTCAAGATCATAGGTTAACTGAAGAAGCTATTAAAACTTCACTGGTAGATTGGAGATATTATACAGAGAAGACTAAAATGGCTGTGGTGCCCTCATTGGGATTTTTTTTTTTTTTTAACTTGAGTCCAGACCTAGACTGCTGTCATTGGGTCCAAGGGATAGGCAATCATTTTATGGAAAGGTGATGCAGAGTTGAAATCAGACTGGCACCAGGAAAGACTGTGAAATAGATCAAGTGTCTTTTAGGAGCACTTCAACTCCTAGTCTTCATTTCAGCCCTTAACCGCCATAACACATGCCCAATATTCTATAACTCCCCCCTTCCTTTAGAAGGAAAATTGACCCAGGCCACTCACACCTTATGGTAAAACAGTTTAATTCCCTTTATCTACTCTAGAATTATCTACACATTTAAAGAGATAAGAAGCACTAATAAAGTTAAAAGAAATGAGAATGATTCCTAGTAGGAAAATTCCAGACACTGGTAACAATATAGGTGGCTATTAACATATTACGGTAGTGTGGTCCTCATATCATGCCATACAAAAAAACAAAGTACCTTTGCTCTTCACAGCGGAAGGACTCAAGGTTCATTGTGTGCTTATGGCAAAGAGGACAAAATAGAAACTGCATAAAGACTTTTATGAATACCTATTTGAACTAACAGGGAAAACAGGTAGTAAATTAATCATACTTTTCAATATGTGCCATAAATGTTCAACTGAGTATCCTAGCCTGTCTACATAGATCTATATATGTAGCCAAAATTGTAAGGGTGTTAAAGCTGAAACAAAATCCTCACTCATGAGAAAGTGTGTCAATCCTGTTCTAACATTCTTGTTGATTCAGAAAAGTAGGTTCTTATGACTTCTTTAAAAACACACCCCCCCAATTTAGCAATAAAGTTTAAAATGAAAGATGCAGTTAAATTAGCTCAGTTCATCAATACCTCAAATTCATTGAGGATGCAAGATAATGAAACATTTCCATAAGACATGTCCCAGAATTCTTATTTATTTACATGCTATCATTTACGTAGAAAGATTCAGATTCCTTTAGTTCTGATAGTCTGAAAAAAAGTTCTGCAGAAATTGAATAGCTATGGTTGTCTGGGAATAAAACCAGAAATCACATTTAAGAACAAGTCAAATCAGTATAAAGGAGAGCAGATTTAATCAGGGTGTCCAGGAGACAAGGGAGTAAGATTCTACCAAATAGCTTTCATTAGTTGCTCTTTTTTTTTAATTAAAAAAAAATTTTTAACATCTTTTTGGAGTATAATTGCTTTACAATGTTGTGTTAGTTTCTGCTTTATAACAAAGTGAATCAGTTATACATATACATATGTTCCCATATCTCTTCCCTCTTGCATCTCCCTCCCTCCCACCCTCCCCATCCCACCCCTCTAGGTGGTCACAAAGCACCGAGCTGATCTCCCTGTGCTATGCGGCTTCTTCCCACTAGCTATCTATTTTACATTTGGTAGTGTATATATGTCCATGCCACTCTCTCACTTCGTCCCAGCTTACCCTTCCCCCTCCCCATGTCCTCAAGTCCATTCTCTACATCTGCATCTTTATTCCTATCCTGCCCCTAGGTTCATCAGAAATATTTTTTTTCTTTTTTTAGATTCCATATATATGTGTTAGCATACGGTATTTGTTTTTCTCTTTCTGACTTACTTCACTCTGTATGACAGACTCTAGGTCCATCCACCTCACTACAAATAACTCAATTTTGTTTCCTTTTATGGCAGAGTAATATTCCATTGTATATGTGTGCCACATCTTCTTTATCCATTCTTCTGTCAATGGACACTTAGGTTGCTTCCATGACCTGGCTATTGTAAATAGAGCTGCAATGAACATCGTGGTATATGAATCTTTTTGAATTATGGTTTTCTCAGGGTATATGCCCAGTAGTGGGATTGCTGGGTCCTATGGTAGTTCCATTTTTAGTTTTTTAAGGAACTTCCATACTGTTGTCCATAGTGGCTGTATCAATGTACATTCCCACCAACAGTGCAAGAGGGTTCCCTTTTCTCCACACCCTCTCCAGCATTTATTGTTTGTAGACATTTTGATGATGGCCATTCTGACCAGTGTGAGGTGATACCTCATTGTAGTTTTGATTTCCATTTCAATAATGATTAGTGATGTTGAGCATCCTTTCATGTGTTCTTGGCAATCTGTATATCTTCTTGGAGAAATGTCTATTTAGGTCTTTTGCCCATTTTTGGATTGGGTTGTTTGTTTTTATGATATTGAGCTGCATGAGCTGCTTGTAGATTTTGGAGATTAATCCTTTGTCATTTACTTCACTTGCAAATATTTTCTCCCATTCTGAGGGTTGCTTTTTCATTTTGTTTATGGTTTCCTTTGCTCTTCAAAAGCTTTTACGTTTCATTAGATCCCATTTGTTTATTTTTCTTTTTATTTCCATTTCTCTAGGAGGTGGGTCAAAAAGGATCTTGCTGTGATTTATGTCATAAACAGAGTGTTCTGCCTATGTTTTCCTCTAAAAGTTTTATAGTGTCTGGCCTTACATTTAGGTGTTTAATCCATTTTATTTTTGTGTAAGGTGTTAGGGAGTGTTCTAATTTCATTCTTTTACATGTAGCTGTCCAGTTTTCCCAGCAAAAGAGGCTGTCTTTTCTCCATTGTATATTCTTGCCTCCATTATCAAAGATAAGGTGAACATATGTGTGTGGGTTTATCTCTTGGCTTTCTATCCTGTTCCATTGATCTCTATTTCTGTTTTTGTGCCAGTACCATACTGTCTTCATTATTGTAGTTTTGTAGTATAGTCTGAAGTCAGGGAGCCTGATTCCTCCAGCTCCATTTTTCTTTCTCAAGACTGCTTTGGCTGTTTGGGTTCTTTTGTGTTTCCATACAAATTGTGAAATTTTTTGTTCTAGTTCTGTGAAAAGTGCCATTAGTTTGATAGGGATTGCATTGACTCTGTAGATTGCTTTGGGTAGTATAGTCATTTTCACATTGTGAATTTTTCCAATCCAAGAATATGGTATATCTCTTCATCTGTTTGTATCATCTTTAATTTCTTTCATCAGTGTCTTATAGTTTTCTGCATACAAGTCTTTTGTCTCCTTAGGTAGGTTTATTCCTAGGTATTTTAGTCTTTATGTTTTAATGGTAAATGGGAGTGTTTCCTTAATTTCGCTTTCAGATTTTTCATCATTAGTTAACAGGAATGCAAGAGATTTCTGTGCATTAATTTTGTATCCTGCTACTTTACCAAATTCATTGATTAGTTCAAGTAGTTTTCTGGTGGCATCTTTAGGATTCTCTATATATAGTATCATGTCATCTGCAAACAATGACAGTTCTACTTCTTTTCTGATTTTGATTCCTTTTATTTCTTTTCTTCTCTGATTGTTGTGGCTAAAACTTCCAAAACTATTTTGAAGAATAGTGGTGAGAGTGAGCAACCTTGTCTTGTTCCTGATCTTAGTGGAAATGGTTTCAGTTTTTCACCATTGAGGACGATTTTTGCTGTGGGTTTGTCATATAGGGCCTTTATTATGTTGAGGTAAGTTCCCTCAATGCCCACTCTCTGTACGGTTTTTATCATAAATGGGTGTTGAATTTTGTTGAAAGCTTTTTCCACATCTATTGAGATGATCATGTGGTTTTTCTCCTTCAATTTGTTAATACGGTGTATCACATTGATTGATTTGCATATATTGAAGAATCCTTGCATTCCTAGAATGTCCTATACATATCAGTTAAGTCCATCTTGTTTAATGTATCATTTAAAGCTTGTATTTCCTTATATATTTTCATTTTGGATGATCTGTCCATTGGTGAAAGTGGGGTGTTAATGTCCCCCACTATGATTGTGTTACTGTTGATTTCCCCTTTTATGGCTGTTAGCATTTGCCTTACGTATTGAGATGCTCCTATGTTGGGTGCATAAATATTTACAATTGTTATATCTTCTTCTTGGATTGATCCCTTGATCATTATATAGTGTCCTTCTTTGTCTCTTGTAATAACCTTTATTTTAAAGTCTATTTTGTCTGATATGAGAATTGCTACTCCAGCTTTTTTTTGATTTCCATTTTCATGGAATATCTTTTCCCATCCCCTCACTTTCAGTCTGTATGTGTCCCTAGGTCTGAAGTGGGTCTGTAGACAGCATATATATGGGTCTTGTTTTTGTATCGATTCAGCCAGTCTATGTCTCTTGGTTGGAGCATTTAATCCATTTACATTTAAGGTAATTATCGATATGTATGTTCCTGTTACCATTTTCTTAATTGTTTTGGGTTTGTTATTTTAGGTCTTTTCTTTCTCTTGTGTTTCCTGCCTAGGGAAGTTCCTTTGGCATTTGTTGTAAAGCTGGTTTGGTGGTGCTGAATTCTCTTAGCTTTTGCTTGTCTGTAAAGTTTGTTTTTTCTCCATCGAATCTGAGATCCTTGATGGGTAGAGTAATCTTTGTTGTAGGTTTTTCCCTTTCATCACTTTAAATATGTCCTGCCACACCCTCTGACTTGCAGAGTTTCTGCTGAGAAATCAGTTATTAACCTTATGGGGATTCCATTGTATGTTATTTATTGCTTTTCCCTTGCTGCTTTTATTATTTTTTCTTTGTATTTAATTTTTGATAGTTTGATTAGTATGTGTCTTGGCATGTTTCTCCTTGGATTTATCCTGTATGGGACTCTCTGTGCTTCCTGGACTTGATTGACTATTTCCTTTCCCATATTAGGGAAGTTTTCAACTATAATCTCTTCGAATATTTTCTCAGTCTCTTTCTTTTTCTTTTCTTCTTTTGTGACCTCTATAATTCGAATGTTGTTGTGTTTAATGTTGTCCCAGAGGTCTCTGAGACTGTCCCCAATTCTTTTCATTCTTTTTTCTTTATTCTGCTCTGCGGTAGTTATTTCCACTATTTTATTTTCTTGGTTACTTATCGTTCTTCTGCCTCAGTTATTCTGCTATTGATTCCTTCTAGAGTATTTTTAATTTCATTTATTGTGTTGTTCATGTTTGTTTGCTCTTTAGTTCTTCTAGTTCCTTGTTAAACGTTTATTGTGCTTTCTTCATTCTATTTCTGAGATTTTGGATCATCTTTACTATCATTACCCTGAATTCTTTTTCAGGTAGTCTGCTTATTTCCTCTTCATTTATTTGGTCTGGTGGGTTTTTACCTTGCTCCTTCATCTGCTGCATATTTGTCTGTCTTCTCATTTTGCTTAACTTGCTGTGTTTGGGATCTCCTTTTCTCAGACTGCAGGTTCATAGTTCCTGTTGTTTTTGGCATCTGCCCCCCATGGGTGTGGTTGATTCAGTGACTTGTGTAGGCTTCCTGGTGGAGGGGACTGGTGCCTGTGTTCTGGTGGGCAGGGCCATGTCTGGTGCTGTGTTTTGGAATGTCTGTGAACTTAGTATTATTTTAGTCAGCCTCTCTGCTAATGGGTGGGGTTGTGTTCCTGTCTTGCTAGTTGTTTGGTATGGGGTGTCCAGCACTGGAGCTTGCTGTTCGTTGAGTGGATCTGGGTCTTAGCGTTGAGATGGAGATCTCTGGGAGAGCTTTCACCAATTGGTATTACTTGGGGCAGGAAGTCTCTGGTGGTCCCATGTCCTGAACTTGGCTCTCCCACCTCAGAGGCTCAGGCCTGACACCTGGCCGGAGCACCAGACCCTGTCAGCCACATGGCTCCGAACTCTGGAGCTCCACACTCCAGAGGCCCTCCATTCAACGTGCTGCCTCTCCCCTTCTGCTTCATTATTTGCTTTTTGTGCTAAAGAATGTTAGTCAAACATTGTTAAGCTTGGCAATGATGCTTCATGGATGTAGAGATAGGAATAAAGAGAATAGTGTTGCCAGATGGACTAAAGGTGACCATGAATAATGTAGCAAAGTCAAGCAGGGAAGGAAAAGTGAACACATGGAAAAACTCCTTAACAACTACCTCCAGTGACATTAATTGATACATTTTTAGGATCAAATGCATGTCTACCTTTAGCCTATGACTTAAAGAATTGCTGGCTGAAGCAAATGCACAAGGCTCCAGCCAGAACGATATAAATTTTTGGTGATAAAATAAAGAGTAGCTTCTATGCATAACGTGACATTCCATATCTCACACTACTACTTTTGAAATTTATCCAATGAATAGATTTAATTTATCCAAATCCAGAGAAACACTCCAGTGGTCTTGTCTTCTCAAATAATTGGAAGATATTTGTATGGAGCCATTTAGAATTACTCTTGCAGCAAAGAGCAATTTAAATGAGAATATTTAAAGCCAATCCATAATTATTTAGGTTATTTCCTAATTGGGAACTCAGAAAACAGGGATTCATGCCAGGAAATTATAGAGTCATTTAATTTAGAAGCAATTGTTATTTTTTGTCATTATCAAAGTTATATGAACATTGCCAGTAAACAAAAATATGAGACGTATGCTTACTAACTAGGAACACTAGGAGCACTGAACGTGCATTTTTATGGCTCTGGAGATACATGATATAAATGACATATATGCTATAGATACAGCATCTGGACAGTGCTGGGTCAGCTTTCTGGTGGTCTTCACAGGAGGGGGAAGAAATTTTGTAATGTTCACAAAATATGCAGTAGAAAAATATATTGGCATTATAGTTGCAAAGCTAGCCCCTAAACTGTTTTCTGCAGGCTAATTGGATTCCTGCAGATATTTGATGTGACAAATAGATGAAACAGTCAACAGGCTGTGACTTAGAATGTGTAATCGAGTATTAAACTTCTCCTTTCCAAATGTCTCTTTAAGAATAGTTTATTCCCCATCTCTATGCACCTATCTTGTTCCAGGTACAGAAGTATTGCTGCTAACCTACTTGAACTTAAATTCTGTTAATAATAGCAATATTTCTATTTATGGTTTATAAAGTACTTTGTGTATGTATTATCTGATATTGTGGGTTTCCACTCTATAGCCAACGAAGAGCTATTTCCAAAAGGTTAAGTGACTTGCCAGTCGGTAGTGAATAACTGCAGTGGAATTCCATTTGCATCTGTTGTTTTTTTCACTTAAAGTTTTGATTAACACTAAAAGTTGTTATAATGGATATAAAAGCCTTATAAAAGGGTTAAGCCCACTAGACACATTTGTATCAGATGTGCAATATATTCATTACAGCCCTGGGTCTTTCCAGTTACTTCACTTCTATCCATATCCAGGATTTACCACCTTGTTTAAATAGATAATCTCTGCCCTGTGTTAATGTGATAGAATTCCGACTGGTGGTACATAAACTCTTACCTTCCTTCCTCTGCAACCACAGTGATAGTCTAAAAGCTTTTTGGTCATGGACTCTAAAGTTTCCAAACTTTTATTGGCTTCTCGTTGTCCCTAGCAAAAATCTAGAGTCTTTGACATGGCTTAAAAGGCTCAGGTCTCCACTGACATCTGCAGCTTCCTCTCTCTACATTCTGCCTTCTGGATTTCTTTTCCTTCCCATTCTTGCAAGCCTCCCTCTTGAATTTGAAAATGCTATTCTTTCTACAAAATCATTGTGTCATCCCCTTCACTTCCTGCCTAGAAAATTCCAACTAATTCTTTAAATGTAGGCCAAATGTCTTCTGGTAGACCTCCCATTTACTCTCAGATCACTTGAGATCTACATGTGTTCCTATGGCATCTGTGCTTCTATTTGTTAGCTTTCTTTACACTCAGAATTATTTATTGATGAAAAATTCTGTAAGTCCACCATGTCTTTGTTACTCATGATTGCAGCGTCAATATTTAATTTGGTTGTCAAATAAAAAAACAGAAACAAAAGGAAAACAAAAAATCAACAATGGATGAATGAATGAACAGTTATAGAAATAAAATGGTGGGTACAGATATGAACAAAAAAACTAATGGTTCTTTAGCTAGGTTTCCATTTAGCTTTTTAAAAAATTACCCAATTAAAAAAACCCCAAAGCTTCAAAAACCAATATGACAAGCCAACCTATGGGATATTTTTTACATTAATAGTGGTTAACGGAATGACTATTTAACATAAGAGATACTACATTTTGCAAATAGAGAACAGATAAACAGACATAGTGATGGATATAGTGAAAACGCACTTTAACTGTGCTACAAACCCATCTGTTTCAGTATTTAGATGCTGACAATAGCACAAATGAAATGGAAATGTTACCCTAATTTGAACACAGATCCTGTCTGCTCTCCATCTGCAGGTGATTTCCACGATCAAATGGAAGAATCTAGGAAGAAAAAAAAAAACAATTAAAAAAAAACGGTTTAAGGTTTTCCAGTTAAACATTTACAGCATTAAATGATTTAACAATATTTTGTTCTTTTCAATTCTAGAAACAATAACCTACATATTTCCTTGAGATAATAAACATTCTTTACATAGGACTGTAGTGATGGTTGTTAAAAGCAACATTGCTGCATAGAAAATAATGTATTTATGGCACACTTCGTTTTCTTCATGTCCCCAGGTGGCAAGAAATAGCATTTTCAGTGACAATTTATTTGCTATTAGGAAGATTCTAGTTTGAGATGGGATCGATTTAATTAGTGTGTTTTGTGTTATGGGTAGATTCAGAATTTTATGCTGAAATATTGCTAACAGTTTATGAGCAGTTCTATGTGATTATGAAATGGCTGCTTTATCTCTCTGTTTGTCCTGTCTCCGTTTCAAACAGGAAGAAGCCTCAGGTTGTTCAAATTATGAGGGGGTGTAAGAACCTATTAAATACGCTAATGAGTTAATTGGATTGAGGGTTTATTACTGTGATATCAAAAACATTCAGTTTGGCTTTCAAATTGAAAAGGACTATTTAAAAATAAAAAGGTTCTCGGGCTTCCCTGGTGGCGCAGTGGTTAAGAATCCGCCTGCCAATGCAGGGAACACGGGTTCGATCCCTGGTCCGGGAATATCCCACATGCCGTGGAGCAACTAAGCCCGTGCACCACAGTTACTGAGCCTGCGTTCTAGAGCCCGCGAGCCACAACTACTGAAGCCCATGCGCCTAGAGCCCGTGCTCTGCAACAAGAGAAGCCACAGCAATGAGAAGCCCGTGCAACGCAACCAAGAGTAGCCCCAGCTCACCGCAGCTAGAGAAAGCCCATGCGCAGCAACGAAGACCCAAAGCGGCCAAAAATAAATAAATAAAATAAATAAGTTAAAAAAATAAATAAATAAAAAGAGCTAGGCTAGGCTTGATATAGTTCAAAAAATAAAAATAAAAAAAAATAAAAAGGTTCTAAAAGGACATTATACTATCCTGTTACAAGCCAGTCTGTACACAGGCATACTCTCCCTGTTCAAGGTGAATCAGGTCCTCATCCATAAACCAAGGCTTTGAATCTGTACCTCCATGGGCAACTGGTAATTTTGTTTCAAATAGAACTTTCCAAGCTACATAATTCCTCCACTGACAAGTGTTTTGAGAAAGGTGACTATTCTAAACAGCAACCTTTTTACTAGTCTGATCTAATCAAGACGAAGACATGAGCTCCTTTGAAGTGATTGGATTTATTACACTTGGTAATAAATCCAATCACTTACCAGCTTCTGGCTTGGCCTCTTTTCACGCAGGCACATGATTTCTAGGTACGGAGGGAAGTGATTATTATGCTGTTTAGAATGCAGGGAACACTAGAACAATGGATGTAGTTATGAAAAATTGATTTTTTGTCAATCACTATCATTTAGTGTCCAGGAAAGCAAATCTAGATACAACAGTCAGTGCTTTTATTATCATTAGATCAGAACTGCTAGTATTTTTAGCTATGAGAAATATAACTTTTAACATATCACATATTCTTTGATTTATCTTATTGCACCACAGTCTTAGTTTGCATGGTGCATAATTCATCATAGAATTATAGTACAATCTCAGAGTGATAAAATCAAGTAGCAAGAATAAAGGGAAATGATTGTCCTGTGGTCTCTGTTCCATAAGAGTTGAATTATGTTGAATTTGAACTGGGGATTCTGAGAAGACAGTGGAGGGAATGGTTTTACCCAGTAAGATTCTATGCAATACCACTGGATGAGCACAGATATTCTGTGCCTAGAAAATATTTGATTTCCTATTTGTGAAAAAATTTCCCCAGAAGAGGACAAACATTAAAATTATATTAAATTTCAAAACACTGATAAGACAGGAATGGATAAAAACCTCCAAAAATTCACTTTTCTGTAAAAGCAATGAGACTGTCAACAGTGGTCAAAATCAACTTTTTCAAAAATTCTGGAAATTATCCAAACACGTGCAACAATTTGGGTAGTCTTTATTCAAGATTTTATGGAATCTCAGTTTAAAAAAAGTGAGTTTTATGGCATTTCAATATTTCCTAATGTCAGGTCCCTCTCTACTAGTTCTGTGGTAGCCTTGAGAACCAACAGCCCATAATCAAAGTGAAAACCAGCAACCTAGCATCTCCTGGAAGGAGTGAAATGGAGCTGAAGTTTCTCCAAAGTGCATTTCCCCAGGTTTCCTGGAAAATCCCACTGGCAGAACTTGTTTTATTTGATCTGACTCAGACCTCTCACAGGGTGAACAGTCTTTTCCTGAGGGTGTCGTTGAAAATAATCAGTAGCCATCATGTAGCCATCACAGCTACCTGAAGCAGTAAGAACTGCCGCAAATAACAAACTGACCAAAACAATTAAAAGGAAAAGCTGGGGAATGAGATGCCCATAGGGGACTTTGAAAGCAACAATGTTTTTCTGGAAATCTACAAGGCCACATGCATGTGTAGAGTTGTGTGAAATCCTAGGAGGGGCATGTACAGGGCTGTGTGTATGCCTAGGACAGACCTAAGAATGTCCTAAACTGTCACTGCTGGCTGACTTTCAAGCCCTGTGAAAGCAGTAAATGAAGGCCAAAATGGTGTAACGATCTATCTCCGTGTGGAAGGCAGGCCCTAACATGCACAAGAAACCTCTTAGCAAAGACTAGGAGGCATTGGTGAAAACATTCAAAAACAAAAAACAAAAAACCTTAAAGTCCTTTATCTGATAAGGATTTAGTATTCAGAACATATTAAAAACTCTTACAATCTAACAATAAAAAGACAAACAATCCAATTTAAAAATGAGCAAAGAACTCGATAAGCATTTTCCTAAGGAAGATACACAAATGGCCAAAAACCTCAAAAAAGGGTGCTCAACATCATTAGTCATTAGGGAAATGAAAAGCACATCCACAACAAAATACCACTTCATACCTACTAGGATGGCTATAATCAAGACAGACAATATCAAATGTTATCTAGGATGTGGAGATGAGAGCCCTCATAGACTGCTAGTAGGAATGCAGAATGTTGTAACCATGTTGAACATGAGCTGGGGAGCTCCTCAAAAAGTTAAACATAGAGTTACCTTATGACCCAGTAATCCTACTCCTAAGTATATACCCAACAGAATTGAAAATATATATTTACTCAAAAAATGGTATACAAATGTTTATAGCAGCATTATTTATAATAGCCAAAGATTAAGAACAACCGAATTTCCATCAACTGATGAATGGATAAACAAAATGTCCTATATCCATCTTCAGCCTTGAAAAGAAAAATGAAATACTGATTCATGATGCAACATCCATAAACTTTGAAAATGAAAGTGAAAAATGAAACATGCTAAATGAAAAGAGCTCCATACAAAAGGTGACATATTGTATGATTCCATACACATGAAATGTCCTGAATGGGCAAATTCATAGAAACTGAAAGTAGATTAGTAAAAAGTAGATTAACCAAGGGGCTGGGGGGTGGGGGGGAGGGCATTGGGAAATGACTACTAATGGGTATGGGCTTTCTTTATGGGATGATAAACATGTTCTTGAATCAGGTAATGGTGATGGTTTTGCCACCTTATGAATGCATAGATGATCACTCAGTTGTATACTGAAAAAGAATGATTTTTATGGTGTTGAATTATATCTTAATAGAAAAACTGATAACATTTATTCACTAAAGAAAAAGAGAAGAAATTCACTTTGATGTCAATATTTGTATACATTCAAAATAATCAGATAATGAAATATTGTAATATTAAATCAAAGTTAAGGGTAATATTACTTTTGGAACAATAGCGACCCAAAAAAAATTCTTTAGCAGAATCTCAAAGTATATTTGCATTCAGATAATTCAGTTTTACTACCTTAATATAGATGGATTTGAATCTTAGATAATTAGGGCAAATATTTACATGGATAAGCATCTAAAATATCAACACTGATTTGTGTCCATGTTTAACACATTTCCTTGGTATACTGATGAGATATATGAAGTTTAGCTACATTTTTTTTAAGTTTTCTGAATAGACTTTTTAATTGAAGTATAAGTGATTGAAACCTCCGTAAAATAGCACAGTTCCTCGAAAGTCTGTGGAATAAATTAAGTTTACTAACAAACAAAGGGTAGCTATAATGATGTATAATGATGAAAAATAGATATGCTTTGGTTTTCTGAATCAGAAAGGTGATGAATAATTAATGGTGGTGCATAACTCAGGAGTCTTAAGGTTGAAGCCTGAGTGAAAAATTAGCATCCTGTAGAACAGGCTGGGAATTTGAGAGCATTCATTTCTCCTGAAGTTTCACTTTGCAAATTCATGCTACTTTGTTTAATCTCTCTTTCATTTATTCACTGATTCATTAATATGTTTATTCACTTATTTTATTTAATTTAGATATTTGATATTCAATTAATCATATGCATTTATTAAGCAGCTAATGATGTAAAATATTGCTTAAATGTAATGAATACAAGACTAGTACAGATTATAAATCTTCTTTCATGTAATTACAGAATGAACTTAAGGTCACATGTGGAAATATTTTGAGGTATAACAATTACATATCTCTACTAAAGGAATTGAAATAAGGAAATATCATCATGGCAAGGTCTTTTTATAAGTGTTGAAAACGTTTTTGAACAATGCTAAACATTGTTTAAAGTGCCTTACATATATTAAGTTCTCACTACAACCCTTAAAGTGGCACTATTATTATCAACATGTTTAGATGGCTGCTATGTGGTGGAGATAGGATTTGAACCCAGGCAACATTTGCTATGATGTGTTTATCTGGACTTTGATGGGATTATCGATTTGGTATGAAAAATCTTAGGGAGAAAGGGAATTCCAAGTTTGGAGAATAAAAAGAACCGAAAAGAAAAAACAGGAAGAGGATACATCTGATTGGAACTGAGGCTGATGGGAATTAGTGATTGGGAAGGTGAAATGAACAGAGTGTGGATAGTTAAGAGAGAACTGGGAACGACAGACTGAGAATTTTGGAAGTTATCTGGAGAAAGAGAGAGACTGAGAGTTTTGAGTGAAGGAGTGGAATAATGAAAGCAGGGTTTTGTGAACAGTAATCTTGCCTGGTATGGGTTATTTGCTTGAGATACCTCTGAGGGAGTGGTTAATCAATCATGCAGTAAGGTCAGAATTATGGAAGTCAAATTCTTAGCCAAGAAAGTTGGAATAAGTAGATTCAAGTGATTTGGGCCCTTCTAGATTCTCTTTAAAATTTAAACTGTTAAAATCAATTAAAAGAAGAGCTTTCTGTGACCACACTCTCCATTCCCTCCACGTTGCATATACAGCCACTCTTTCTGAGGTCATGCTTTGATTCATGAGATTTCCAGCCTAGTAACCATTCCATTATCCACCCCCCAACGTATTGCTTTATTTTTCATTCACTTAATTTTTTTTTTTACATCTTTATTGAGGTATAATTGCTTTACATTGTTGTCTTAGTTGCTACTGTATAACAAAGTGAATCAGCTATACGTATACGTATATCCCCATATAACCTTCCTCTTGTGTCTCCCTCCCACTCTTCTAGGTGGTCACAAAGCACCCTCCCTGTGCTATGCGGCTGCTTCCCACTAGCTATCTATTTTACATTTGGTAGTGTATATATGTCAATGCCACTCTCTCACTTTGTCTCAGCTTACGGTTCCCCCTCCCCGTGTCCTCAAGTCCATTCTCTACCTCTGCGTCTTTATTCCTGTCCTGCCCCTAGGTTCTTCAGAACCTTTTTTTTTTTTTAGATTCCATATATATGTGTTAGCATACGGTATTTGTTTTTCTCTTTCTGACTTACTTCACGCTGTATGACAGACTCTAGGTCCATCCACCTCACTACAAATAACTCAATTTCATTTCTATTTTTGGCTGAGTAATATTCCATTGTATATATGTGCCACATCTTCTTCAGCCATCTGTCGATGGACACTTAGGTTGTTTCCATGACCTGGCTATTGTAAATAGTGCTGCAACGAACATTGTGGTACATGACTCTTTTTGAATTATGTTTTTCTCTGAGTATATGCCCACTAGTGGGATTGCTGGGTCCTATGGTAGTTCTAGTTTTAGTTTTTTAAGGAACCTCCATACTGTTCTACATAGTGGCTGTATCAATTTACATTCCCACCAACAGTGCAAGAGGGTTCCCTTTCACCCACACTCTCTCCAGCATTTGTTGTTTGTAGATTTTCTGATGATGCCCATTCTAACTAGCGTGAGGTGATACCTCATTGTAGTTTTGATTTGCATTTCTCTAATGATTAGTGATGTTGAGCATCTTTTTATGTGTTTGTTGGCAATCTGTATATCTTCTTTGGAGAAATGTCTATTTAGGTCTTCTGCCCATTTTTGGATTGGGTTGTTTGTTTTTTTGATATTAAGCTGCATAGCTGCTTGTATATTTTGGAGATTAATCCTTTGTCAGTTGCTTTGTTTGCAAATATTTTCTCCCATTCTGAGGGTTGTCTTTTCGTCTTGTTTATGGTCTCCTTTGCTGTGCAAAAGCTTTTAAGTTTCATTAGGTCCCATTTGTTTATTTTTGTTTTTATTTCCATTTCTCTAGGAGGTGGGTCAAAAAGGATCTTGCTGTGATTTATGTCATAGACTGTTCTGCCTATGTTTTCCTCTAAGAGTTTTATAGTGTCTGGCCTTACATTTAGGTCTTTAATCCAGTTTATTTTTGTGTATGGTGTTAGGGAGTGTTCTAATTTCATTCTTTTACATGTAGCTGTCCAGTTTTCCCAGCACCACTTGTTGAAGAGGCTGTCTTTTCTCCATTGCATTTAATTTTTAAAAATCCAGTTGAGTTTGTAAGGTTCAACTTTTCACTAGGATCCTCACCAATACTCTGATCTCCCTTGCTTCTCTGTATTTCATCATAAAACTCTAATGGATAAAAAAACAAACACATAGATAATTATTTTTGTACAAATTCTCTGTGCTCTCACCCCAATCTCCCACCTAAGAAGTCTAATACTGCTTGAGTCATACAATGGGATAAATTGATGTCACTAAAAATTCTTGTTCACTAACCTCAAAAGTGCTTTCAAACTTTGCCCCAAACTCCTGTTATTCATTGAGTCAACAGTCTCCCACTTCTCAAAATGTTTTTTAAAAATTATATTTATTTTTGTTTTATCTTAAAGCATGCACAAAATTGAAGAGAAACCATGAGTATCTGTCATTTGCTTCAATAATTATCAGTGCAGCCAAACTTGCTTCATGTAGTTCAACACACAGCTCCTCCCCTATGTGTTATTTTGAAGGTAAACTTGGACATCTTATTGTTTTATCCATCAATAATTCAGAGAATATCTCTAAAAGATATGAGCATTATTTTCAACATATTCACAATATCACTGTTAAAATAATGATAATTTCTTATCATTAAACATTTATCTTAAAACTATTTGATTATGATGATGATTTTTACAGTTGGTTTGGTTGGAGTCAGGATAAAAACAATATCTCCACATAGCATGTATAGAATATGTCTTTTAATTAAAGGTCCTTCACCCTTCATCTTTGTTTTCCCTTGCCATTTTATTATTGAAGCAGAAACTAACACACCACTGTAAAGCAATTATACTCCAATAAAGATGTTAAAAATAAATAAATAACCAAAAAAAAAAAAGGAATCAGGTAATTTGTTATGTGAAATCTCCATCCTTTTAAAAATTACTAACTGCATCATTTTATTGTCTTTTTTTTGTGGGGGGTCAAGCCATTTTCTTGAGGGGCTTCAGGGAGGGTTGAAGGGCTGGGAGGACAATGAGATCTGACATTCTTTTCCTGGCTGGGATTCTCCAGATTCACAGTCACTGAAAGCTATTGTCTTTTTTTTTTTTTTTTTAATTTGATTGGATTATAGTTGATTTACAATGTTGTTTTAGTTTCAGGTGTACAGCAAACTGATTCAGTTATACATATACATATATTCATTCTTTTTTCAGATTCTTTTCTCATATAGGTTATCACTGAATGTTGAGTTGGTTATCTATATATAGTAGTGTGTGTATGTTACTCCCCAGATCCTGCTTTATCCCTCCCCCCAACATCTCCTCTTTGGTAACCATAAGTTGTTTTCGATATCTGTAAGTCTGTTTCTGTTTTGTAAATAAGTTCATTTGTATCATTTTTTAAAATTAGATTCCACATATGAGTGATATCATATGATATTTGTCTTTGTCTGACTTCACTTAGTATAATAATCTCTAGGTCCATCCATGTTGCTGCAAATAGCATTATATCATTCTTTCTTATGGCTGAGTTAACACTCCATTGTACATATGTATCACATCTTCTTTTAAAAAGTTTCTTTATCCCCCGTTTTCCCAGCAAACTGGCAGTTAGATCTAGAGACCTGTCAGATTCGGCTCTAATGATTTTGGTAAGAATACATCATAGCTGGTGCTGTGCTGTCTCTCTAAACATGATAAGATTTGGATCAGATACTATTAGCCTGATTCACCCATTATAAAGTTTTTCATTATCCTTTCATAAATAATTTTAGCAGCCATGGATGACTACTGTTTACATCCATTATTTCATTAAGGTTTGCAAAATGGTGATATTTTATTTTTATTATTTATTCTGCCATGAAAACAAAGCTAAGAGGAAAGAGGGAAAATGTTCTAGGAATGGGATGTGTGCTGTGTTTCTTGTATTCTCAATCTCTTTTATTCTATATCACCAAATATGTGAGGACTGAGCTGGAAAGTCTTCATCTTTGGGAGAGGCAGAGGGAGGAACATTCACACAAGTTAACAAATTTTGTCCCTGCCATAATAAATATTACAATTGTGGGCACAAAGAAAGAAGCGGCAAGTTCTTCTTGGGAGTTAGAAGTAGTTAGATGGAAAAAATAATGTGTGTTTGTGTGTGTGTGTGCATTTATACATGTGGGAACATGATGATAAAACTGGAGAAAAAGAGGAGGCAGAAAATGGTGGACTTTATTAATCATATAAAGTAAATTTTTTTCCTAATAGGCAGAGAGATAAAAAGTTTTAAGCAAGACAATATGAAAAATTTGTGTTGTAGGAAGATCACATTTCTAGCAGCATGAAGAATGGACTGACAGGGAAAGATTGAAGGCAGACCAGTGTAGTCCTTATTCCTGTAGCTGAAATGAAAAGGATGAAGGTGTGAACCTTTAGTTGCAGTAGAGAGAGTCCTTCTTTATACTCCTAACTCAGCACCTGTTAAACTATACTGTAATTTCTCGTCTGTCTTCTGCATTTAACTGCAATGAATATCAAACAAAGGTGATGGGAGCAATTTGCCCCAGGTGCAGGCAATAAAAGTAGATAATTTTAAAATACCAATAACACGACTATAAATTAATCTCCTTTTTATTATTACAACGCACTGGCAATTCTAAACAACGTTAGTATTAAAATACTCCTCCCCGATAAAAAATATTTTGTTGGTCTAAGTTCTGATTTTTCTTTTCATTAGTTTTAACTAATCATTTTCCATTTGGTCTCTTAACAGCATTTTAAAGAAAACTTAATTTGCATCTGCCTTAGTGCCTGTGGCTGCAATCGGAAACTGGGGGCCAAAGAGAAAAAGAAAGTAGGTGGGTATAACAAGAATTTACTCATGAGAATATAATCCTGAACAAGGAGATTCTTATTAAAATATTATTCATTAATATATTCTTCAACAGAAGAATGATATATTCATTTTAAAAAGTTGTATTTGGAAGTATCTATAATAATATTTTTATAAATATTTTTCTGGAATATCTTCATCTGCTCCAGTCTTCTTACATATTTAAACTTATAGACTTTTTCTTTCCTTATACAGTTCCATTTTCAACATCCTTATAGGTACAAATCCAAATTCCCTTTCAAGTCCCAGTTCAAATTCCACTTCTACTGTAAAGCTGTTTCTTTCCTCTAAACTTATGTAGCAATATGTATGCCTTTATGTGTAAAGGCAGTATAGCCCACCCACTGCCTACCCTTAATCAGGGTCATTGTGTACACATTGCAAAATTGAAATTAAATGCATTTTTATTATTGTTTATTCACTGCTGTATATTTAACACATCTGATAAAGTGCTTCGGCCATAGTAGGCAAACTAGAAACAGGCATAGATTACTTTGAATTCATTTATATAGAAACTTCACATGACTTTTTTTTTTTTTTTTTTTTTATTTATTTATTTTTGGCTGTGTTGGGTCTTCGTTTCTGTGCGAGGGCTTTCTCTAGTTGCGGCGAGCGGGGGCCACTCTTCATCGCGGTGCGCGGGCCTTTCACTGTCGCGGCCTCTCTTGTTGAGGGGCACAGGCTCCAGACACGCAGGCCCAGTATTTGTGGCTCACGGGCCTAGTTGCTCCGTGGCATGTGGGATCTTCCCAGACCAGGGCTCGAACCCGTGTCCCCTGCATTGGCAGGCAGATTCTCAACCACTGTGCCACCAGGGAAGCCCCCCACGTGACTTTTAAGATTCTTTCAACCCTGCAGTTGTGTGATTCTTTTAACCTCTGTATGTTATACTTCAAAGTGAATACTTTGGGGACTGTAGAATAGAGAGGGAGAAAAAAATTGAAAAAAAATAGATTTATGTTTAAGGGTTTTGTGAGAAACTCTTCCAAATTATATCCTTTTTTAATGAACATAATACTTTGGTAATATTTGCTTAACTAATCTATACTAAAAACACTAATATACAAGGTCACAGGCTATGTTTACTTTATGGCAAACAAAGGTAAACACTGTGGAGGAGAAGAAATAATTTTAAGGCCTGGTGACTGCATCTTTAGCAGGAGATGCTTAAATCACATTCATCCAAATTGGAACAAAGTATGAAATATTTTTAAAATATTCTTTTGATTAATCTCTCATGAGGGATTAGAAATGTAGGACCAATGAGTGGGATATGGCCTGAAAACATTGTAAAATAGCTTTTAGCAAGCCTAGTGAGGCAGGAAGAGTACCTACCAAGGACTGTTAAGGAAATTCTTACATTGAAAAGGATGTTTACTTGTTTGCGAAAATCATTAATTCCTACTGTGTGCCAGAAGCTGTCTACTTGTGTCCCCTCATACAAAGAAAAGTAAGAGCTTAACCTATATGAAAAATATTTCAGAACAATGGAAAATACAAATGTATATCATTACTCTTATATATTATAGAACATAAATAATATGTACAGCAAAAGAGGATGTTTTTAAAGTGCTCTGATATTTCTGGGAATGGAATGATTAATAATTCTGTCCTTAAGGATTAAAGAAAGCTTTGGAAAGTAGGTGGTATTTGAACTGAAACATGCAGTATGGGAAAGATTTCAAATGTGAATGAAGAAGTTTGTGTGCATTTTGTGGGGGGGAAGGTGACTTCCGGGTGCAGTAGAGTCTTAGCAAATCACTAGTAACTGGTGTGCAGTTTGCTTCTGGTTGTGAATCTGCAAAGGATGGATTCTAGAGTAGATTACAAATGGCCACAAATTCTCTGTTGCTCCTCCCATTAAGAGGTATAGTGTATTTCCATAGCCCTTGAATTTGAAATGACTTGCTTTGACCAAAAGAATGCAGGGTAAGTGATGTTGTATGAGTTTGGAGCCAGGCCTCGAGATCCTTGCAACCTCCTGTCTTACATTCTTGGAACAACCAAGTGTGAACAAATCTCAGTCAGATATCTGGAGAGGATATGTAGAGAATTGAGGCACCTTGATTGAAACCTGTCAATGCCAAATATGGAGTGAGACCATTATAGTTTATTTGACCACTGACAAATTATCGGTAGATTGTCCAGATGAGTAAGGCCAGGTGAGATCAGTGGAAGGACAGCCCAGCTGATCTCGGTCCAGATTGCCGATTCTCAGAATCATGAGATGATAAATGGTGGTTGTTTTTTTAAGCCACTAAGTTTTGGAAGTGGTCTATTGTCAAACAAAGGTAAATTGCTATGAAGCCACTTTATTGAGGGCCTATAATGTGATACTAAAGTTTTTGGATTATATTTTCAAAAAGTGGGGGACTTCGATATACTATCAATGAACAGAGGAATTTGAAATTAAAAACACACTACCATTAACATTAGCATTCCCTAAAATGAAAAGCTTAGGTATAAATCTAACAAAATATGTACAAGCTCTGTATGAGGAAAACTACAAAACTCTGATGAACTGAATCAAATAAGAACAAAATAAATGGAGAGATATTTCATGCCCGTGGATAGGAAGAGTCTACACTGTCAAGATGTCAGTTCTTCTCAACTTGTTCTGTAGATTCAATGCAATCCCAATAAAAATCCCAGCAAGTTTTTTTGTGGATATCAACAAACTGTTTCTAAAGTTTATATAAAGAGGCAAAAGACTCAAAATAGCCAACACAATATGGAAAGAGAAGAACAAAGTTAGAGGACTGATGTGATCCAACTTCTAGACTTACCATAAAGCTACAGTAATCAGGAAAATGTGGTATTGTTAAAAAAAAAAAAAGACAAATAGATCAATTAAACAAAATAGAGATCCCCCAAATAGACCCATATAAATATAGTCAGCTGATCTCTGACAAAGAAGAAAAGGCAACACAGTGGAGCAAATGGTTTTAAAACAACTGGACATCCACATGCGAAAAATGAATCTGAACACAGACCTTACACCCATCACAAAAATTAATTCAAAATTGATCACAGACCTGAGTGGAGAATGCAAAACTATAAATCTCCTAGAAGATAACACAGGAGAAATCTTGTGTATGACAATGTCTTTTTTTTTTTTTTTTTAGCTGTGTTGGGTCTTCGTTTCGTGCGAGGGCTTTCTCTAGTTGTGGCAAGTGGGGGCCACTCTTCATCGCGGTGCGTGGGCCTCTCACTATCGCGGCCCCTCCCGTTGCGGGGCACAGGCTCCAGATGCGCAGGCTCAGCAGTTGTGGCTCACGGGCCCAGTTGCTCTGCGGCACGTGGGATCTTCCCAGACCAGGGCTCGAACCCGTGTCCCCTGCATTAGCAGGCAGATTCTCAACCACTGCGCCACCAGGGAAGCCCGACAATGTCTTTTTTAGTGTAACACCAAAAACGCAATCCATGAAAGAAATAACTGATAAGCCGGACCCGATTAAATTAAAAACTTCTACCTGTGAAAGACAATGTCAAGAGAATGAGAAAACAAGCTACAGACTAGGAGAAAATGTTTGCAAAAGAAATATCAGATGAATGACTGTTATGCAAAATACATAAAGAATGCTTAAAATTCAACAATAAGAAAACAAATAACTGTATTAAAAAATGGGTCAAAGACATTAACAGGCATCTCACCAAAGAAGACATATAGGTGGGAGAAAAGCATATGAAAAGATGCTCCACATTCTGCGTCATCAGGGAAGTGTGAATTAAAATGCTGAGATACTACTACAAACCAATTAGAATGGCCCAAATCTGGAACACTGACAATACCAAATGCTGATGAAGATGTGAAGGAACAAGAACTCTCATTCATTGCTGGTGGGAATGCAAAATGGTATAGCCACTTTGGAAGACAGTCTGGCAGTTTCTTACAAAACTAAATATCCACTTACCACATGATCTAGTAATCACACTCTTTGGTATATACCCAAAGGAGTTGAAAACTACATCCAAACAACAATCTATATATGGATGTTTATAGCAGCTTTATTGATAGTTGCCATAACTTGGAAGGAACCAAGTTGTCCTTTAGTAGGTGAATGGATAAATAAACTGTGGTAAATCCAGACAGTGGAATATTATTCAGCACTAAAAAAAAAAAAAGAGAGAGCTATCAAGCCATGACAAGACATGGAGGAAGCTTAAATGCATATTACTAAGTGAAAGAAGCCAAATCTGGAAATGCTATGTACTGTATGATTCCAATTACATAACATTCTGAAAAAGACAACCCTATGCAGACAGTAAAAAGAACAGCAGTTGCCAGTGGTTGGGGGAAGGGTGAGGAATGAATAAGCAGAGCACAGACGATTAGGGGGGCAGTGAAAATACTCTGTGTGATACTATAACAATGGATATGTGTCATTATGCATTTATCCAAACCCCCAGAATGTAAAATACTAAACGTGAACAATAATGTAAACTATGGACTTCGGGTGATAATGATGCATCAATGTCGGTTCATCAATTATAACAATGTACAATTCTGATGGGGGATGTTGATAATGGAGGAGGCTGTGCATATTGGAGGGTAAGGGGTACACGGGAAATTTCAGTACCTTCCTCTCAATTTTGCCGTGAACCTAAAATTGCTCTTAAGGTCTTTAAAAAAAGTAGGGAGCCTTAAAATGACTATGCAATACAATTGTGTCTACCTACCTGCAACCTGACACAGCACAGCAGCTGTTATATAAATGTTTTCTGTCTTGCTAAGTTGCACCTTTCCTGGTCCTTTGGCTAGAGAGAGCAGGATTTTGTTGGGCCTTGCTTTTTCTGCACCTGTTAGTATTTCTGGGTTACCAGCTTCAGCGATATATAGACAAAAAGAAAACCCAAGAAATTCCGTCACCATGCTGTTTTTTGGTCCCATTGTTTCTAGCCAGCTTTCCTTCTTTTATGAGCCTTTCAGAGCCTCTTAAGTGTGTTTGTATGTAATGTCCAGGGTTTTCAGTTATACTTAGTGGGAGAAATAAGGGAAAGTATATCTACTCCATTTTTCCAAAATTGAAAATCTCACAATTTCACTTTTATTTCCTTTTCTCATCTTAGTACTCAATTTATGTTTCTACTTGAACTAATAATAAAACATCAGGTCACAAGTTAAGTAAATACTGTATATCAAACAAAAGGTATTCTCCAAAAATACTCAACTTCAATGTCTTTCCAGCTCTTTTGACTTATGGTGGTCCTCCAGATTTTTATCTCCTGATTCTTTGGAAAAGAAGTTTTATACAGCAGTTTTAGTCTAACTCATCTTTAAATTTCAGAGTCTCCTTTTCTTCAGGGAAGAGTCCTCATTCTAGCTTCCTCCCTTGATTCTCTTGTAAACCCAATTGGGACCAGCCAGGATCTAGCCTCTGATGAAAGTGTAATGATTTGGGAGAATCAGACCATAAACTTCTTCCCAAGGGCAATAGCTAGTAATTTGTATTTCTTGAATATGTTGTTAACCTTTGAGCCAAATGTTTGGTGTATGGTAAGTGCTCAATAGACTATTATTGAAACAGGTTCTAATTTATTAAGAAGGACCGTAAGGATAGACAATCTTAGTGGCATCACTTCACTTGTGGTAGAGCTATGAAGATCTGAAATAGTCCTCATTTACCAAATTCTTACCATTGCAATTCTATTTGAAGTTTTGTGTTGGGAAAAAATAGAGTAGGATGTGAAGTGTTCTTCAGATCTATTCCCTGCCTTTCACTGCTAGGCTTTGTATCACAGGGGGATCACCTCTATTAAATTAATTTTCCTAGGCTCCTTTGCCAACTGCTTCTACTTATATTGGGACAATGGAAAGTGTTCGTGGGAAACTGGAATGTGGGAAGCTAGGATAATTTCTCTCCTCTCTCTTTGTTTTGGGAGGTATCTTTGGAAGTGACGCTGACTCCTTAGTAGACATAGTTCTTTTTTTTTCTAATCTTTTTTTTTTTAATTGGAGTATAATTGCTTTACAATGTTGTGTTAGTTTCTGCTGTACAATGAAGTGAATCACCTATATGTATACATATATCCCCTCCCTCTTGGATCTCCCTCCCAAACCACCCCCCAATCCCGCCCATCTAGTTCATCTTAGAGCACAGAGCTGAGCTCCCTGTGCTATACAGTAGGTTCCCACTAGCTATCTATTTTACACACGGTAGTGTATATATGTCAATCTTAATCTTCCAGTTCATCCCACCCTCCCCTTCCCCCCATGTCCACATGTCCATTCTCTATGTCTGCGTCTTTATTCCTGCCCTGCAAATAGGTTCATCTGTACCATTATTTTAGATTCCACATGTATGCATTAACATACAACATTTGTTTTTCTCTTTCTGACTTACTTCACTCTGTATGACAGACTCTAGGTCCATCCACATCTCTACAAATGACCCAATTTCATTCCTTTGGATGGCTAATAGTCCATTGTATATATGTACCACATCTTCTTTATCCATTCATCTGTCGATGGACATTTAGTTTGCTTCCATGTCCTGGAAGCAAGTCTCTAGCTTACCAACATTAAGGTTGAACGTATCACTCTCCAGTTTGGGATTTTAAAGGAAAATTGAAGACAATATAACAACTGAATATTTTAAAAGAAGAGCCAATAGAGATCAAGGAATTCTAATATATTTTCCTTTTTTAAAATAAATACATAAAGCTCTTTACTATTTCCCTCAATTATTTTGATTAACATTATAGTCAGATCTTTCAGAGCATCATTATACCAATTTTCACAGCCTGATGTAAGGACTCATTTCACAGAAATAATCATGACTAGCATTAATAGATGAACGTCAGTGTCATAACACAAGATTATAAGGCATATTTACATCATCTTAACATACAGAACACCATACACATACACAAAAAAATCACAGATCCAGAACAAATAAGATTCAATCTCCTAGACAGCTTACATCTATAGGCTTTGCCTGAACCTTTCTTTTTTTTTTTTTTTTGCTATTTTTTCATAATTTTTTTCTTTCCAAGCAGCAAACAAATCTTCCCTACGTCTTGCGAATTATTTGTAACACTGTGCTCATGCAAAAGTAATACTTGTTTTATTGCATTAACATTTAAACAGTTTTGGATTTGGGTCCCAAAACCATGATCTAACATTTTACTTGATGTGGCTTCATCCATATTGTCACTTTATTTGGAGTGATATGATGATTTGTTTTTGGTGAGTTACAAAATGACAAACATGACCACAGTTCAAAAATCAAGATCCTAAGCTTCTTGGTCATGCACGTTTTCCTTTCATTCTTGCAAAATGGTTTGAATCAGGAACACCATTTGATTCAACATTTATTAGTCTTCTTTTTTAAAAATCATATTTCTAAAAACAACAACAACAACAACAAAAAGAATGAAAGAAAATACTGTCCCACATCCACTGTTCACAAAAAGGAAGAGCAGCAAGAATCACACTGACCATTGTTAGTACACAGTCAGGTGGTGACACCGTAGTAAACACTGAACGTCATTGAAATACTGCAGGAATGTGATAATTACTATAACCCATACTTCTGTAACAGTTCAGACTGCCACTGGCGTTTGCGCTCTGGAAAATAATCTGGAATGTGGATTTTTTTAAAATCCTGAATACACTTTTTCATTTCTTCTTCCACACTTAGCTTCTCACAGACTTTCTTTTTGGAAAGATTGGTTTCCCGGGATTTGCTGATGAGTGTCTGAAAGAGTTCACTGTTTCTGCGTTTGTCTGGTGGGGCCATCCATTGCACAGGTGCTTTTTTGGAAGGACGATCCAAGGTTAAGGTGTTAGGTTGGTGAGCTGTCGCCTGCTGGGCACTGGGTGGGTTGTCCTGGGGAGTGCTTGCCTCTGAGTGGCTGTCACAACTGGAAGTGGAGAGCTCATTACAGGAAGTCCCACTCTCACTTCCTTTATCTGTGACTTTGTCATGTTTCCTATCTTCATGCTCTTGTTTAGGTGACACTATTTTCTGAGATGGTCCTAAAAAGGAAAAAAGGAGTAGAAAAACTGAGTAAGAAGTGGGAAGGTCGAATTAAACAAGCTTTATATTTTTTATGTTAAACCAAGAACATTTAAGAAAAATGCCGTTTGTTGCACTAGTTTATATTTGAAGGATTAAATACAACACCTGGTGTTGTTAATGTTTATTGAAACATGCAACATGGTGATTAATTATTTATAACAATAAAATTCGGGAGGTTTGCTTGATAAGCATTTATAGATTAGACAGTTCATTCCTGCTTTAGCGAATGGCATTAGTTGTCCTTTGCATATGTATTTCACCATTATAAAGGCAGAAAGTACCATTGCTCTATTTCACAAAGTAGCAGCATTCTCCAGGCCCAGAAGTGCAATAGCATCATTTGTGCTTCCAAGAGAGAGGCTGGTTTAAATCTTATCCTCCATCTCTTAATCTTGCTTCCTGTCTATTTCCTTGGAGAGAATTATGAAAGTGATGTAAGATATATATGTGCTTAATATTATGCTGAAAAATAGGGTTGAAATATATTATTCTCTTAAATTTCAAGGCTTACCATTTGAGGTAAATTACCTAGGAGGACAATTTTCAGAAAGTGATAGTTTGCCAAGATACTTATTTCAAATACACAAACAGTTTATTTCCAAGAGGGAGCATGTATTATTCTCTTTGACTCTGCTGTGGGATTAGGACCTCCATCTAACATTTATTGAATACCACCACATACCCAGAACTATAATAAAACCTTGATTTAACTGGAGCCCAACCATTCAGAAATATAAGTTACCCAAATCTTATTTTTTTCTTGTAGTCAACTTTTATGGACAAGTTATATAAATCAGAATTGAAGGGAAAAGTATCAGTATTTTAAGCAATTTCCTAGGGGATTCTGCTGTGCAGCCAGAATTGAGAACAACTGATCTAATTCAGAGGTTTCAACTTTAGCCACATATGGAATTACTTGGAAAGCTTAGATTATTGATGCCTTGGTCTTAACCCCAGACATCCTGCTTTAATGAGATGCTACCTGACCATCAGGTCATTTAATAAATTCAGGTGATTTCAACATGCAGTCAAGATTATGAGCCTTTCCTCAATCTAATATATATGAATTGAGTTAATAACCAATATGAATAGTTTATATTAGTCAGAAGGTGGGGAAAAAACCAACAAAAACACTTTTCATAATAGCACTTATCCACTGTTGGATGTTATCACCAATTTTCCTATTTAAAATCAGAAGAAAAATCATTGATACCAGACATTTAGTTGAGTGGGATTAAAGATTTTTAAAAGCTTTAGAACCTTTTGGAGTGATGAAAATATTCTGTATCTTGACTGTAGAGTTAAATACAGGACTGTATACATTTGTGAAAACACAGAATTGCAGAGCTAAAATGGATGGGTTTTTCTGTATGTAAACTATATCTGAATTAACCTAACCAAAAACATACAAAAAATCCAAAAAACTTTAAAGAATATGTACCTATTTGAGAGACAGTCTTAACCAATATTTCATACTTCCTTTGTCCACAATACAGTAAAAGCAGAACAAATGCAGATGCTTATGAAAGCTTAGTAAGAAAGTGCACTAATACATATCAGAAGCATTTGCAACCATGGATTAAAGAAAACAGACACAAACAGTTGTTTCCTTTAAGTCTCTGCCATTTTCATTTATGGTAAGAGAAAGGGGGTGAATCTGAGGGATGGGGGTGGAGAAGATACACTTCCTAATACTCCTTGCTGACTTACCCACATCCATTCCGTACCCTCCACTGTCTTTAGTGGCTGCTATGGGCACAAACCATGTCCTTAGGCTCCCCTGCCTTGTGGTTTTCAGTTGGATTCAGCCAGTGATAAAGATTGGCAAGATCATGCACTACCTGACCTCACCCCCAGGATTTCTGTGATGTGGTTTCATCTTTGGACCAAAAGGCACAGCCCTGTCTGGCAGCTCCCTCCACTTCTCTCACCTTCCCCCCTTCCCTCTGCCACCTCTCTTTCTGGATTCCATTAAACTAGGCTCACATCTTCAGGCCTACAGGTATCAACCATTTCCACTGTAACTGGCATGAAGGTATTGCCTACACTGTTATAAACTGACAATATTCAACTGTGCTCAAATTACTCAATTGGATATGCCTTCTCTTTCTTCTGGGACCTTGACTGATAGACCCATAACGGTCATTAACCATCCATTGACTAGAAGGGTGTTACTTGTAGGATCAGTTTTTTTTTTAGTGGTGCCAGGTTTTAGTGGCAATAATACTGAAAAGGGAGTGAGTCTGAAGTCCTACTGAAATGGAATCAAATTCCAGCTCTCTGGCAAATAGTCTTGTGGCCTTGAGCAAGATACTTAGCTTCTCTAAGTCTCAATTTCCTTATCTATAAAGTGGTAGTAGTAGTACTTCCCTCATAGGGTTATCTTGAGATTAAATAAAATACCATACAAAAGGGTCTAGTACAGTAATTCTCAACATTGAGAGTATATCATTGTAATTTTTAAAAAAATGTACAGATGTTCAGTCCCATCTCTGGAGATTTTAAGTTTGCTGAAGGGTTTGTATGTATGTATTTATATGGAGGTCAGAGTGGTGAAGGAGGTATAGCATCTGCTTATCTAATTATCTTAATGGCAGAATGTGATCCCAAGCTGGCATGATGCCCACCGGCCTAGTAAAATGTAGGATATAAATAAATGGTTTTTACCCTTTCTGTCAATCTTCTGCATTTCTTTAACCAGAAATCTCCATAGAGGAATCTAAGATTTTCATTCCCAATAATGACTAAAGGATTAAACTGCAAATACCTGGGAAAACCAATTTATGTTTAAGGATAAATGATTGATGAGAAATTGTTTCCTGTTAATAGGCAGGGGAATAGAGCATTAGATAAAGATACCCAGGCAGAAAAGTAATAACATCAGAGAGGAACACAGTACAGAAAGAGGATACTAGGTACCTCCAAAGCAAATGGTTCATTCTGTTTTTATTCACTGGGGAAAAACTGTTTAATGGGATAGGCTAGCTGTTTATATACAGAGCTATATAAAGTCCATGTGTTAACTAAATAAATTATATAGAGTTATTATGCCTAATGGCATTATGATTTATTCATGGAAATAAGACTCTTCCCCATCCCCTCCCCAAAGTACACACAAACAAATTCAGACTCCACAATACAGTAGGATGCAACATATTTATGATGGAAATGGATTGCTCTTGTTTGTAGTATAAGATGGAAACTCAAGGAAGACTTCTTTGAAGAAGGCATTGATCAGTTTAGCCAACAGAATTTTATTGAGCACCACTACGTTCCAGGCACTGTGCTGGGATCTAAAGGAAGCACATAGTGGGTGCTCCAGTGAAGTTCACAGGCTATTTTATGGTATTTTATAACATAAAGTGTTTAAAATGCATGCTGCACTGTAGAATATCTTCCACTATAGACTTTAAACTCTATGAAAAAAAGTGGAGGTGGGAAGCCGAATTTTCTATGGTCTTAAAAGCACCTTTTTTTTTTCCAAAAAAGAACTTGGGAATAGGTACAGATATTAACAAGAATTAATAAATATACACTTTTATTTCTCATCCCTCCTACTTCTTAAGTTATCTTTGGCAAGGTGGACTCCTAATCAAGAGACCAAATAGGTTCAGATGTTTATTTAAGAGAAAATGCATAACTTAATTTTGTCCACAATTTTTGGTTTGTTTTTGAAGTGTAATTGATCTACAGAGCTATGTTAGTTCCTGTTACACAACATAGTGATTTAATATTTCTATACATTCCAAAGTAGTCACCACAATAAGTCTATTTATGTCACCATACAAAGATATTACAGTTATTGACTATATTCCCCACATTGTACATTTCATACCTGTGAGTCATTTATTTTGCAACTGGAAGTTTGTACCTCTTAATCTCCCTCACCTATTTCCCTCATATATATATATATATATATATATATATATATATATATATATATATACTACATCTTCTTTAGCCATTCATCTATTGATTGGCACTTAGGTTCCTTCCCCATCTTGGCTATTGCAAATAATGCTGCAATGAATATGCAGGTGCATGTATCTTTTCGAGTTAGTATTTTCATTTTCTTTGGGTAAATATCTAGGAGTGGAATTGCTGGATCATATGTTAGTTCTATTTTTAATTTTTTGAAGAACCCACTTTTGAATGTATAGAATACTATGATAGTTCTTTGTATAAATCATTAAGAGTAATAGTCTCCTTTTGATTTATGTCAGAAGTTTTGATGATGCATAACATACTATATATTATAATTGCCATTTGATTAAGCATACTTTAAATCATTACTGATAACAGTGGATTGAAATTGGGACTAAGATATAACAATAAAATGATTTATGTGTTTTTTATGACATGAAATGTAAGAAAAATAAATGAATTAAGAGGAAATAATAATTTAATGTAGTTGCTTAGTTTTCTGTGGATGCCTGCTAATTGTAGGCTTCCAGGGATAGTTTAAAACTTTACGTCATTCCATTCAATGATCCAAAGCCACTTGAAATGCCTTAAGCACAACATGAATAAAAATTTAAATAGCACTAAGTCCTGTATATATGGGAACAGCATGATTTTCAGAAACTTCTCTGTGTTTCTTCTGATAATAATATAATCAAATATATATCTAAGTGATGTTCCTAAAAGCATTTTGCCCTCTGAGTTGCAATACCAATCAGACAGCATAAGAAAAGAAAATGAAGTATGATTTGGTGGCTTAATCAGCTGGGCTTCCTTCCATCACATAAAGAGACTAATGAATAATTATTAGAATAGGCAACAAATCAGTGAACAAGCAAATCTCACACCTATTTAAGATTTAACTTTAAAAAGGAATTAGTTATTTAAAAGTCCAATATATATGTGCAGCTAGAAACTTTCCAAAAAGCATTTGGAAAATTAAATCTTCCACTTTTCATTTGGCTATGTGCCATTAAATAGACTAGGATTTTCATCCAGGAGTTGATTGTCTTTCAGGGGGATTTATAGCCTTACCTAGGAGACCTGCAAGCCAGCTACCTAGGTCACGCTGTTCCACAACTAATTTTTAAAAGAACAGTCAGTACACACATGCACACACACGTAACATACATTCTGTTCCTTTATTATGCTTGCACCTTTCTTCACTGTGGGAAAAGCCTTGGAAGATCTGAGTCTGAGCTTGTCTCAGCCTCTCTAGGCAAGTACTTTGTGCTGGTCACATCACCTATCTAATATTTGGTCTTGCTGGTTAAAATTTTTGGCTTGGCCCCTAGATTCATTTATGTTATAAAGGTCTATAATTCTAAATTATATAATGAATAGGAAAGACTTTTCCATGTAGTAAAATTCTAATCAAATATTAAATATAAAACATGAAAGAGTCCCCGTTAATAGAAATTACCTCTTAGAATGGAGAAACAAATTCGATTTCTACTTAAGTACTTCACAGAATTACAGGGTTCAAGAATAACTTTCTTCCACGTTCATTGATAGGAAGGGTAGTTCTAGAAGACATTATCAACTTACATTTGTTTCATTAAATCTATCCTTGTCACTGAAACGCCAGCAATGAGAATGATGCTTAAGGCAACACAGTGCAGATTGGCTGAGCTCACATCCTAGTTCAAGGACTTACTAGGTGTGCTTTCTTGGCCAGGTTACTTACTTTCTTTGGGCCTCTGTTTTCTCATGTTTAAACTTCACGGAGTTGCAGCAAGGATTCAATGAGCTAGCACATGTGAAGTACTCAGGATGTGCCCGGCATGTGTAAATTCTCACAGTGTTCATTATTATTATTATACAGAATAAACATCCAGTGCTATTTGGCTATAGTATGGCATAGCTGTTTATCTGAATATTGACAGTACTGACTGAGGAATCCAAATATTTCCATTCTAATTTTGGCTCCACACATAGTACCTATGAACATATGAACTGCAGGCAAGTCACTTACTTCTCTAAGCCTCAGTTTTTTAGTCTATTAAAAATGAAATAAGAATAGTAATTCCTAGTCATATAGTCATAATAAGAAAGGAGATAATAGATGTCAAAGCAATTTTGCTGTAAAGTTTTCTGTAAGTGATTTGAGAGCCTATTAAGTATTAAATTCTCATGTCCAAAAAGGAACTTTGAGAAAATAAAACACAAACGCTCTCTTTTGAGTTATTAAAATGTGTGAATTAAAAGTAATAGTAAAAACATTACATTAAACAAAATATACTACATTGAAGGCATTACAATGGGCCAAAACTTGTAAAACTGGGCAAAATGGGGTTTTCAATTAATTACATTGGGTTTTATTACACTGATAGAAAAAGGAGGAAATGATAGCTTTTCTAAGTCATTTGGGTGAATAGTGTCGTGCAGAAATTAATCATTAATATTTTTATCTTTAAAAAAGGCACGAGACTACTGGGTAGTGCTGGGTGTAGACACATTCAGTAATAGTACTTCCGTATTTTTTTCTCAGAATACACAGGGATTTCCAAATAAGGTCTATGTGGATAACTGCACACTTGAAAAAACCTTTTATTTTAATCTCTTTACCTACCTAGTGATGATAAAAAAGACTGAATATGTAAAATGTGTCTTCCACAGGCATAATTCCCAGAAGGGAAATTACCCTTTAATAGTACTAAACTCAATGGTGTGTGAATGGTTATGTAGTACTTGAACAGAATGAACCAAATCTGTCTTAAATATTAGCACCACATGCCTCTAAGTATTAAGCAGTTGAGTCAAGAAGGGAAAAACTCCATTTCAATTTGATAAACATTTGTTGAGCAGCTACTATGTACCAGTCACCTGGTATACCCAAGTTACCTTTGATTACCCAATGGATTAATCTTTTATTTCCAATTATTTTCCAAGTCTTGTTAATTCTGCTCTTACACTGGCACTTGAATCTACCTCTTCATTTCTATTCCCATTTTCACCACTTATAACTGGTTTCTCATTATTTCCTACTGTCCCTTAACCAGTTTTCTGACTCCATTTTAGTTCGATTTCAAACTATTCCCTACATCATTGCTAAATAAATATTCCGAAAGTCTAATTCTATGTACAAAAACCTTCTAAATAGTTCCTTTGCACACAGAATGAAAACTCTGTGCCACATTTTGGCACAGAAAACTGTCCTCAGTGTGACCCAAATGATTATTGCAGCCTATCTTGTAATGCTCCCCATATAACAGCCAAAATACACCTATTGTTCCTGGTAAATGCCTTGCTTTATCCATGCTTATTTCCCTCCTTCTGGATTGTATACCTTCCTTGCTCCAAAGGAAAGTAACACTTTCAAAGTCTGTTCCAAATGGTGCTTTCAGCATCAGACCTTCCATTCTCACATTTGGATGTGATTTCTTGTTATTTCTTGCTGTCTAATGACCCACTGCACTTTGTTTGAGTCTACCAAGTATTGAGCTTGTCTTGTCTCAAATAATAGTTATTTCTATACTAATTTTAACTTGCATCCCTGAGTTCTGCCCCACAAGACACACACACAAACACTCATACAATCTATGTTAGTCATTATGGAAGAGAGATTTTTTTTTTATCTTTGTATTTCCTGGAGCTCCACCCCCATGACAAGCCTTGTAATTATTCAGTAACTATTGAACTGAATTAAGTGAAATTAGTATAATCTACAAAAGAATGTCTAAGCACATAGGGAATTTTTTATCCCCAAAGAAGTTTTGTTTTGTTTTGTTTTAACTAAAAAAGATAAACCCAAGTATAACTAAGCTCATAGGGTGTAACAAAAACAAACAAAAAATAAGGGTGAAGATATGAACTTTCTGCAGTGATCTATAAGAAGGACCTCACAGTCTCTCTAGTAAGTGAAAGTATTCTTTTGAGAAAGTCCCTATGTTATCTCCTTCAGGTTACAAAAGAGAAGTGAAAAGTTTTGGGGAACCACATATAATAAGGAAAGACATTTTTCTTTGTTGTGCAGAGAATTCTACATCACTTATGTGATTGTACCTGATGCTTGCACATAAATATGCCTAGGAGAAAAGGTATTAAGTGTTCACTTGTCCATTCAGGATCCCTGTCACATGCAAAATGTTTACCAACACCTTGCAAGAAGTCTACGTTTAAAACTGGTCTTCATATTCACTCATGGGAGCTAAGATTCTGTGGCACACGTACCCATTTTGTATTAAAAAATAAAAATAATAAACAAGAACTCCAGAAAGATGCCCTGGCTTCTTTTGAATCTTGAAATTAAGATCTGCTCATTCCCAGGTTCCCACATTTGAATTCACCACACCTTATTATTGATGGATGTCTGACTTTTTCCCTATGTGCCGAAGTAGCTATCTTTTAACGACCTCCTTTATCACAGGCGCATACTGTATAAGAGGGATAATTTACCTGGCTTTCAAATTTGTGAACACAAGCCCACTCATGCTTGTTCCATATCTGTAAATTGTGGATCTTAATACCTACATGGTGCTTGGCAAGGATTGAGAGGTTGTATCCACAGCACATCTGATGGCTGTGGGAGGATAAAAAGGAGCCCTGTAACTATAGGTTGGGGTGCACTTAGGGCGTGCTGTGTATAACAAATTGAAATGAACAAAAACCCATGCTGGTTGTAAATTATCCTTGCCTGTTATAAACTACTAAAAGAAAAAACCTGATGACAACAGAGGAAGCAGAGTTTGTGAGGAGGCAAAACAAAACAAAACAAAACGAAAGGAAACAAACAAACAAAACCAGGCTAATACTCTTGGGTCCCAGGAGCAGCAGTGATTGCCGACAGAAAGTCATAGCTAAGGGGATTTTTGTTTGTCAGATCTCTTCAGAATCTGAGTGCCTTCCTACCAATAAACGATTTCAAGTACTTCCAACAATGGCCAGCAAGATGCCACTTCTTATAGCTGCCATACTGTATAATGTGAGTGCCACCTCTTTTCCCTTTGAGATGTATAAAAGTGTACCTGTTATAGAAGCAGCTATACAGTGAATGGAAAAAGGAAACATAAATGCTTACAGCAGGGTTTAATTTCATGTTGTGCGACAACGAAAAACAGCCTTTGAAAATAGCAAGACTGTGTTTGAAGTAAAGTTCTGACACCTACTAGCTATGTGCCAAAATGTACCTTTGAGATTCATTTTCCTATTTTGCTTAAGAAGGATTAAAACTATGGTACCTCCCTCCTAGAACTGCTTTAAGGAAGGATATGTATGAGGAAGAGCCTAACAGTAGGCTGAAAAGTGGCCCCAGAAAAGACATCCCGTCCTAATCCTTGGAACCTGTAAATGTCACCTCATATGACAAAGTCTTAGCAGTTGTGATGAAGGACTTGGGGTTGGTGAAATTATTCTGGATTTTCCGGTTGGACTCTAAATTAATTACAGGTATCCTTGCAAGAAGGAGTTAGAGGGAGATTTCATACACATACAGGAAGAGGATGCAATGTGGTCGCAGAGTCAGAGATTGGAGTGATTTGGCTACAAATCAAGGAATGCTGGCAACCACCAGAAGCTGGAAGGGGCAATTTTCCCCTGGAACCTCTGGAGGCAGTGTGGCACTGCTGTCACCTTGATTTCAGCCTGGTGAAAATGATTTTGCACTTCACCCTTCTGGAACTATGAGACAATAAATTTCTGTTGTTTTAAGCCACCAAATTTATGGTAATTTGTTACAACAGCCATTGGAAACTAACACAAGTCTATTTAGTCTGATGTCTGGCCCTTGGTCGATGCTGAGTTATGGCATTTATATAAGTGAACATGGTATTATCCTTAATAACTGGATGATATTGGATCTGAATTATAGGATCTTAGTTTCTCAATTAAAATACAATCTCTTGCAATCTCTGCCAAAATGTCATACTGTATCTTTTCCAAATAATAACCCTTAAGATTTTGGAAAACAGTTATCATGTCTAGTCTAAGTTTTCCCCAATTATGTAAATCAACTATTATTTGCATAATGAATTTTATAATTCCCTAACGATGTCACATCTGTTCCCACAATACACTCTTCTCTTCCTACACACACACACACACACACACACTCACACTCACCTTCCCCACTCTACATACACACATTATATATATACATATATCACAAACTGTCTCTCGTCTATAACTGATTCCATACACATCTCTAGCACCTGCCCATTCTTTGACGTTCTAGCACCAGATTTTACCGCTTTCTGGACATCTAAACTTCAAGCACCATATGCCACAAAATGACGAATGACCTCACTATTCTTTCCCCTATAAACCAGTTCCTCCTCTAACGTTTTCTATTTTTCTTTTTTATAAAGCACCACAATCTTCTGAATCTCACAGGTTTGAAATCTTAGTCATCTTCATTATTCCTGTTCCTACCCCTCTATTGATCCCTTCCTCAGATGAACACTTACCTTACCCTACTGAGTGCACTTTGATAGCATCTCAGTCATTTCAGTTGTCACCCTCACAATTATGATCCTCATTAATATTTTATAATGACCTTTTAACCTCTTACTGAATCTACTGAAATGACATTCTAGAGATTTTTTTCATCTCTAATATCTACCTCCTATTATCCACACTGAGAACCTAGATACATATCACCGAAACATACCTCTTCTTATAGTATCTGTTCTCTGAAAATGACAATGGCTTTCAAAACAAATCCAAATTTCTTACCACATAAACAAGACTTCCCATGACATGGTCCCAGTTTAAACTCCAAAACTCATTTTCTATTACCAACCTATTCAAGCCAAATTAGAGATAATTAGTATTATCCTAAACACCATGTGTATTTTTGTCTTCAATTCTTCACCTATGCAAATGACAGGTTGATCTCTGTTTCATATCATACTTAGTAAATTCTTTATTGCCTGTGTGTGTACGTGTGTATGTGTGTCTGAAAATATATGTGGCACCCCTAACCATCTTATGTAATAGACTCCGAGCCCAAGGAGTATATTTATAACCTAGACTGGGACAACCATAATACCTTACCCACCCAGCCCCATACTCTAAGGCAAAGACGACAGGTAGGAGGCAAGCAACCTGGGTAGTTCAATAACAGGAAATCTCTGGGATATTTTAAACTGTTGATGGGGGGAAAGAAAGAGAAGACCTTTACATGTCTGGTGAAATGCTCTTGGATGTGACTTCAGATGACTAAGTGCCCAGCCCCCAACTAGAGTAGAAGAGAATAAGAGAGGAAAAGAAGCCTTAACAGTGTTGGGGGTGTCTGACTCAGTGATCCCTCTAGCCAGTTCCACCTGTTGGACAAGTATTTTAAGACAGAATAAAATATTAATCTCACCAGAAAAATCCTTTTTATAAACCTGTTTAGATATTTTATTAGATGCAAATAGCCTTGAAATATAACTGAAATCTCTCTTCTTGAAGCAAGTTGAGTGACATGGTTGTATTCGTCATTGGAAAACTCTGATGCTTAATGCTTAATGCATAAACTTAAATATTTTATGTTACTGGTCAGAAAAGTTGGGGAAATTTAGAATGAGTTAGGCAGAAATAAATATATAATCAGTGTGTATTTATGAACAAATCATTTCAAAAATAAAACATACAATTGAAAGCCTGTCAAGGATTTACTTTTATTCTACTAACAGGACCATGGGCCCCCATCCCTGTGTTAAAACCTGTGACCAGGGTGGGAAAGGCACTGCTATTGTTCCAGACCTAGCTCCTCATCCATTCCTTAGTCCTGGGGGAAAAAGGTCTGTTTCAAGAAGGAGACTGGGGTGCAAAGTAAACACAAAGATACACACACACACAAAGTTGATATTACTTTATTATGTAAATGTGCTTAAATTAAAAAATCATGATGTTTTGGAGTAAAGTAACTGTTTTGCACCATCCCCTAGCAACACATCACCGTGTGTCATGTTTTTGTGTGTGTCACTAGTAAAGGAGATGAGCTGAAGCAAACATAATAATACAAGCAGGACAGTTTTATACTTAGTTCATATTTTACCAAGTGAGTCAAAGGTTGTACTGATACTGAACATTTACTGAACGCTTACTATGGACCAGGCACCATGCTAAGTGCAATATACTAGCATTGTATCTACAACTCACAATAACTTTATAAAGGAAGCACCTATTATGACTATTTTACACATGAGGAAAGCGAGGCATAGGGAGGTTATATTACCTGATGGGTCACATTTGGAAGTGGCAGAAACAGGAGTCAGAGGCAGATGTCTGACTTCAGAGCTTATGCTGAGTTAGGCTCTGAGATGCATTGCCTCAAAAACCCTGAAAACATTGTCAAAGCCATGAAATCCTAAACTAGATCTACAACTAGTCACGAATTTCAAGCCCTGAAAAGATTAAACTCAGATGCACATCTGTGAAAATTTTGGGATAAAAGTGTCTAACTCTACTTGACTATGATAATTTCTGTAGATCATTTGTAATATTCAATTATGCTATAACATGTCTATTTAAAAAAAATTAAAAGTCCAAATGTATAAAAATGCAGATTGTGCTTTCTAACTCAGTTCCTTGAGATTATTACTGGGACCAAAACACTTTAACCAGGAAATCTGTAACAAATGTAAGATTTTCCCATTCTGAAACAAATGCTTATGCTGATATATCTTCTGAAACACATATTTTTGTAAATTTAGACCTATAAAAAAGGCTCTTTTACATTAACTGCATAGGCACAGATCAAGAAACAAGTACGGTTTAAATGAAAATTATATATTTAAATGTGAATTCCACTTTAAAATTTCCAGAGTGAAAATAATTAAGAAAGAGATAAGAAGATGTAGAATTATAGCAGAAAAGAAACAGAGAAGATGAGGGAATTATCTCAGGACTCATGACTTGCCAAATTCTATAATATATTCCAAAATATCAGAATTAGATTTGTATAATAAGGCACCTTTAAGACTGAACCTTTCAATGATGTGTGTCTCTTGATCAGGAAAGGTTCTGACAAAGGCCAGATGTGTTTGCTAAGAGCTTTTGGAGCCTAATTAAATAATGAGTAGGTTCTGCCAGGGTTGGGATGCCTTGAACTTTTCATGTCACTTCATAGTGCACTTTAGTCTAAACCTAATATTTCAATAACAGCAGTAACATCAATCTTCCTTTCTGACATTAAAGCCTTACAGACGAAAAGATTGTGAGGTGGTGCTTGTGAAACTATTACAAGATAAAAAGATGTACTGGTAGCGCTTTCTATGTAGATCAATCAATATGGTTATGTAAAGGGAGAATTTGCACTGGGAATACATTAGGAAAACCATGTTTAATTACAAGATATATTAATGATTATTCATTAAAAGCTTGAGGATAGCGCTTTTTAAATATAGGCAGCATAACTAAAAGAGTATGCCCCCAGTATGATGCATATTGAATAACTCTTCATGAAGTGCTGAGAACACAGGATTCACAGAAATGAGTAGTCTGCTTTGACTTTATGTAGTTCAGTGAAAGTGATCTGGGGTGGTCGCTCTTTGTTCACTTTATAAAACTTACTTAAACAAACTATGTACAATTTGAATGAAAAATTCAAATATATGCATTCCTTTTAGGGCAAAAATTTCCATAACAAGGAGCTAAACTAGAGCTACAATTACTCAATAATAAGAATTATATAGAAAGATCACTAATTAATTAGAAATTATGATTTACATTATAATTGATTTTAGTACAACTATGACTGTATATCAGCATTAGAGAAGTACCAAAAAAAAAAGTTAAATCAATGATTAAAGACTCACAGCTCCTTTGCTTGAATGACTGGCTGCTCCATGTGCCTTTAATAAACAGTGAAATACTTTGCAAGCAACACTGCAAAGGCTAAAGGTCACATAGAACACTGAGAAGATTCTGATTTTGTAGATCAAAGAGCAAATGAGAATGGTTGTTTGTCTTTATTGGTTTAATTCTATCAATTTCTATCATTTTTGTTTACAATAGCAAAAACATGCATATAATTAGAAAAAAAAACTTTATAATGGAAATCTTCAGTATTATTTATTTTATTAATAACAAAAATATTGTTTTATAATTCAATTTTGGTAATAAAAGTTTTATTAAAAAATATTAACTTTTAGTGCAGTGCATTCTAGAGAACTCAAAGTAATTATAAGGAAAAATGAATTAAATCCACATCACGTTTATT
Organism: Eschrichtius robustus; assembly: GCF_028021215.1. NCBI lineage: Eukaryota > Metazoa > Chordata > Mammalia > Artiodactyla > Eschrichtiidae > Eschrichtius > Eschrichtius robustus. The sequence continues at coordinate 84,257,565 of NC_090827.1, read as the reverse complement.
AGTAACATGTATTTATAGAAAATTACCAGGTAATATGGCATCATGACTACAGAACATATCCTGCTCTAGTTTAATATAATCTAGAAAGGACAGAAAAGGAAATGGAGGATATTTAATCAAGATGGCAGCCCATTTTTTTTTTCTCAATCTCTTACAAACCTATTAAATTACTATCTTGAGGGTGGGGGAGAGAGGGAGAGAGAGAGAACAAATGAACTAAATCCTTGAGAGTGTTAGAAAACATGAAAACTGTCATGAACAGAATAGACAGTGGGAAAATTCTGGGTGACAAAAAGCAGATGGGATCAATCTAAAAATGAGTGGAGAAAACATTAGCTTGACATACTCACAGGAAAAAATAAAAAGGAAAGAATGATTCAGTAGAACTCAAAGCCCAGACTAAACTAACAAAAGAGATGAAAGAAATCTTGGGTTAATTATCAGAAGACCTGGGTCTTTTTTATGTGACTGGACTGGTCCACTTCACTAAGCAGAAAGCAGCAGAGGAACCAAACTTTGGACAAACAACCAACAGCTCTCTAGAGAATCAACTACCTCTCTGAGGATAATTACTTCTGTAGATAAAGAAGTGGGGCTTTGAAATTCCAGATCTCTGCTATCCATCAGTGAGGGGGTGGGTGGGGTTGGACGGGGCTCCAAAGAAGAAAGGTGATCCTCTCAGCCAAAAGACAAGCAAACAAAAATCTCTCCTTGATATGACTGCAGGTGAGAGCCCAGTACTGTGTAGTTGGGATGGACTCAATCTATCTACCATTTAGCTATCAATGTATTCTAAATTAAGGTCATCCAGTCAAGACATACTACACCCCGTTTCCAGTGAGGCAGAGCCCAGGCACTGAAATATACTGCTGAGCAAAGAAATCTGAAAATCTGGGTTAAACCCATGCCATCTACCTATACTTAGCAATCTAATCATTCACACATTAATATAAAAAGAAAACCAGGAGACCTTCAAGATGACGGAGGAGTAAGATGCGGAGATCGCCTTCCTCCCCACAAATACATCAGAAATACATCTACATGTGGAGCAACTCCTACAGAACACCTACTGAACGCTGGCAGAAGACCTCAGACCTCGCAAAAGGCAAGAAACTCCCCACGTACCTGGGTAGGGCAAAAGAAAAAAGAAACAGAGACAAAAGAATAGGGACGGGACCTGCACCAGTGGGAGGGAGCTGTGAAGGAAGAAAGGTTTCCTTCCACACACTAGGAAGCCCCTTTGCGGGTGGAGACTGCGGGTGGTGGAGGGGGGAAGCTTCGGAGCCACGGAGGAGAGCGCAGCCACAGGGGTGCGGAGGGCAAAGCAGAGAGACTCCCGCACAGAGGCTCGGCGCCGACCAGCACTCACCAGCCCGAGAGGCTCGTCTGCTCACCCGCCAGGGCGGGCGGGGGCTGGGAGCTGAGGCTCGGGCTTCAGCCAGATCGCAGGGAGAGGACTGGGGTTGGCGGCGTGAACACAGCCTGAAGGGGCTAGTGCGCCACAGCTAGCCGGGAGGGAGTCCGGGAAAAAGTCTGGAGCTGCCTAAGAGGCAAGAGACTTTTTCTTGCCTCTTTGTTTCCTGGTGCGCGAGGAGAGGGGATTAAGAGCGCCGTTTAAAGGAGCTCCAGAGACGGGCGCGAGCCGTGGCTACCAGCGCGGACCCCAGAGACGGGCATGAGACGCTAGGGCTGCTGCTGCCGCCACCAAGAAGCCTGTGTGCGAACACAGGTCACTATCCACACTGCCCCTCCCGGGAGCCAGAAGGGGGTGGCAGGACATATTTAAAGTGATGAAAGAGAAAAACCTACAACCAAGATTACTCTACACAACAAGGATCTCATTCAGATTCAACAGAGAAATTAAAAGCTTTACAGACAAGCAAAAGCTAAGAGAATTCAGCACCACCACACCAACTTTAGAACAAATGCTAAAGGAACTTCTCTAGGCAGGAAACACCAGAGAAGAAAAAGACAACCATATTGATAACTACCTTACATGTAAATGGACTAAATGCTCCAACCAAAGACATAGACTGGATGGATACAAAAACAAGACCCGTATATATGCTCTCTACAGGAGACCCACTTCAGACCTAGGGACACATACAGACTGAAAGTGAGGGGATGGAAAAAGATATTCCATGCAAATGGAAATTAAAAGAAAGCTGGAGTAGCAATTCTCATATCAGACAAAATAGACTTTAAAACAAAGACTATTACAAGAGACAAAGAAGGGCACTACATAATGATCAAGGGATCAATCCAAAAAGAAGATATAACAATTGTAAATATTTATGCACCCAACATAAGAGCACCTCAATACATAAGGCAAATGCTAACAGCCATAAAGAGGGAAATCGACAGTAACACAATCATAGCAGGGGAATTTAACACCCCGCTTTCACCAATGGACAGATGATCCAAAATGAAAATATATAAGGAAACACAAGCTTTAAATGGCACATTAAACAAGATGGACTTAATTGATGTTTATGGGACATTCCATACAAAAACAACAGAATACACTTTCTTCTCAAGTGCTCATGGAACATACTCCAAGATAGATCATATCTTGGGCCATAAATCAAGCCTTGGTAAATTTAAGAAAATTGAAATCATATCAAGTATCTTTTCTGACCACAACACTATGAGACTAGATATCAATTACAGGAAAAAAATCTATAAAAAATACAAATACATGGAGGCTAAACAATACACTACTGAATAACCAAGAGATCACTAGAGAAATCAAAGACGAAATCAAAATATACCTAGTAACAAATGACAATCAAAAAACGATGACCCAAAACCTATGGGATGCAGCAAAAGCGGTTCTAAGAGGGAATTTATAGCAATACAATTCTACCTCAAGAAACAAGAAACATCTCAAATAAACAACCTAACCTTACACCTAAAGCAATTAGAGAAAGAAAAACAAAAAAAACCCCAAAGTTAACAGAAGGAAAGAAATCCTAAAGATCAGATCAGAAATAAATGAAAAAGAAATGAAGCAAACAATAGCAAAGATCAATAAAACTAAAAGTTGGTTCTTTGAGAAGATAAACAAAATTGATAAACCATTAGCCAGATTCATCAAGAAAAAAAGGGAGAAGACTCAAATCAATAGAATTAGAAATGAAAAAGAAGTAATAACTGACACTGCAGAAATACAAAGGATCGTGAGAGATTACTACAAGCAACCATAGGCCAATAAAATGGACAACCTGAAAGAAATGGACAAATTCTTAGAAAAGCACAACCTTCCAAGACTGAACCAGGAAGAAATAGAAAATATAAACAGACCAATCACAAGCACTGAAATTGAAACTGTGATTAAAAATCTTCCAACAAACAAAAGCCCAGGACCAGATGGCTTCACAGGCGAATTCTACCAAACATTTAGAGAAGAGCTAACACCTATCCTTCTCAAACTCTTCCAAAACATAGCAGAGGGAGGAACACTCCCAAACTCATTCTACGAGGCCACCATCACCCTGATACAAAAACCAGACAAAGATGTCACAAAGAAAGGAAACTACAGGCCAATATCACTGATGAACATAGATGCAAAAATCCTCAACAAAATACTAGCAAACAGAATCCAGCAGCACATTAAAAAGATCATACACCATGATCGAGTGGGGTTTACCCCAGGAATGCAAGGATTCTTCAATATACTCAAATTAGTCAATGTGATACACCATATTGACAAATTGAAGGAGAAAAACCATATGATCAACTCAATAGATCCAGAAAAAGCTTTTGACAAAATTCAACACCCATGTATGAAGAAAACCCTCCAGAAAGTAGGCATAGAGGGAACTTACCTCAACATAATAAAGGCAATATATGACAAACCCACAGCCAACACTGTCCTCAATGGTGAAAAACTGAAGCCATTTCCACTAAGATCAGGAACGAGACAAGGTTGCACACTCTCACCACTATTATTCAACATAGTTTTGGAAGTTTTAGCCACAGCAATCAGAGAAGAAAAAGAAATAAAAGGAATCCAAATCGGAAAAGAAGAAGTAAAGCTGTCACTGTTTGCAGATGACAGGATAGTACACATAGACAATCCTAAAGATGCTACCAGAAAACTACTAGAGCTAATCAATGAATTTGGTAAGGTAGCAGGATACAAAATTAATGCACAGAACTCTCTTGCATTCCTATACATTAATGATGAAAAATCTGAAAGAGAATTAAGGAAACATTCCCATTCACCATTGCAACAAAAAGAATAAAACACCTAAGAATAAACCTACCTAAGGAGACAAAAGACCTGTATGCAGAAAACTATAAGACACTGATGAAAGAAATTAAAGATGATACAGATGGAGAGATATACCATGTTCTTGGATTGGAAGAATCAACATTGCAAAAATGACTATACTACCCAAAGCAATCTACAGGTTCAGTGCAGTCCCTATCAAACTACCAATGGCATTTTTCACAGAACTAGAACAAAAAATTTCACAATTTGTATGGAAACACAAAAGACCCCGAATAGCCAAAGCAATCTTGAGAAAGAAAAACGGAGCTGGATGAAGCAGACTCCCTGACTTCAGACTATACTACAAAGCTACAGTAATCAAGACAGTATGGTACTGGCACAAAAACATAAATATAGCTCAATGGAACAGGATAGAAAGCCCACAGGTAAACCCACGTACATATGGTCACCTTATTTTTGCTAAAGGAGGCAAGAATATACATTGGAGGAAAGACAGACTCTTCAATAAGTAGTGCTGGGAAAACTGGACAGCTATCTGTAAAAGAATGAAATTAGAACACTCCCTAACACCATACATAAAAATAAACTCAAAATGGATTAAAGACCTAAATGTAATGCCAGACACTATAAAACACTTAAGAGGAAAATATAGGCAGAACACTCTTTGACATAAATCACAGCAAGATCCTTTTTGACCCATCTCCTAGAGAAATGGAAATAAAAACAAAAATAAACAAATGGGACCTAATGAAACTTAAAGGCTTTTGCCCAGCAAAGGAAAGCTTAAACAAGACCAAAAGATAACCCTCAGAATGTGAGAAAATATTTGTAAAGGAAGCAACTGACAAAGGATTAATCTCCAAAATTAACAAGCAGCTCATGCAGCTCAATACCCAAAAAACAAACAACCCAATCAAAAAATGGGCAGAAAACCTAAATAGACATTTCTCCAAGGAACATATACAGATTTCCAACAAACACATGAAAGAATGCTCAACATCAGTAATCATTAGAGAAATGCACATCAAAACTACAATGAGGTATCACCTCACACCAGTCAGAACGGCCAACATCAAAAAATCTACAAACAATAAATGCTGGAGAGGGTGTGGAGAAAAGGGAACCCTCTTGCACTGTTGGTGCGATGTAAATTGATACAGCCACTATGGAGGATCCTTAGAAAACTAAAAATAGAACTACCATACGACCCAGCAATCACATTACCGGACATATACCCTGAGAAAAGCATAATTCAAAAAGAGACATGTACCACAATGTTCATTGCAGCTCTGTTTACAATAGTCAGGACATGGAAGCAACCTAAGTGTCCATCGACAGATGAATGGATAAAGAAGATGTGGCACATATATACAATGGAATATTACTCAGCCATTAAAAGAAAGGAAATTGAGTTATTTGTAGTGAGGTGGATGGACCTAGACAGTGTCATATCATACAGAGTGAAGTAAGTCAGAAAGAGAAAAACAAATACCGTATGGTAACACATATATATGGAATCTAAAAAAAAAAAAAAAAATGGTTCTGAAGAACCTAGGGGCAGCACAGGAATAAAGATGCAGACATAGAGAATGGACTTGAGGAGGGGGGGAAGGGTAAGCTGGGACGAAGTGAGAGAGTGGCATGGACATATATACACTACCAAATGTAAAATAGATCGCTAGTGAGAAGCAGCTGCACAGCACATGGAGATCAGCTCGGTGCTTTGTGACCACCTGGCGAGGTGGGATAGGGAGGGTGGGAGGGAGACGAAAGAGGGAGGAGATATGCGTATATATGTATATGTATAGCTGATTCACTTTGTTATAAAGCAGAAAGTAAAGAGAGAAAGGAGAGGATATTGAATCTAAAGAGTTGACTACTGATAAAAATATGTCTTGAGAACTAAATATTTTATTTAAAAAGTAAAATAAGTGATAAAATGAACACATAGAAGAACATGGCTAAAAGTCAAATTAATAATCTGAAATAAAATGTCATGGACATTTCTTAGAATTTGCAACAAAATTATATGTAGATGAAGTATGAGATAAGAATCAATCCAGCATGTCCATATCTGACTAGTAGGAGTTCCTAAAAGGAAAGATTAGAGTGAAACAGTGGCAATAATAATAAAAGAAATTAAAGAAGAAAAATGTTCATAGCTTATAATAGGCATACCTTTCAGACTGAAAGTGCTGTTGAGTTTTAAGCGAAGTAAATTAAAAAAAAAAAAAAACCTAAATGCATCACAGTGAATTTTCAGAATTCTAAGGGTAGAGAGAGAATCCTAAAAACGTTAAGAGGAAAATAAAACATCCTACAGACAAAAGATTAAGGAAAAATTTGAGCTTGAAAACTTCACTGACCACTGTGATCTCTAGAAGACCATGAGGCAAAACCTTGGAAGGTTTTAGGAAAAAATAGTTTATCCTTCAAGACCTATTCCCAGTTATCTTAGCATTCAAATGTAGGGGTTATTTGTGGAGTTATTCAATGTAAGTCCTCACTGAAAGAATTTGTCAAGATTATACTGTAGCAAAAACGAAAATCAGCTCATTCATTTGTTGATTTAATAAATTTAATAAATATTTATTGAGAGCCAATACATGGAAGACATCTTGCTAGAGAATGGAAGAAATATATAGAATGTACAATGACATTTAATTTATCTAGTGATAAAGATGGATATTCATTTAAGAAAAATAATTTACTCTTTAAACTTTTGTGAGTGGAGTCCAGTAGAACAAGGGAGCATATGTGTAAACAGAGACAAGCATGAGTGGCCCGTTTCCTTGCCACTCTATTTGCATATAGCATTTGGATGCCTCATGATTGTAAGAGTTCAGTGAGACTCAAAGCAAGTATAAACATCTTACATTAACACTGAGTAAGGGAGCAGGAAAGGGGAGGATGCGGTTCTGACAGCCCCTAGAGGCCATGCTCTCTGTTCCAACCAGAACTTACTTGAATGCAGAGGGAAAGCAATGGCAGTCTAACCAACAAGAATGACCAAGGAATCCTATTATATCCTTTCTTACTTATCATTATGCTAAAAATAATAGCATAGAAAGAAAGGGAAAGATAGGGGAATCCATAGTTCTTTTTTCTTTCAGTTTCTTAGTCATTAGTAAGGCAAAGGTATTGTGTTGGCAGAATGTGTACATATCAAGAAGCGGAATAAAAATGTTAGTTTTGTGCACTATTTTTTACTCTTTTAGTAAGAAAGATATGCATATACATGTATGGGCAATGAAATATCAGTTGTGTAATTTTGGTGATTCTGCATACCAGTTTAATGCTCTAATATTTGCATTTAAAACTGGCATTGCACAATATAAACAGTAAAATCCATGCTAGTAATTTAAAACTACATTTTCTTTACTTAGAACAGCATTAATATCAAATAAAAAACAAGTTGTGAGAGCGACCACAGATAAAAGGAAGAAGCTTTATATTTTAGTACTTCAGTGGCTCTTTCTTTCTGCTTTCTGAACAGGAAACCTAATTTTTTCAGTTGGCACTGGGCCATGCAAGTTACCTCAACAAAAGACTAACGAATTTATTTTAAAATGTAGAAAAATGAGGTTACCACATACCAAAATCTGTAGAACTTACAGAAAGTGATACTCAGAGTAAAAATTAATGTATCCTTAAATATATTTAATACAAAAATTAAAAAGAATAAAAATAAATGAGCTGAGCATTCAACTCAAGGGACTGGAATATAGCAAAATAACACAAAATGAATAGGAGCTTAATATAGAAGACAGACAGAAAATAACAAAAAAGGAAACAAAAATCTTTAGAAAATGAAAAGACGGCTGTTAAAAAAAATAGACAATCTTGTGGTACATCTAATGAAGAGAAAACAGAAGACATCATTAATTATGAGAAAGTGAGAATAATTAGAATTAGAGAGACTATAAAGTGATAAAATATACTATTAGTAAATTTATATCAATAAATTTTAAATTAATGTTCTAAAATATATGTTACCAAGTTTTACTTACTAAAAATAGAAAATATGAACAGATGTATATAAATACAGTTTTTAAAAAGGAAATAACTTGAAGATCTAGTCCTAAAAAGGAAGAAACTAACTAAATAACTGATTAAATCTTTAAATGCAATGCAAATGGTAAAGCAGGCTATAAATGGTATATCATGTTACACAATCTCTTTCATGTATTTGATCAATATCATTCTTCTCAGTGAGTTTCACTCTATTCCCTATTTTAACTGGTAACCCACTTCCACTCTGTCCACCTGATTCCCATCCTAATTGAAAACTCCTCACACATCCTTCTCCTCTGTCCTATATTATTGCAATACAAAATTGTTTTCTCACTAAATGTGTGTGTCAACATGTAGAGTTAATGTTCTTAAACAAACATGTATTTCCTTAATTCTGTGGAGAGGGTAAAAATCTGCCAGCACATGACACCTATGTCAACTGCTACATCAACACTGAACATAATACATTAAAAACTTTGTAGCGGAAACACAAAAAACACTGTTCTCTACAGGAAGCGTAAGATAATGTTGAAGGATGAAACTGCTTTGCCTGAGGAGTTTTATTAGGTGCTCCAAGCATGGGGAATGGTTTGCTGCTGAGGTGCTAGCAGTATAAACACAGGCAGAGTAAGCAGGGATGAGAATCAGAAGTACATAGACCAGGCTGAGATGATCACACTTGACCTATTTGGTGACATCAGAAGTTCAGGTAGAATTCAAGAGACCAGTATTGAAAGAAGCCCCAGGAAATGGTGATAGGCTAAGAAATCCTGTGTCCATTACAGAGTTTTACTCTTTGAGTATAAAAGGCGAACACAGCCTTTAAGAAGAGGTTTCACTCAGCTTTCTTAGAAAGAAAATTTCTCAATTACTCCAGCAATTATCCCTGTACTATTCACTTATATTCTCTGTGGAAACAGTTTCTAATCATTGCCATAATTGTAATACAGTAATTGCATTCAGTGTTTAACCAAAGGCACTGTTGCTAATTATTTTTACAACAGTTTTACTGAGTCAATACCGATCGGTGTCATCTCTCATATTTGCCCCATGTTTCCTGGCAGCTGCTAGCAGGCGAAGTAATTACCTGGGAGGAGAGCCACAGGATTTTGAATCTGTACCTCCACCTCTTAACACTACTTCCATAAAATGATGCATTCCTTAAGTAGGATCATCATATCAGGTCTCAAGATAGAATTACAAAGTATATTGAAAACTGTAAAGTAACCCTAAATAAGAAGTTTGGTATGCTCCAAAAATACAATGTATGCCCATTTTTCATCCGAAAAGGAAAAGATCTTGTCTAGGATTGGAATAATCGGGCTGCAGTTATTGTAGCCTTGTGTCTCTCAACTCTAACTGATATACTGTCCTGCCCTTTCACTCATTTATCCTCATAAAATTCAGCTGGAATCTCCCCCACTTATAGATACTGCAACTACTGAAGAAAGCAAAGCCTGCATCATCATATTAGAAATTAGAAATAAAACTAGGGAGGATATGTTTATTTCTACCGTGCTTGTCAGCTCTGACTTGATAGCTGATGTCAAGATATAAAATTTCAAATTAGGTGAAGGTCCACCTCTAATCCACAAGCTAAATCTCTAGGCAATATGGGAAGGATTTTATTCATTTGGTTGTTCGTTTATTTGTCTGTTTATTAAGAGGTATTCAGTTTCCTTTCATGTGGATTTTTTTGCGGGGGGGTTGTTATTTTAGAAACAGCATGCACTTTCTGTTTAAGCATCCTAATAGAAAAATTAAAACAAAAGAATAAAAATGTGTTTGTTCTGGAATCTTGGATTTTTACCCCCTCACAAACAATAATATTTAATGATCTGTTAAAAAGGGATTTTTCTAAAGGGTTTTTATTATGCATACACAGCAGGGCTTGCTTTAAAATGGCTTGCTTCTATTGCAATGAGAAACAGAGAAAAGAGATGTGATGGGCCAGAGAACTTAATAAAAGCATATGAGATTCAGAATTCCTGTTCAAAGGCAAGATACCAACTAGGGAATATAGATTCAAATATGATTTTCATCTTTTTGAGTTCACTCTTTAAGCTAGTAAACATTTTATTTAACAGACTTTAGGAAAAGGGTTGGCCTTCCTCCTTTCACCTATGTAAAATAAAAACATATGATTATGTATGAAAAGCAAAAAATAAAAATAAATGTATGAGCAGAGGCACATTAAAAAGCCTGGACAGACTGGGCAGTACAAATATCAAGTTGGATGGTGATAGAAAACTTACACTACAGAAACCAAGGAGATTATGCAATTCTAGCTAAATAAATAACTCCAAGAGTTGAAAGCAGCAGTGAGTTCTAGAATGAAGGAATTGTACAAAAAAACCCCAGTAAAAACAGAAAGACCAGAGGCAAATAGACCTCTCTAAGCTCAGTTTGAGATCTACTGGAATGCCCAACATATATTTTTTTCTCAGCATTGTATCAATATTGCAACAATCAGATAGCTGTTATCTCTTATCTTTTCTTCACAATTCTTTCCTTGAAACTTCTTTCCTCCCTCTATAAAACATTAAAGCATCCTCAGTGAATCTGAATCCTTTAAGAGTTTTGAGAATGGGGAGTTGCTGTTCAATGGGTATAAAGTTTAGTTACATAAGATGACTAAGTTCTGGAGGTCTGCTGTACACACAGTGATTATAGTGAACCATCTATACTGTACACTTAAACATTTGTAAGAGGTTGGATCTCATGTTATCTGTTCATACCACACTTTTTTTTTTTGGCTCCCAGGCCTGTGGCTGTGTTATCCTGGGACCTCCCTCTGCTCTGGTCCTGGGAATTCCTTTTGCCCTTCTGTGATTTACATTCCCTATTTCTAGGATCTTGCATCTTCTTTTTTAAAAAAAGGGGTTTTAGGCCCTCCTACACTGTTGGTAGGAATGTAAATTGGTACAGCCACTATGGAGAACAGTATGGAGGTTCCTTAAAAAATGAAAGATAGAACTACCATATGATCCAGCAATCCCACTCCTGGACATATATCCAGACAAAATTCTAATTAGAAAAGATACATGCACCCCAATGTCCATAGTAGCACTATTCACAATAGCCAAGGCATGGAAACAACCTAAATGTCCACTGATAGATGAATGGATAAAGAAATGTGGTACATATATACAATGGAATATTACTCAGCCATAAAAAATAATGAAATAATGTCATTTGCAGCTACATGGATGAACATAGAGATTATCATATTAAGCAAAGTAAGTCAGAAAGAGAAAGAAAAATACCATATGATATCACTCATATGTGAAATCTAAAATATTACACAAATGAACTTATCTACAAAACAGAAACAGACTCACAGACATAGAGAACAGAATTGTGGTTGCCAAGGTGGGGGGAGGGGGAGGCGGAGGAGGGATGGATTGGGAGTTTGGGATTAACAGATGCCAATGATTATATATAGCATGGATGAATGACAAGGTCCTATTGTATAGTACAGGGAATTATATTGAATATCCTGTGATAAGCCATAATGGAAAAGAAAAAAAAGGAGTTTTAGGAAGTCAGATGACCACCGTAATGAGCCTTCCCAATTCTCTAATTCTCTGGGTGTACTTGTGGCAATGAAAAAACCTCCTGGAGCATTTTTCTTTATCTTATATATTTACCCCCTATTAGTCATAGTAATTTTTTTAGTAGATCTTTATTGGAGTATAATTGCTTCACAACACTGTGTTAGTTTCTGTTGCACAACAAAGAGAATCAGCCATATGCATACACATGTCCCCATATCCCCTCCCTCTTAAGCCTCCCTCCCACCCTCCCTATCCCACCCCTCTAGGTCATCACAAAGCACCAAGCTAATCTCCCTGTGCTATGCGGCTGCTTCCCACTAGCTATCTATTTTACATTTGGTAGTGTATATATGTCAATGCTACTCTCACTTTGCCCCTGCTTCTCCCTCCCGCCCCATGTCCTCAAGGTCATTCTCTAAATCTACCTCTTTATTCCTGCCCTGCAACTAGGTTCATCAGTACCATTTTTTTTTAGATTCCATATATATGAGTTAGCATATGGTATTTGTTTTTCTCTTTCTGACTTACTTCACTCTGTATGACAGACTCTAGGTCCATCCACCTCACTACAAATAATTCAATTTCATTTTTTCTTATGGCTGAGTAATATTCCATTGTATATATGTGCCACAACTTCTTTATCCATTCATCTGTTGATGGACATTTAGGTAGCTTACATGTCCTGGCTATTGTAAATAGTGCTGCAATGAACATTGTGGTACATGGCTGTTTTTGAATTATGGTTTTCTCAGGGTATATGCCCAGTAGTGGGATTGCTGGGTCCTATGGCAGTTCTATTTTTAGTTTTTTAAGGAACCTCCATACTGTTTTCCATAGTGGTTGTATCAATTTACATTCCCACCAACAGTGCAGGAGGGTTCCCCTTTCACCACACGCTTTCCAGCATTTATTGTTTCTAGATTTTTTGATGATGGCCATTCTGACTGGTGTGAGGTGATACCTCATTGTAGTTTTGATTTGCATTTCTCTAATAATTAGTGATGTTGAGCAACTTTTCATGTGCCTCTTGGCCATCTGTATGTCTTCCTTGGTGAAATGACTATTTAGGCCTTCTGCCCATAACTGGATTGTTTGTTTTTTTTGATATTGAGCTCTATGAGTTGTTTGTATATTTTGGAGGTTAAATCTTTGTCTGTTGTTTCATTTGCAAATATTTTCTCCCATCCTGAGGGTTGTCTTTTTGTATTGTTTATGGTTTCCTTTGCTGTGCAAAAGCTTTTAAGTTTAATTAACTCCCATTTGTTTATTTTTGTTTTTATTTCCATTACTCTAGGAGGTGGGTCAAAAAAGATCTTGCTGTGGTTTAAGGTCAAAGAGTGTTTTTCCTATGTTTTCCTCTAAGAGTTGTATAGTGTCTGGTCTTACGTTTAAGTCTTTAATCCATTTGGAATTTATTTTTGCGTATGGTGTTATGTAGTGTTCTAATTTCATTCTTCTACATGTAGCTGTCTAGTTTTCCCAGCACCACTTATTGAAGAGGCTGTCTTTTCTCCAGGGAGGCAAGTAATTTTGTTTTGAAAACAAGAAGATGATATGGAAAATGTTTTTATAAAATAATCAAGAAAAAAGTATCATCAAATGAGGACACACATGTAAATGATTAGGAAATTTTAAAGCAGTTCGCTATAAAAACAAGTGGTTCTTTTATTACTGTTATTTCATTATTATTATCTGCCTCAAAGAGCATCTATCCACTATTTGTTTTAGTAATCACATAGGAAAAAATTTTTCCTAAAAACCATTGGGTTTCAATTAAATCTGATAAACAAATGCTGGAAGGAGGGCATACAGTCAATTAGGGGATAAAATAAATTTGTTGTAGGAACATGGAGATGGGGCACAACCCATCTCTGATAGGAAGACAGGAAGGAGGGGGAAAACTTTTCCTCTTTTAAGATGTGCCCGGAGGCTGGGATCTGCAGCTGGGCATTAAGCAGTTCAGTTTCTAGGAGAGTTTCCCTTTCCAGTTAAAGGAGAAAAGTAGGGAAGCTTGCTCTCTGGAGGTGGGCAGAGAGTCAGTGTCACCATCAATGGAACTAACAGCAGGACTAGGCAAGCGGCAAGTTGGGACTGTAGCAGAGACACAGCTCACCAGTCTTCTAGTGGCAGAAATACATTTATTACGATTTTGCCTAATGTTTGTAAATAATAATATTATATTTGACCAGGAGATCTCTCCTTTCACTAGATTTATCCTTAACGTATCTTTAAAATACCATTATAATAAGGAAAATAATATTAGGCTCATTGTAATTTTTTTTGGATTACTAACATCTTACTTTTTAATTTTTATTTTGTTCTCATTTTTCCTTTTCATCTATATTTCTTTTTTTTTTATTGACTGAAAATTTTAACTTATACTTTTATTCTGTTTCATATTTTTCCACAACTAATTTGAGATCTATAAACTTTGTTTTTATTCTTTTAGTAGGTATGAAAACATACTATAGAATTTAATATTTTTAGACCTCAAGCCTAGGTTAATCAAAAGGTTAATCAATATTTTGGCCATCTTCTTGAAAAAAAAAATACAAGAAGCTAGGTACTTGAACTCTGACCACCACCCTCTTTAGTTATATGCTATTTGTTGGCCAGTATTGACTTCTGTTTTATTTTAAATTTTTTGTAATTGCATAATTTAGACACTATCATTATTATTATATTTGGAAAATATATCATTTTTTGTGTAGGTAAATTAATTTCTGTTTTTGAGTTTTTCTGCTAGAGTGACTGTCATTTGAATATTTATTTTATAGAATGTCTCTGAGGATCTGTTGATGGTGAATTTTCTGCTTTTGCTTATCTATTTTTAAAAGTTTGTTCTTATTCCAAAAAGACAATATTGCTGACGACATACTTCTAAGTGGACTGTAAACTTCTCTTAGCAATTTAAAGATATTTGTCCAATGTTTTCTGACTCCATTATAGCTATAGAGAAGTTTGTTGTCATTTAGGTGATCTTTCTTTTGTTTCTAGGTCCTTTTAACAGAGATTGGGAAACTACACCTAATGGCCTGTCTCCTGTTCTTATACGGCTCTCAAGCTAAGAATGGTTCTTATATTTTTAAAGGATGAAAAAAGAATAATATGCGACAGTAATCCTACATGGCACACAACGCCTAAAACATTTACTCTCTGGCCCTTTTCAGAAAAAGTTTGCTGAACCTTGTCCCTGTTTGCCTATTATAAGGATATTTTCATTTTATCTTTCTCTCATTAAAATCAATCATTCATTTTTCTTCCTTCTTTCCTTCCTTCCTTTCTTCCTTCCTTCCTTCCTCTCCCCCTCCTTTCTTTCCCTTCCTCCCTCCCTCCCTTCATTCCTTCCCTCCCTACCTCCATTCTTTTTCCCTTCCTTCCTCCCATTTCCTCTTCCTCTTCCATCTTTTCATAAGCTCTCTCTCTCTCTCCTTTCTTCCTCTTTTTTCTTTTTGTTTGTTTTGGAGTTTCCCTACAATATTGTAGGTGCCAATTTATTTTTGTTTGTTCTACTTTATATAACTTGTAAACTTTGTGCTGGTGAACTCATAGGTTTGGTTTACTTAAAAATAAAGTCTAACATTGTCTTTCAAGTATTATCTCTCTCATACTTTTTCTACTGATGAAACTTGTCACTCTGTGTTCCATGTCTATTAAACTCTTTCATAATTTCCATCTCCTTCTTTCTTAAGCAGCAAATCATGAGTCATTTTTCCAGCTCTATTTTCACTTTCATGAATTCTCTTTTAATCTGTGTCTAAACTGCTATATATATAACTCATATCTTGAATTCGTCTTGCTGATGATTATGTTTTTAATTTTTAAAAGTTGTACTTTGATTTCTAAAAGTTATACTTTGTTCTAATTTTATTTCTAAGCATTATATTTTGTTCTTTGCCAACCAGTTTTTGGCAATTTTTTGTCCTTCCTGATTTTTTAAATTTTGCATTTTACTTATGCATATTTATTTTATCTTCTGAATCTGATAATTAGCAAATCTTAAGTATTTATGCATTAAATATATTTTTTATATTAATTCTCACTCATGGTGCTTAACATACTTAAATGTTAGCTTTTTTTTTTTTTTTTTAATTGTGGCCACATATTTGGTTTAGGTTAATATATGAGAATCCTTAGGACTTAAATTTAGATTACATTCTTGTAAAGAGGATTTGGATCTACTTCTACTTGGGTCAAGACGGCCACTGAATTAAAACTCCTCACTTTAATTGCTCTAGACTAATGCAGAATATCAGGTTGGCTTCTCCACCTTGTGACAATGCAGGCTTACCTTTCCTATCTGATCTCAGCTATCTCAACTCCCTTATTGATGTTTGCTTCCATATAGGCCTTAGCTACACTTGACTTGGGGGCACTATTCAAATTCTCTTCATCTTCTACTGCTCCTTCTCATCCTTCTTTTTCTGACCCTTGGGGATTTCCCTGGGAGCTCGACTCTTTAAATATAATTTATGGTAGCTTATCAATGATCTGCTTGTAGACAGCTTATTCTTTAGACCATACAGTCATTTTTGCTGTTGTAAAAAAGGAGTCCTGTAACTTACAGATAAGAAAACTAGAAGTTGGAAAGAGTATGCAATTTTTCTCAAGCAACATAGGTAAAAAGTGGCAGAGGTAGCATTATAACTTATAATTTCTAGTTCTTATGCCAATAATTCTTCCATTTTTTACAATATTACAACTCACTCTCATGGATGAAGTCCATCATTACTGGCTCCTTTGAATTCAAAATGACATATAATATGAACTACCCAATTCATCATCTCTTACTTTATACTCATTTATATGGTTCATTTATTTTAATGTATATCAATTTTGTCTCCACATGTAGACTGAAAAATCCCTGATGTCAGGCAACATATTTGTCCTCATACCTTTATCCCTTTATCCTTTGAATATCTAAATGAATATCTAAATTCTAAGCATCAACACTTGTTCACTGATTGTTTATGAATCAATATAATCCATGTAACATTTTAGCTCCTATTTTCTTTACTTTGTCTCTCCTCTCTTTCTGTTTTAGTCAGTATCTCAAGTATACAAAAATGCAACCTTCTTCATATCAAAGGTCTTGTCAATTCTGCTTAAAAGGGAAATCATGCATATTAATGACCTGTACATATAGTAACATGAGCAATGCTATATAGCTTAGTATTTTACCTGTCTAAAACTGAATCTGTAGCAAACTATTTATCAAATAAAATAATAAAACAACATAACCCAGAAAGAAAATTAAGTTTTATTTTAATAATTTTTAATTAAAAATACAGATAAGTGGTAATTCAATTTTAAATAAAATGTATGTGAAGTAACAGAATTCTTCGCTTACTTAAATTTTAATAACACTCTTAAATAGTTTATAATTTTTATATGGAAACAATTAATTTTAATTGAATACTAAGGACTATTAAATTTTACATTTCTATATTCTGATTATGATATTTAATTAGGAGATCAATAAATTAAACTTTAATTCAGAAGTTACTTCTCCTCAGAGAAGTAACAGAAAATGATGCATGGAACTGATAATAAAGTTTAGCTAAGACCTGTTTTAGGATCTGGTTACCTTCTCAATTTGTAATGCTTCATTAACTTTATATAGAGATTTAATGACTCCAGAATTATATAATACAAAAGGGGGTTTTGAAAAGGAGTGGACCAATATTAAGCTGTCTAGTTCTCCTGAAAGGAAAGAACCCACAAATGGGAAAAGAGCAGGGTTTCTGCCTAAACTGATATGTCTTTCTGAGAATACGAAACCAGAAACAGGGCCCCTGTTCAGGGTCATGTCTTATTAGCAGCTTAAAAAAGTCCTCAAAGCCTGATAATATGGGAAAGTACAGAAAGAGGCAACTGTTAACGTTCACTGCAGCCAAAAGCACTTTCAATTTTTATCTAGAGATGCTCTGAATGAAAGAAAATGCACAGAACCGGAAATCAGTATTTTTGAAAACTGTCTCTGCTATTAAATTTTTATGAATGGCTATCCTAAACTAGAGTTTTTGACAAAATAGAGAATTCATTACACTATAAACATTATCAGTTTTGCAATTTCACAATTTAGTTTTGTTAGTCTTCTTAGCTAAAGTGGCTTTTAAATTCATAGATATCAGGTCCAATCACCCAAAGCATCATTCCCCCAAGAATCTCTAAGACTTCTGGATTAAAATGAAGCAATCTCTTGGAATAACAGGCCACAAGGATTATGATTCTTGAACCAAAATTAAAGGAGACTGACTGGGAAAGCATAAGGATTGTTAAATTGATCTACAGGAAAATTTCATTGGCTAAAAGAGGAATACTTGTGGAAGCAACAATGAAGCATTTGCACTGACATGGAAGTGTGTAAGAGCCATTCAAACTGGTTTCAAAAGGTAAGAAATATGGAGTGCCACAATATCTGTATTTAGTAATTGTTGCTAAGTCAAGGGCCTTCTCAATATTCCTTCCTCAATCCCATCTTCCACTCTTCCTGGGTCAGTGTAGCTTCATGAAACAAGAGTTAGAGATACACAACATAAAGTGAGATTCTGAGCTAAATAATGATTACAGAATCCTTCTCTGCTTCATAAAACCAGAGCCCCATGGTCACTTATTTTCATAACATTGGAATTGTGTTTTCCTAAGTGTACCCAGACAAGCAATTTCATTCTCTTCTATTCACAAGGCTGTGGTTCAATGTTTCCTATTGTAGGACATGGACCCATGTTTTCTTGGCTCATCCTCTATCAATCACCCTTTCATATGCCTAATACAAATTCTTTTCAGCCACTACAAAAAATGTTATAAAGGAACCAAATTTTAAAATCTCCTTGATGAATAATGCTATAATATAATGAATTTCAATTTTATTTCTGATTTTATGCCCAATCCACAATTTTGGCAAATAATTTTATAGACAAACTTTTTAAAATGTTGCATGTTAAATTTTGATCATTTTAAGCAAAAAGAAGACAGTATGAAGCAAAGAACCAACTAACAAATATTAATTTTCAGTTGCTTTATGTTGTGGGTTGAATCGTGTACCCAGAAAGATATGTTCAAGTTCTAATACCCTGTACCTTGAATGTGGCCTTCTTTAGAAATAGGGTCTTTGTCAATGTAATCAAGTTAAGATGTGGTCATATTAGATTAGGATGAGCTCTAGTCCAATGACCAGTGTCCTTATATGATGGGGGAAATTTGGGCACAGAGACACAGAGCGAAGAATGACATATAAAGATGGAGGCAGAAACTGGAGTTATAACAGCTACAACTCAAGGAACGCCAAAGATTGAAAGCCACCACCAGAAGCTAAAAAGAGGCAAGGGAAGATTCTACCCAGAGTCTCAGAGGGAGCATGGCTTCTTGATTTCAGATTTCCAGAGTCCAGAACTGTGAAAGAATAAATTTCTGTTAAGTTACCCAGCTGTGGTGATTTGTTATGGCAGCCCTAGGAAACATATCATTTTATTATTAAATATTTGTCATGGTGGTCACTATTAGAAATAAGTTTTGGTCACTACATCTGTATATAAATAAAATTTATAATCACTGTTCCAAAGAGTGACTTATATCTGTGAGAATAGTTGGGATAATTTAAACATTTTAGCAAGGCAAATTATAAGATTCAGACCACAACAATGTATAATTGATGAATATAAAAGTCTTAAGTCCTTTATTTTCTGTAAGTGAAAACCATTATTTGAGTGCTTATGTAACCAAAATTCATCATGACAAAGTGATATGAGAGGTACAAAATATTGTAAGAACTGGTTTCTGCACTCATGTTGAAGGAAGTCACAATTTTTTTTTAATGTATATGGATTAAAGCAGCACATCTGGTGCACAAAATGTAACCATGAATTATTCCATTGACTTTACTGCCCATTTTTTGATGTTGGGCCTTCAACCTTACTTTTGGATTGAAGGTGATTTAAGAATTTTATTACTTTAGGTTGAAGGGTTTATTTTCTTTTGACCATGTTATCATTCTGAGCCTAGCTCATGAGGGTCCTGGCTCCTACCTATTGTATTTTGGGAGACATAAGATGGATTTTAGACCTAAAGATCAATAACCAGTTGTGCACCCACACACATATACATATAACTGAATAAACAGAACAAATCCATCATCTTGGTATGAGCTAGCAATGTATATCATCATCACTGCTTAATGCTTGACTTAGAAGGGTACAAATGGGGAAATATCATCAGCAAAAATCCATGATTATCCTTGGAATGCTACTAATACTAAATAAAGGACTCTGTAAAGCAGTTTTCAATTTACTGTCTCACAGCTCCAAATTCACCCTTCAGTACCTTCTCGGCTTCAATGGACTGGGCTCCTTAAGTATTTCAAGCATTTCTCCTTTACAGTGAGCATGATGTTAAGTACTGACAGCAGAGGGCGGTGGTGGAACACTGCAGGAGGAATGAGGTGGCTCTTGTTCTGCTGTGCTGTGTTTTGCTTTTTCTTTGCTTCTGTTGCATGGTCCACCGTGTGTGTGTGTGTATGTGGGTGCAGGGACATCCAGTGGTGCTTTGCCTTAGCCATGTGCCAGAGGGGCAGTCCCTTGGGGATCTCATAGACCTGGCATGGTCCAGTGATGACACTGCTCTTGCCCTCTCAACACAAGCAATGTCTGATTCAGGACTCATGCCCAGATCAGTGTCCCAACTTCCTCTCCACTCAGTAGCTTCTGCTCACCTATGCCACAGAGGGCTGTATCCTGAGCAACTTCTCCATCCTGTGGGCTGCAACTTCACCTTCTCCAGTGAGGTCTGATTTCAGATTTCGGGAGTCTAGTCGTTTCCTAGGGCTACTCTAACAAAGCACCACAAACTGAGTGACTTAAAACGACAGAAATGTATTGTCTCACAATTCTGGAGGCTGGAAGTTTGAAATCAAGGTGTTGGCAGGTCAATGCTCCCTCTGAAACCAGTAGGGAAATTCTTCCTTGACTCTTCCTAACTTCTGATGGTTTGGCAGTAATCTTTGGTGTGCCTTGGCTTGCAGCTGCTTCACTCCAATCTCTGCTTTCCTTGTCGCATGGCATTCTTCTTGTATGTCTCTGTCTTCATATGGTGGTCTTCTTATAAGGACACTGGTCATGCTAGATTAGGGGTCCACTCCAGTTCAGTATGACTTCATCTTAACTGATTATATCTCAGCAACTCTATGCCAAGTAAGGTCATCCATTCTGAGGTACTGGGGATTAGAACTTTAACAAATTGGTGGACACAATTTGCCCCATAACAGGGAGGAAAGTCTTCTTCTAAGTTTGTCCCTCCTCAAACACTCTCCCTCAGCCTTAGGATACGTTTCAGAGTTCTTGTTATGTCTTCATATTTACTCTTCTACCATAGTCTAATCAAACTTTATAGTAAACCTCTCTGTTTAAATTGATGTGTGGTTTCTATCTCTTGATTGGACTCAGACTAATAAAGACTGTGCAGAACACACTACAATTGAAATAATTTTTGGAAGACTTCAGTTTTGGACTGGATGTTCTGATTGGAGAGTCAGATTTATGTCTCATCAATGAGGAATTTTCCAAAAATCCCTAGCGAAATAACTTGCTGTTTTAAAAATTAAGACTCAATATAAGTCCATTTTCTTAATAAACTGGAATTCTTTTTAAAGGGGCAAAGAGATAGCATGCTAGAAACACTTGACTATAACTGGGAGACTAGGAAATAAGCAGGACACAAGATATAAAGCGTTTTCTAAGAGGAATTGTTAAATCTATATTGCGATATTATTTCAGGTTGGTAAAAAGGGACTGTGAATAGGAACACAGAAAAATGAATAGGCATAGAGTGGAGGATTGTTGTCATCTGTGTATAAGCCAGAAAGGTTCATCCTAAGTTATAAGCGAAGATCCTGGGCAGAACTGCCTCACGGGCCTTGATCATGTGTATGTAAGAGAAGACAGGTCTTGGGTTTATATTCTAAATTTCTAACCTTGGATCTGTGAAATCTATACTAGGCCTTTATGTTTGAACTGGAAGATGAGTTATAATATCCTATCCTTCATAGATGGAGCCTAAAGACCTAGAAGCAGGTAAACTGAATTCATAAGGAAGCAATATATAATCAGAAATTAATAAAGATTATCTGACTTCATTTATAATCCAAGAAATCAACCAGAATCTCACTTTAACTCATCTAACAATGACTGAGAATAAGAGGCAAATAAAACAGGAGAAGAACTGAGTTGATAAGGCAGGAAAATTTAGTAAGTCAGAAGTGCTACACATCTGATTCCCTTGCTAGGAAATGGATCTCTGACAGATGAAGTCATAGAAGGTGAAGAAATATGGGTTCTGCAATCCTAGTTAAGGGGAGCTCTTGGCAATGCCTGGTGACATATTTGTTTGGCATAATTATGGTCAGAGGTGCTACCAGCAGCTAGTGGATACAGGCCAAGGATGGAACTAAACATCTGCAACTCACAGGACATCCTCTCTCCTTCCCCCGCTTCCACAACACACAAAAAGGGATTATCTGCCCCAAATCGTCAATAGTGGTAGGTTAAGAAATCTTGATTTAGGCTGACAAGTTACATTATCTAGAATTCCTTTCTCTCCTTCTAAATCTGAGAAGACTGGCAGTTGAGGCAAACCTTTGTAACACGTGATACAGCAAGACAAACTCTAGATTAGCATGTTCAACTAGGCAGATCACACTCTATCCAGCCCACTTATCTCCCAGGACATGCTGCTTTCCCAGTAAAGGACCAAGCTGGTTTATACAATGGCCTTAGAATTCCTGAAGCCAATGAAGGTGTCACACAGGGTGAGGTTCCTAACCAATGGTGGACTACCAGTCTTGAGGGCTCAAGTAGAGGCTGCCGCCATTTTGACTGTAGCAGGAAAAGAGAAAGGCTTTGTTGAGAGGTTCTACTTAATCTCAGAAAAAAGGGGCCTCACTATCAAGTCCAGAGTATCTGACATTGTGCTTAATATTGTGATTTAGACCAAAGCAGAAGTGACAGGTTGCGAATGAATGTGAGCTGGTCACAAGCATGTGATTATCACTATAGACATTTAATGCAGATCCTGTGATGCAGCTGTCCTCAATATACTTATTTACCTCAAGTAAAGTGAAAATTGTAGAAGCGGGGGAGTACAATCTGTTCCTATTTACTGCCAAAATAAAATGTATCAAATAGAATGAAGGCCACTAATTGAGTTCCTAAACTGTATTAGCTAATATCTTAAAAATTTAAATGTCTTAGTAATGCTATCTTTTCTCATTATTATAAATGAAAGCCGATAGATAAATAAGTAGGTAGATGATGAATAAATAGATCAGTAGATACATAGATAGACAGATATGCTATTTGACTTTGGCAGGGTCTTCACTGATCCTTGGCAACCATTTTATTTATATCTTCATTGAATTACTCACAATATTTTTGCAAACATTTTAAATTTGTCTCTAGCTCAGATCCCTATTTAATTTCTTACCATTATCCCTACACTCAAAAGATGCCACATTAATTCAACAAATATTTATTGATTGTCTCGGTATGCCAGGCAATGTGATACATCCTAGAGATACATTGTTCAACAAGACAAACAAATTACTGGCCTCATAGAGCTTGCTTTCTAGTGGGGCAAAGAGCGAGTCAACAATAAAGTTAATAACCATAGCTGTGATAGATACTATGAAATAAATGTAATAGAGAGGATCTATTTAAGATGAGGAATCAGGAGTAACCTCTTTAAAACCTCTTTAAGAATTGATATTTTTGCTAAAATCTAAGTTGGGATTCACTCAGATAACTAGCATTGCTATGAGAGTATAGAATAAGGAATTTATTATAGGGTTTAGTCCTCATGGAAATGTGAGAGCCAGTGGGAGAGTCTGGGCAGCCTACTGTCTCTGTTTGCAGGGTTGAGCCTGATGTTGCTGTAGAATCAGGAAGACCAGAAGTCATGAAGGAAAGGAAAACTGAATGTAGACAAGAGCAAGGACAAACTGAAGCCTGCAGGGAAAAACTGGAAACCACAAGGACTGACTACTGAAACTGTGTCTGTCTTTCAAGAACTCTAACCTTGATCTTGTGGTGACCTGCAGGAATAGCTGGCCCCTTCTCCACAGCTGCACACATGTGCCTCTGACCCAGAGAAGCCAAAGTTGGAGATCTTATCAGAGCTGGAGGAGCTGTGTGTCGGGATGCTGCCACACCCCAAAATATGAGCCACCACAACAGTGAGATGCTGTAGTTCCTGGTGCTCTGCATTATCATTCAGAGAGTTTAAAAATGTGACCGCTGCTTCACTTCCACTTTTCAAATCTCATGCAAAATATATCTTGTATTCAAGGCTTACCCAAAACTATACACTGAAGGGAATTCTGGGAATTCTAGGTTCGCACATCAAGCATAAAGCCACCATACCTGCCTAATATACAAAGAGAAGGGGAAAGAACCAGGCCGAAAGAAGGAAAGCAAAATTACCTGGAAACAAAAAAAAGCTTGAGAACTTTTAGGAAATGACAGCAACAATGACTGGCCGATATTGGATAAGGTGGAGACTGGCCTTGACACTAGATTGGAGATGTGGATACGAGACTAATTTTAGATGTCCTTGTAGGTCATGATGTGGAGTAGGGATTTATTCCAAATTCAATGGGAAATCATGGAACAGTTTTAACCAGAAAATTAACTGACTTAACAATTATGTAGAGAATCTAAGGAGGGTATCAATACTGGAAGCAGGGATGTTCTGTAGCAGTCCATATGAAAAATGATAATGGAGAGAAATAGATTTTTAAAAAACTTTACTCAAGAGTGGGATCCACAAGCATGTCTGAAAACTTAGATTTTCTTCCCAAATTGTACTCCTCTAAGGAAGAGAACAAGAATGGCTCATAGGATTTCTGTTTTTAGTGACTGGATAAATGGTAAAGTCACTGATGAAGATGGAAGCACTGTAAGATTAGATTTTGAGGTGGAGGAGGAAAGGAAATCAAATATGGCATTTTATACCTGCTAATTTTGAGATGACTTTGGGACATCCAGGTGTGGAAGGGTTAGATAACTTGTTCAAAGTCCAGAATATTTCTAATAATGGCACAACTATTTTCCATTAACTCAAGCTTAACAAACACTCTGAAACACCTTGGGTCTTTGTTCATTTTTTCTCATTCTCCATGTTCAACAAGTTACAAATTTTCCAGTTACTTAAATATTTCACTGAGTACTTACCATGTTTTCAATATGAAAATGAATACAATTTAGCCTTTCTTTCATGGAGCTCCTAGTCTAGCAGCAGAGAAAGAGGGACGCTGATTTTAGAGTCAACATGGAAAGTGCTACACTATCTCATCAAGTTCTGTTTGATTGATGTCTATGTGTTGCATTCCTTTCCTCCTTTGTCCTTCCACCTTCTACCCACCAGTCTCATAGTTGAAGTCTTGTTACTCTGCATCTAAACCAGGGGTGGGCAAACTAAAGCCCACAGGCTATTAAACTGTTTTTATAAATAAAGTTTTATCGGAGCATAGCCATGCCTATTCATTTAAGTATAGTCTATGACTGCTTTCATATTATAAAGGCAGAGTTGAGCAGCTGTGGCCTGCAAGCCTGAAATATTATCTGGCCCTTAAGAAACATTTGTAGATCCCTGACTTAGACCAAAGTATCTTTTATGTGAGCTCCTTGTTTCCTCTTTCCTTCAATCCAATCCTTATACATCACTACTATATTAATATCTCAAAAGTTGTTATAATCCTTTCTTCAAAGAGACATGGTATACTTAAATAAATATGAAAAAACATGCTAAAAATGCCTTTGAATATATTATAGCCTGCTCATAATCCTTCAACAGCTCTCCACTGCCTTATGAATTAAATATGAACACTCATTCTGACATTCAAAAGCCTCCATTATATGATCAAGACCTAATTTTTTAGGCCTACCTCCAATTACACCCCAGTAGAGGTGCTTCAGCCAAATTGGTTTCCTTCCTATTTCTGTGATTTCCCTTCCTACCATAAAATCCCTCTCTCTACCATTCTCTTTGCAGTTTCAGTGATATCCATCTGCATTTGTTAGGATAATGTTAGCTTCTGAAATAGACAAACTCCTAAATTCCTGGCTTAATACAATAGAAATAAATTTTTACCCACACAGTAGTTCAATGCCTATGTTCTTGGTCATTAGTGTGAGGTGACATGTGGTGAGTGTGGTAGTCTACTCCACAAAGTCATTCAAGACCGCCGTTTTCAACACAAGTCTTTTAAGGTCAACTTGGATTTCTCTCGGATACCTTTAGAGAAAGGATATCGTTTCTTAAGCCCAAAGAAGTCACACACATTGCTTCTGCCTACATTTCATTAATGAGAACTAGTCATATGGCCCCACATAATTTCAAGGGAGTTTGAGAAGTTGTGGTCCCTGATGAAGCATCTACTCAGCAACAAGTCTACGTGATCAGTGGGGAGCATGAATCTGTGATGGGCAGTTAGAATTCTCTGCCAAGCTATCTTTCATTGCACATCTCCATACTACCTTCCTTTTCAGATAAGTTCTGTTCCCTAGTCAACCTTGTAGCACTTCATTTTTATCTATTATTAGGTTCTAGCATGGTCTATCAGGGGTATTTCTTATATGTCTATTTATATTACTATTTTGTAACTTGATTTATCTTTTTACTTTTCTGACAATACCCTTTGCTGACATTACTTTCCTGACAATACTCTTTGTATCCACTGTGATGATGAGTGAAAAACTCTTGTGTTGAATTTCATTTTGAATTTGTCATTCAGGAAATAATTTTTATGAGCAAGGCATTCAGAATTTTTCCTCTCCCTGTACTACCAAGATTGATATTTGAACGATGCAGGAGGAAATAGACTCAGTGAATGTTTCCTGAGAGACAATATCCCTGAGGTGACAGGGACATTCATAGATAATCCCTGCTACAAATACATGATAGTCTCAGAATGTGTGTGGCTATTCAATTCTAGAAACTAACTGTTACAGGTTGAATTGTGCTCCCCCATCCCCAGCCAGAAAGAAGAGGTATGTTGAAGTCCTAACCCCCAGTACTTTAGAATGTGACCTTATTTGGAAAGAGGGTCTTTACAGAGATAATCAAATTAAAAAGAGGTCCTTGTAATGGGCTCTACACCAGTATGACTGGTGACATTATAAACAAGGAAAAGTTCAGACGCGGACTCGCACAGAGGAAAGATGATGCGAAGACGCACAGAGAGAATGAAGTGAAAATGGATCAGAGACTGGAGTTATGCTGCCATTAGCCAAGGAACACCTGGAATAGCAGAATCTGGAAGAGGTTAGGAAGAGTCTTTCCTCTTGGGTTTCAGAGGGAGCATGGCCCTGCTGACATCTTGGGTTTGGACATCTAGCCTCCAGAACTGTGAGACAACATTTTTTTTTTGCTCTTTGCACGTCTGGTTTTTCTCTCTCTTTCATTGTCATTGCCAGCTCCTCAGGGAGGTCTTCCCTGGCCAACAAATCTACAGCATGACTACTGCCCACTGTTCCCCCAACATAAACTAGCTGAGCATATTTATTGTCTACGTCCCTCCTTGAAATGGACCCTATGGGGCAGGGTACTTGTCTCACTCTTTTGTTGCTTTAATCCCTCTGTGCTTAGCACAGTGACTCAAACATCATAGAGCCTCAATAAACAATTGGTGAATGAATGAATGATTGTTCCTTTTGCTTATATAAAGTAGGAAACTTATTCAGATAAATCATCAAATTTTTTCAAACTTTTGGCCATATTTTGGATTTAAAATACACAGATTCTGAAGCCAAACTTACTGGGTTTAGAACCCAGCCTTGCCATTTCATAGCTCTGACTTAGGGCAAGTTGAATAACCTCTTTGTTATTAATTTTCACATCTGCAAAATGGAGGTAATATCTATACCTAAGGCACTGGATTGTTATTGTGATTGAATGAAAATGCTGTTTCTGGATCACAGATTGAATGAAGCATTTAATACATATTCTACATACATATTAATACATTCTAAATACATAAATACAAAAAGTATTTAGAACTAAACACAGCACATGGTAAATGCTATATTAACATTTGCTGTTATTATTGTTATTATTATAGATATGCAAAGTACAGTTTATTTGTTATAGTTGATAAAAAGAGATTAAGGCCATTTTTTTTTTCTGCCTACAAGGACTTTACTATATAGCCAGGTAAACTGTATAAGTTATTCAAATAAAATTCAACTTACCAATTTAAAGCAAATGATATAATACAAATACAAAATATATAATATTTGCGGTAATAAATATGGTGGAAATGAATATAATTAACATGATTATGCATCATATAGTTATTGCCAAGTGAATTGTATTGCTTAGGACTGATTTTACCATCTCTCATCACCTGGATTACAAAGCTGTGTTCCAAGAAGCATTATTTACAAGGGACTTCACTAGAGGTTACAAATTAACTTCTTCTCAAGAATTTCTAAAAGAAGTTCTTTAATGATGTGAAGATACCCAGTGACTGGCAAAA
This sequence comes from Eschrichtius robustus, assembly GCF_028021215.1. Taxonomy (NCBI): domain Eukaryota; kingdom Metazoa; phylum Chordata; class Mammalia; order Artiodactyla; family Eschrichtiidae; genus Eschrichtius; species Eschrichtius robustus. The sequence continues at coordinate 84,229,232 of NC_090827.1, read as the reverse complement.
ATCTACAGCACAATATAGGATGTCTTAGGGTCTCTCACAGCAGGCATTCCCAAATCTTGGATCAGTGTGCAGCTTATATTTGAGTGTTCTTTCTCATGGAGGAATGCTTGAGGAACTTTCAGTTCAGCTTGCCATTAAAATCTCATAATAGTCAAAGCTTGTCTTCAGGATCTAGAGATCTTATTAGTACACACCATTTTCAACAACTACGAATTGGGAATATCCAGACTCTCAAGCATAATGGACAAAAAAGAGTGTGGTTTCCAAGCCCATCTAGCCATCTGTGCTAGGCAGTTCCAAGCAAACACCCTGAAAAAATTGATTTTGCTTGCAAATTTATAAATTTGGTCATAAATTTTCTGTGTTTGTTTAGTGTTCCTGCATTGGGCAGCAGAGATGCTAAGTGGTAATGACAAACTCAGATATGCACATTTAGGTGATTATTTTGGATTCCAAACACCTGCGCCAAGAGTTGGTCAGTATTCAAAAATCCCAGTTATCCTCCAGCTGCCATGGGACTCGTTTCATACGCAGGCTAGGAAAAGATCATATATCTCACCCTACTTCCCCCCACACAGGCCCTATCTCTGATTTTCAGGTCTTTCTATAATTGCTTCAATCAATGCTATAACACATTAAGTGGATATTTATGGAAAATCAATTCAGAACACCATAATTAGCAAGCACTATAAGCCTGGAAATGTTGATGCAAAGCATTCAGCTCCAGGAAGGGATTTATCTATAATAAAATTTGTATAAAATTACCTATGACATTTACCAATACTGTCTTGGTTTATGCTTAAATCTTGGTTTTTAGTTAATTTACTTGAGATACTACATATCATGGCCTTTATCTTATTTTCTCAAACAATGATGATAAGCTATATTTGAACAAAATGGAATGTTATTTTCAAATATATAGTTTAAATATTTTCAGAATTATGTTAGGAGAGGTAAAAAATCCAATTTTGTACTCCACTGATAAAATTATTTTAATGTTCTTAATATATGAAAAAGGCATACTAAAAAATTAACTACATGTATTTTTAAATTTAACTTTTCATTAAAAATTTTTCTTGGAATGAATCAATCTCTTCTCTTCTCTTATTTTCTCTTCTCTTCTCTCTCTGATTCTCTGTTTCTCTCTGTCTATCTGTTGATGGAATAACAAGTTGTTACCAGGTTGATTCTAGCCAGTGATTCCAGAAAGGATATCATAGTGGCTGTTCTAAAGTTAAGTTCCAAAATGCAAACCTTCTCTGTATCTTTAGGTATGTATATAATGAATAAATAGTTCAAAATTGGATAATATTGTCACTATCACTAGTTCCCAGGCTTTTATTTCTACCAGAATCATCTGAGGAGAAGGTGTGCTGGTTAAAATGCAAATTTCTAGGCCCCAACCATAGAAATTCTGATTTAATAGATCTCTAGTGAGACCTATTTTTTAAAAACACTTAGGTGAGTCTTAAGTGGTCACTTAAGTGATCCAGAAACAGCATTTTCAGAAACAACAATTTCTAGACTAAAAGCCTCTTTCATATTGCTCAAACATTCCTTCCTAGCTTTCTCACTGATTAATTTCTCAAGATCTTGTCTTTATTTTTCCCAGGGCCAAAATCTCACCCCTCCTTTATTAACAATTGGAGTGGTTATAGAAGCTGTCAGAAAATTCAGTGTTGGAGCAGAGACTCAAACCCATCCTTCTGCCCTACTCTTTCCATCATGCCCCCCTGCTTCATTATAGACCCAGTCTGCCTAGAATGGTGTCTGATTGACTGATGTTTGAAGGTAGCTGCATAGCTAGAGAATGAAGTGGGCCATAACATTCCACTCAATGTACAGATAAAAAGGAATTCAACAGTGTTTACCCTTTTACAGCAGAAGAATCGACTTTGTATCAACTTTACCTTCTAAAACGTGATGACTAAATAAATAGATGGAGCTATTACGATAGCTTAATAAAAATAATAAACAATAAATTCAGGATAGTGGTTTCCTTTGGGAAAGGGCAGTCCAACTGTGGCTGGCGTGTTTTACTTCTAATTTGGGACATAGGTTCATTACATTATTATTTATACCTATTTGATTTAATTAGATATTTAAATAAAATTGTATTATATATTTATCTAGAAACATGGAGGTAAATGATGAAATAAATAAAGAAATAAATAGAAAATGGTTGCCTCTTAGGAGCTAAAGTTGGGAGTGGGAAAGTGGAGGAAGGTACAGGAACTCGATTATTGTTACAAATCTTATAGTACTAGTTGACCTTTTAAACTATGCAGTGCAATATTCAATAAATCCAAAACTTAAATAAAATATTTAAAAGCCACTAGCTTGTGTTTTATTTGTTTAGTTTTGGGTTTTTAATTTTCTGTTTTGTTCTTTTTTAGAAGCGAGCTAATTTAGGTGATTACCTTATGGAACTCTTTCTAGAGATAAAGTAAAAAAGAAATGTGTGTTTTCCTTACTATTCATTTTAGTTGTTATAGTACACTATTCTGATCTGGGTTCTTTATTTTGTGAGCTTTTTGGCTTCCCTGAATATTTTCTGCCTTTTCAGTGTCTTCCAAAGCCTCAAAATATTTCTATTAAAGATCAGTTCTTTTACCATTTTTATCTTTCATTTCAATTCAGAGTGTTTCTGTTTCTGTAAATCTAATAGTCACAAAAGTAATTTGTTCTTTTTCAAGTAGCTTCCTAATTTATCTCAATGCTGCGTGGCATTCCAGTTCCACTGGGTTTGTTTACCACCTCAGCAATCTGTACAACATTTGACTCTGTCAGTCCCTGATTTCATTAAGATTAAACTTGCTTTAACGTAGAAAATACAGTTGCCCCAGGCTTAGGTACAACGAATTGAAGAATAGAAACCAGGTTTCTGTCATATAGAACTGTCAGGCATATTATGTTGCTTTGTCCTTGTTCTATTTTTTTAATATAAATTCTATATCTCAGGGGACTATCAAAGGTTACCAACATTTAAATTAAGAATGTGATTTACAAGAAGTCTATTCTCTAAAAAAGGAAAAGCATACTTTATATAGTCCCTAAGAATTTTAAGTATTTTTTCTAAGAATCAGGGTTTCTTTAAAATCATGTATTATTGACACAAACACTATGTAGAACATTCCAATAAAGAAATAGTCAGTGCTACTCTCTCACTTCATCCCAGCTTACCCTTCCCCCTCCCCGTGCCCTCAAGTCCATTCTCTAGGACTGTGTCTTTATTCCTGTCCTACCTCTAGGTTCTTCAGAACCATTTTTTCTTTTTTTTGATTTCATATGTTTGTATGTGTTAGCATATTGACATATATACACTACTAAATGTAAAATAAACAGCTAGTGGGAAGCAGCTGCATCACACAGGGAGTTCAGCTCGGTGCTTTGTGACCACCTAGAAGGGTGGGATAGGGAGGGTGGGAGAGAGACGCAAGAGGGAGGAGATATGGGGATATATGTATATGTATAGCTGATTCACTTTGTTATACAGCAGAAACTAACACTACATTGTAAAGCAATTATACTCCAATAAAGAGGTTAAAAAAAAATAAAGAAATAGTTTGTAAATATGGTGGTTTCAGATATTTTCCCACTTATTTATATATTATTTCCTATGAGCTGCATGACCTTGGGGAAATTGCTTAACCTCTGTGTGCCTTAGTTTTCTCTTCTGTAAAGTACTATCAACATTATAAGATTGAATAATTTAATAATAAAACTAACACGCATATTTACCATGTGTCAGGCACTGTTTTAATCCTCTTATGTGTAATTATTATTTAATCCTCAAAACAACTCATGGGAGAGCTACTCTTACCAACATCTTAATTTTATAGATTAGGAAAGTGATGCTGGGCAATTGAGATAGGACAGTGGTGTCTATGGCCTACAACAAGCATGGTTTCTTTTCTTAGGGAGCTTATATAGAATATAAGCTTTTATAGAATATAGAAGACAGTTAAAATCAAGTGTGATTAGTGTTTAGGCATAAGCACATAGGAGGGGGTAGGAGACAACAGGAGGTTCCAGTATGCTCTAGAGGGTGAAGGAAAACCCTTCAGGACACAGCTGGCCCCATCTGACAAAGTAGTAAAAGCCAAGCTCCATAAGAGTTCTGAAGATGACATCAAGGATGGTCTCAGTAGGTGTCCTTTGGCAGATGGGTATCAAAGGAGAGGATTGAAGAGAGGATTTTTAGGATGAATGGAGGAAAGTTGTAACTATTTTTTTTCTCTAGTATTATTCATAAGAGCCAACTGGATGGGGAAAGTTACCAGAGAGGAGTCCAGCGCTGTCAAGGGCAGTCACCAGGGTGTGACTAGGCTTTGCATCTCTCTGCTTTGACTCTCAGAGGGAGCGAGCAGAATAGAAAACCTCTCTTCTTGCCCACCCGTCCCACCTCCTTTTAGTCAATGAACACATAAGACATCAGTACATGCCAGGCCCTGCTGAGAAATAGCAGGGATATTGTGGATACAGTGTTTGCCCTTAGGGCCTTCACATTGCCATGTGACCCTAACAAAAGTAAAGACTTCACTACTGAAATCATCACTCTCCTACAGGGAAAAAAAAAAAAAATTAAAAAGTGATATTCTAGAACAGGCAGACTCAGGCTCGGTTCTAATTGACATTTCCTTTAATGCCAGGATTGGCAGATGAGCTTAGCCTTGAGCAACGCTGTAAAGAATAAACAGAATATATGAAGAATTGTCAGGTAGAAGGTGGTGTTTGCTTGTCCAACTCTAATAAGAAATCAAGGTCATAAAATCATTAAATAAACTCATAAATCAACATTGACCACTGTTGAGCAATAATAATGATGATGATGATAATGATATATTAGTAAAAATAACAGAAAAATGATTGAGTGCTTAAAACTTGTCAGGCAATGTGCTAAATTTTCTGTATTCAGTATCTCACTCAACCCTCAAAACCTTTTGTACATGAGAAACCCGAGACTTGGAAGAGTTAAATGACCTGTCCAAAGTCACCCAGCAAGTGAGAGGCAAAATTGAGGTTTAAATCCTTACTTGTCCTGAGCCTTTTTTTTGGATGTCATTAAAACTAGGATAAATTGAGAATAGTTTGGGTGAAATCCAATCGCTAAGCAGGGACGAAGCAAATAGCTTTCATTCTACCAATAAAATTGTTTTATTTTAGTATTTTATTATGTTATTTTAAGTAGTACACAGAATTTAATATCATACATCTCTCAGTTGTGTGGCACCCTCTGTGTTTATTCAGAGATTCTCCCCAAAAATATACCATAATGCCATAGATATTCTAGGCTTTGATTTTACACACAGTTCATCACCTTTATGACAATGACTTCCCATACCAATCAAGGTCATGGCAGGAAAAAGAACTCAAAGATGTTGATGGAGTAGAAGTTAAGAAAGGACAATGGGTGAGTGAGGATGAGGGGAGCCCAACAAGAGATGCTAAACCACCACAGCGCTAGCAACACGGGGGAATCCTTATTGTATCTGCAAAACTGAAGGGCAAGAGGCTACCTCAACGCGGAAAGAGTGTCTACATCCTAGCTGAGAGCTGCCCAGCAGGGGCTCTTGCCCCAGGTCCAGGAACCCAGCCACTGCCACCTGCAGCCATGAAAGAAAGAGCCCAGGAAACCGACACCCTGACCTCATTATTCTCCTGTTCCCGACATCTTGCAGTGCTTCCCACTGCCTGAACCCTATCTGAAGTTAGAGTGTAAGTAAGCATGATTGATGCAGTACATGGTTTCTGGCTACCCAGTGGACAGTGGCTGTGGCACTCACTCTAAAAGGGATGGAGAAGAGAAAGATGGGTTCATTTTGCAACCAAGTGTGTACTTTAAAACGAGCTCCATTTTGGAAGAAATGTGTATTTCTTTATTTATCCCTTTTAGAGTTTTTAAAAATTGTGAGTTGATTGTATTTAATTCTTACGCATGTAAACATGTGATTTTGAAGCTATATTAACAAAAAGAAAAAAGCAATCATCCTTCTCCACCTGGGATGCTGTGTATTAATTTGCCTGAAATGTACACACAGATATATACATATGTCTACATGGTAGACACGTAGAAATGGCCAGATCCTTTGGAAAAGATAATGAAGAAACAAAATAAAGCAAACAAAAATGAAAATATAGCTAAATAGCTGCGGAGGAGTGTAGACATATATTTACCCTCTCTTGTTTCTATAATAGGGAAGAAATGTCCACTACACTCCTAAGAGGAACAATGTGGGAAGAAGCCTTTAAGCCTCTTTCTTCATACCTTCTCACTCCTCCCTAGGGAGGGAAGAGTGAAACCTGACAGGTGAATGATTCTAGAGTCTCTCTCCCTCCTCCCTTCTCTCTTTCTTTCCATTTTCCTCTGCAAGATACACAAGAGTTTCTCTGTTTCTCTGTAGGTTAAGTTTATTAGAACAGAATTTGACTCTACAGGTTGCTGTTGGGGAAGTGGGAGTGGATCTGATGGGATGGAGTGGCCTATAGTTATGGGTAAAATTAATTCATGGAACACTGCGAGGAAGACCAGTTGCGACCTGGATGTAAGTTGTATTCTCCAACTCAGATTTACCAATAGTAAAGCAAGCATTTTGATCTGCATCTGTCTAACTCATACATCACCTCAACTGGTTTGCAATTCAGAAGGAAAAAAAAGGAATGGGCTTCATACTCTACCCTGTAAAGAAGCCCAGCAGCTACTATCTTGAAGAATGAACTAATATAAGAAATCTCCCTTTCCTGATTCTCTATTTAACCCTGAGCATATGCACATTTTGTAAGACCTTTAATATGCCCACTTGGTTTGAATAGGCACATCATAGGAGTGAGATGACTCATTAAATAAATCTCAGGTGTTGGAGGGGAGGAACACTGCTGAAAGATTATGCAGAAACCAAAGAAACAGCTGAGATCCACATGTCACAGTTTTCAGTTGTGTGTATATAACATCCAGATCTGCTTGTCATTCAAAACAACACTAAAAAAATAAACAAAAACAAAAAACACAGAAACCCTCCAATATCTTCCACTGCTGTCAGGATGAAGTCTGAAATCTGACAGGATCAGAGCTCTGGCCTCTTCTCCCACTTGTATCTCCATCTTGTACCACAATCTCCCCAATTCTCTATGCTCTCTACTCCTCAAACCCAACATTCTCCCTTCTGCCACAGGACCTTTGTGTATGCTGTGAGCTCCACTTGGAATGTTCTCTATTCATGATTCGTATTTTAGCTTAAGCTTCTCTTCTTCAGGAAAGCTTCCTTGACCCTCTGGCTTAGGTTATTAATACAGTTATATGCTCTCATAGTTTCAGCTACTCTCAGTCCCTCTGTCTCTGTCTCTCTCTTGATTTATACCTAGTTGTGATGTTTTATTTACTGGTGAGATTATTTAACTAATGAACTATTTCAATCCAGACTGTAGCTTCATGAAGGTAGAGACCATGGGTAATTTTGTTCCCCTATCATCTAAAATAGAGCTTAGCAGAGTCTTAATACCTGTGGGTTGAATTAATGAATAAAAGAAAGAATGCAAATTAATAAAAAATATAATCACCCATGTGTTAGTATACCATGTGTATATATGCAGAAATACTGATTAAATAGATTTTATGGGTCTTAGGATACATGATCTTAGTGTATCCAAAGAGAATATTCCATATTGAAAAATAAATTGATTTCCACATTAGATTTTAGTAGTTTGTTTTTTGTTTCTCAAAAATATGTTCATTTCATTTCAGTGGCATAAAGTTTTTAAAAAATCATCTCTGCTGTGATACAGTGAAGTTATTTCTTTATTATTCACACAGTTATCCCATTTTTAAAATCTATATAATTCATACAAATGGTAGCATTATTATGTATTATCTTAACTATCAAGGCACTCCATTGAATTTTCTAAAATTATAAATTGGTCCCCAAATAAATGTTGCACATTCAAGTCTTATATTAGCTTTGATTTATAAAAGAAAAATCATAAGATGCTCAGAAGCAAAATAAGAGAAGCTGATTGCTTTGGGGGAAAAAAAGTAGAGCCCTTGGGTTCTAGTTCATCCCACAAATTGCAAGCCATGTGCAGGAGTAAATTTAAACAACCTGAACATCTGTGTGACTGAGGAAAATGCTGCCTGCTCTGTCTTTACCAGGGGAGGATTACACAAAATAATATGGTCTCACCTCTTGGTAAAATCTAAAGTACAATTCAAATCAAAGATAATCATAGGCAATCCCTATGCTGGGAAATTTCAGAGAAAATTTTGATGCTGTTTTGGACTCTGAAGCTACATCATACTTGTCCGAAGCCCAGAAGTGTTGGGATTAAGAACAAAGAAAAGCCTCAGTGTTCATAGGCCGTAGCTCCTTCGTATCAGTCTTGGCATTGATTTTTTTTTTTAAATCTGACACCAAAGAGTAAAAGCAACAAATACAAAAATAAACAAATGGACTACATCAAAGTAAAAAGCTTCTGTAGAGCAAAGGAAACCATCAACAAAATGAAAAGGCAACCTACAAAATGGGAGAAATTACTTGCAAATTGTGTATCTGACAAGGGGTTAATATTCAAAATATATAAAGAACTCATATAACTCAACAGCAAAAAAAAAAAATAATAATAATCTTATTAAAAAGCAGGCAGAAGATCTGAATAGACAGTTTTCCAAAGAAGACATACAGATGGCCAACAGGTACATGAAAAGATGCTCTACATAATTAATCATAAGGGAAATGAAAATCAAAACTACAAGGAAATATCACCTCACACCTGTTAAAGTGGCTACTATCAAAAAGACAACAATAAAAAGTGTTGGCGAGGATGTGAAGAAAAGGGAACCCTCATGCACTGCTGGTGGGAATGTAAATTGGTGCAGCCACTGTGGAAAAACAGTATAGAGTTTCCTCAAAAAAATTAAAAATAAAACTACCATATGATCCAGCAATTCTAATTCTGAGTACTTATCCAAAGAAAATGAAAGCACTAACTTGAAAAAAATATGCACCCCCATGTTCATTGCAGTATTATTTACAATAGCCAAGATAGGAAAATAATCTAAGTGTCCATTAATGGATGAATGGATAAAGAAGATGTGATATATATATATATATATATATATATATATATATATATATATACACACACACACATACATAGACAATGGAATATTAATCAGCCATAAAAAAGAATGAAATCTTGCCGTTTGCAACAACATGGATGGATTTGAGGACATTATGCTTAGTGAAATAAGTCAGACAGAAAAAGACATGCATTATAATCTCTCTTACATGTGGAATCTAAAAGCAAAAAAAAAAAAAAGCTCATAGATACAGAGAACAGATTGGTAGTTGCCAGAGCTAGGGGACTAGGCATGGGAGAAATGGGTAAACTGGGTTTTTTTTGTTTTCTTTTAGTTTAAATAAATTAACATATGCTCGGGGTTTTAAAGTCTCAGGCTACTTACAAGCTGCTTTCTGGAGCGGTCCCATGGTACTCAGTCTTTCAGCTAACATGTGTATTGAACAGCTACTATATTCTCAGCAATGTGAATCAACTTACGTGAACATGTGAACAGCAATATAAATAAGAGAAAAAAGAAAAAAAAAAACAGAACACGGCATTTAGAGCCAGAAGGCCAGCCTCAAATTCCAGCTTCCTCACTTACTGGCAATGTGTCCTCAGGCAAGTTACTTAATCTCTATGTGCCTGTTTCCTCAGTAATGTGAAGGCAATAGTAGCATATATCACATAGTGCTATCATGCAGATGAAATGAGGTAGCATATGAAAAGTCTGAAGAACAGTGCCCAGCACAATTATTCACAAGGACTGGTGCTATGTAAGAATTCATTGTCTGATCTATGGGTTCCTTATATTGATGGTGTGGGTGGTGGCAGTCTATTAATCCCTTCACCACATGCGTTTGCAGCCTTTTGGGTGGGAAAAAAAAAAATACTCTGTCCATTTAACACTTTGGAGATATTTTATCAAGGGGAATATAACTTTGCCAATTGGAATTTAATTGAAAGACATTTATCATTTTTAATTTACTGCTTATCTCTACTGCCTTTGGTTTCACTTATACTCGGTCTTTCCTTCTCCCACAATGGGATGTGTGTTTTCTTTTGATTGGTTTGCACTTTCATCTCTCAGACTAGGCCTCCAAATTTTCCAAGGTAGTTTGGCCTCTAACCTTGCTACCTGGTTTCTCTCTGTCTTGAGGGTTCTTCACTTCAAGATTTGCTAAGCTCCCTTCTCCATTTCATGCCAATTGCCTCCCTATATAGATTTAACAATAAAGAAATTGCAGAGGCAACCAAATATGAACTCCTGCAGAAACCACTGGAACTTCCCAAAGTGCCTTTTATGAGGACCCCACTGCCAGGCTCCATTATGTGAAGCAGGGTCACTTTGAAGCCCATTTAAATCAATTCTGTAAAACTGTCTGAGACACTAACAAATGATTTACTGAAGCTGAGATATAACTCTTGCCTCCTCGGCAGCCACAAATGGTGTCCTTCTACCAAAACAGCAATCAAGTGAGTTTTGCATGATTTGCTTTTAAGAGAACCACGGCCTTCATTGTTCACGTTCATTTCATCCTCTAGACGCTAGCAGCTCCTTTTCCTATTCCCTTACCTTGTGGAGATTAAAGAGAGATTTGAGAGTCGGTGATTGCCGGCGGCGGGCAGTGCAGCTCCCTCCACACAGTCGTCACCGTCTTGTTTTGCTCCCGTCATATGTTTAATGTATGTCTTTAACCCCACCCATGAATCAGAATTATTATCAGCCACAGGATTTTATTCTAGTTCGTGTTCATGAATGATTTTGTTGTCCTCCCAAGGGCTGTGACAGGAATCCGGTATCTCCAGGAGACTTGAGCTAGACACATGCCCTACAGTGGCTTTTAAAACACGTCTAAGACTGACATTATTACAATTCTAAAGATCAGTTGGCCATGGTCAAAATCATATATTTATCTGTTCTTTAAAAAAGTAAAAAAATATACATATTTGCAGATATGCAGAGTCTACGTAGCCCCAGAGGCTGCTGTTCAACTGTAGTGAAATAAACAAGAATTTCTGTTACTTTACATTATTCACCTGTCAGAAGGCATTCAGAGGGACACATGCAGCAAGGTCTTCACCCTTTACTCCCTCCTCCATGATCTCAGGCAGGACATATCTCTTGAGATCAAAACCCACACCTCATTTTCCTGTAGTTTCCACCAACCCAATTCTTTCTTTCCCCCATTTTGAAGCTCAATGTCACCTTGTTCTCATTTTGCCAACTGCAAATCCCTAATCTATATTACAGTTATTTTCTGCTAGGTGAGGTGCCAAGCACTGGTTATGAAATTTGTATGCATTTTCTCTTTTTATCCAGGAAAAGGAAAACTATTCATGTTTATAACACAGGTGCACCTCACGAAAGGTCAAAAATATGTAGGGCTATAGGTGTCTAAAAAATAGATTTATCTTGTGAATTTATATCATAATTCTGAAAGAAAATTAGGAGTTGTATTTAATATGTAACAATAAATAAAACAATGTGTATATATGTACATATAATTTATATACACACACACTCACTCTGTCCTTGCCAAAATCTCTATGATTATCCTCATTTCACAAAATGAAACTGTTGCATAGAACAATTACGTTACTTCCAAAGGTGAAACAGCTGAATAAGTGGTAGAGTCAGGTTTTGGACCCAGGTGGTCTGGTTCCAAAACTAATTCAAGAAATACTTAAGGAGTACATACTATGGGCAGGATACAAAGTAAATATTATTTATATAATCTGTTTTGTTTGAAAAAATCCACTCATATAAAAGCAAACAAATATCTTGTATCATATTGAATTCTCAGTTCAATAAAGTAGACAGGAATCACAGGTCATAACCACCAAGTAACCTATCCCTTGAATGGCAGGTAGACTAACCAGGTCCCTGGTGAAAGGTAACCACCAAACCTCTGAAAGTATAAGCCCAGATAGTTCAGCCCATGTAAAGCAACCTGGTTATGAACACTGTTTCTGAGTTATACAAAAGAGAGGGCACAAGATACCTGCCTGCTCTTTATGCCTCTAATGAAAGCACAGTGCTGGACTGTGCCCGTCGGTTAAGGTTTTATGATTCTAGAGGTAGGCTTCCACGCAAGGAGATATCATTGTTATTCGCTGCATTAGTCGGTGCCTTGACTGAATCCCATGCTGCCTCTCAGGTTCACTTCAACTGCCAGTCTCCAGGCCACTGACTACTCAGTGTGCAGAGAACGGAGAGTACAGGCTTATTTCCTTGTGAAGCAAAACCTGTATTAATACAACATTTAAATATTTTAACTCTATTATAGTATTTAGTTCTTGTATCAACTCTATGTGATAGGTTCGGCCCAGCCCCCCTTTTTCCATATGAGGATACCAAAACACAGGGAAGTTAAATAACTTATCCAAAGTTACCTGACTAGCAGATAAGTGAATAAAGAGCCTATTTTATAGATAGCTAGTGGGAAGCAGCCGCATAGCACAGGGAGATCAGCCCGGTGCTTTGTGACCACCTAGAGGGGTGGGATAGGGAGGGTGGGAGGGAGGGAGATGCAACAGGGAAGAGATACGGGAACATATGTATATGTATAACTGATTCACTTTGTTATAAAGCAGAAACTAACACACCACTGTAAAGCAATTATACTCCAATAAAGATGTTAAAAAAAAAAAAGCTTATTTTAGAGAGTGAAAGATTATATGGTCTTAACTGAACCACAAAGCCACAGAGCCACAGGGAAAAAGAACAAACAAAGAAGATGGAAGGGAGCTGATGATTTTAAAGTCAAGAAGGGCAACTTTTATTTTATAGGTTCAGCAAAGTAAAATTGAGAGATGCTAAATCAGCAGTTAAAAATCTTGCTGTCATTTTACATTTAATACATTAAAACCCATGCACCCATGTGTTCTTACGAGCTGATCCTATTGTTATCTCCAGAATGGTTACAGCTTTTGTATTTACAGGATCATTTCAGTATTAATAAAAATTACAAATTTAGAGTACACTACTACAGAGACTGAGTTCACAGTTCTAAGACAAATACCTTCCATTAATTCCTCTACCTCTGTGACTATCTGTAAAAAATCTCAGAGACAATTCTCAAAGGCTTAATGCAGGGGCCTTCATAAAAGTGAGGTTTGGCCAGGTGGCCCTTCTGGATTCCCAGTCATGGGTCCTTTTACCTGGGATGGCCCACACTCTGATCTGAGCGCTTTAAGAAATCATTTGATCTTCACAACAACATTTTCATTTTTATAAGCTGGGACAAATGTGACTCAGAGATGTTAATTAACCTGACTAAGGACCGTCAACTTATAAGAAGTGACACTGCCAGGATTAAAACCTAAATCTGTCTATTTCCAAAGCCACATAGCTGCCTTGTCATTCGACAGCAAAAGAATAAGAAGAGAATGAGAATAGGTGGTGGTAGAAACACTCCTGTCCGTCATCTCATTTCATTCCCCTCAGTCCTTTCTCATAGGCTACCATCACTTGCCATCTAACAACATTCTCCAACAGGACACCTGTCTACTATATGTTTTCCTCCCAAAGAGTCTAGCCTCCCTCCTCCTGGCTTTCAATAATGGGCTTCAGAAGACGGCTTCGCTCTATTCCCCTTTGATCACCCACATTCTGACTATTCCCAGGTAGAGCTGCCAGATAAAATACAAGATGCCCATGCAATATTTGGGACAGCCCGATACTTTAAATCACTCAATATGGTTATCTGGAATTCAAATTTGACTGGGCAATCTGTATTTTTTTAATTGAAGTATAGTTGCTGTGCAATATTATATAAGTTACAGGTGTATAATATAGTGATTCACAATTTTAAAGGTTATACTCCATTTATAGTTATTATAAAATATTGGCTATATCCCTCATGTTGTACAATATATCCTTGTAGCTTATTTTACACCTAATAGATCGTATCTCTTATTCCCCTACCCTTTTATTGTCCCTCCCCCCGCTTCCCTCTCCCCACGGGTAACCACTAGTTTGTTCTCTGTATCTGTGAGTCTGCTTCTTTTTTTTTTTTTTTTTTTTAATATAAGGGCAATCTGTATTTTTATTTGCTAAATCTGACAACCCTATTACCAGGAGACATTAATTTAAGCAAGATGTTCACATTCTATTATCAACACTTCAGCTCTCAGTACTCTAAACTTTCTTCCTTTTCCTTAGGCTTCCTTTCCATATTCAAACACAAAGATATTTATAGAGACTGAGTTTTCATCCTCTTTTCTTGTGATTCTGAAATTTGATTGCAGAAAACTTTTTTGCATTTACATTTTTTTCCAGTTTTTCTTAGAGTAAAATAAACATAACCAACCTGTACCTCCTTCCTCTAGCAATTCAGTAAAGTAGCAAAAAAAGTGCAAACTTTTGAATTCATGACTTCGAGACTCTATAAGACATGTCCAAAAAGGAGGCTAATGAGAAAAAGGAATATTAGAGCCAGCTGGTTTTCTGGGGAAGGAAAGGGAATAGGGAGACTGGAAATGAGTCTAATAGTCCTCAGAACGTTTTAAAATAGATAAAAGTATTACTATCACTGTACTAAGACTGAAAATATAGGATATATCATACTCAAAAGAGGCTAAGATTGGCAGCTAACTATAAAAATGTATCTATTTGTTCATGTTTGGAAACCTCAGAAAATAATATGACAGAAAAAAACAACAAACTCTTACACTTAGTTAACAAAATACATAGGGTCTGGGTTAACATTCATGTAGGTTCTTATATGTGTTATGGCTTTTATAGTAGTATGTGAATTTTTTCTTTAGTTTTCTTTGGAAGAAAAAAACTATTTTTAAGGTATCAGTAGAAAAGAAAGATAAGATTATTCTCATAATTCAATAAAGTGACAGACTATCAAGAAAATGAGATTGAGTGTAGTCTGTTTGATGTTAAAATGTCAATATTCCAATAACCATATGCCAGCACTAAAGTCAAATTAATTAGTATTTTTTTCTTATCAAGTAATAAATCAAGTAGAAGACTGCAGAAAAATCAGCTGACTCTTATGAAACATTCTGGCATTAGTTTTCTAAAACTAAGATGCCTTCAGATAATCAGAAAATGCTTGAAATGATTTGAATAATTTAAGAATTCAGCAAATAATATATAACATGTATAATCCCCCCAAAATTGATGACTTGGAGTTATAACAGATTCCAATATAGAAAGACATTTGGACAATATACTTATTTTTGTCACATGGGAAATCCTTCTAATCTATCCTACCATTCCACTGGTCCAAACTGCTTACAAATCAATCCAAACCTTTATAACAATCCTCAAATAAACCTACTTCAAAAGCTTTCATTCCTGGCAAATGACTCTGTCTCTTACTTTAAAAGGAATAAGTCATTGGGTATGAACTACTAGTCTCCAAACGATCGAATTCATCTAGCTCTTATCCTATTTTTCTCCCCATCTTTCAGGATGCAGTATCTCTCCTCTTGTTTCAAGATAGTCAACCCACTTATAATTTTTAACCTTTTGTTTTCCATTTCTTCAAGGAACATGATCCATTGATCATATCTAATTTCTCTGAGATCTTTAATCTACAAACATCCTTCTTTCAAAAGAAGCAGGCTTAAATTTCTCTTATGAAAATCAAAATCCCTCCTTTGGCTTACTTTCTATTTCTTTTCCTCTTTCTCAGTCTTCCCATTTTATCTTCTTTAAAGAGCCATCTACTCTCCATGCTTATAATCCCTCACTTCTCATTCACTCTTGGTCATCTATTTTACTTCATCCTTCCATCTTTACCCCCCATACCTTCCCCTGGAAATACCGTTACTAAAAACCAACAATGAAGACTGTTGCCAAATCCAGTGGCAATTTCTTAGTCCTTGTCACATTTCCCTGTGGCCTTTGATATGTTGAGCACATATTTGGCCTTCTTGCCATCTACTGCTCCTGTTTCTCCTCCTCTTTGCTATTCCATGTTGATCACAGTTGCATCGTCTTACTCTGATGTCCTTAAATCATAGCACTCCATAGAATCATACCACAGGCCCCCCTTTTTCTTTAACTTGACAATTCTCATTATTTGTAGTATTATTTGAGGGTGGTGATTTCCAACTTCTATCTATAGTCCAGACATCTTGCAGGAATTTCAAAACAGTACGTATATCTGACAAGTGGTCATCACAACCTGAGCACCTTGTAAATCACTGAAACCAACCTGCCCAAACTTTACCATCTTATGCCTCCCCCAATGCCTCTGCCTCTCACTTCCCTAAAAATGCCCCCCAATTCTTATTCTTTATCTCTCTTTATGGTATCAATGGTTATAAATGGGGAAGAAATAGTCTTAGATCCATTTTTAGTGATCCATGCTCCTGTCATCCAATTAATCATTCACTCCTGCTAGTTATAACTTCTAATTATTTCCTGATTGTTTTCCTTTTTACTATCAATACTGTTTTGGTCACGATTTTTCTCTTTTTTTCCCCTAAAATCTCTTTACTGGGCTTTTACAATTTTTAAAAATTAATTAATTAATTTACTTTTCGGCTGCGCCACACAGCATTTGGGATCTTAGTTCCCCGACCAGGGATCAAACCTGTGTCTCCCATGGTGGACGCATGGAGTCTTAACTACTGCACCGCCAGGGAAGTCCCCTACTTTTTAAATTTATAAAATTTATTTTTTTGGAGTATAGTTGATTTACAATGTTGTGTTAGTTCTGCTGTACAGCAAAGTGAATCAGTTATACTTGTATATCTTGTATATATCTTGTATACTTGTATATCTGCTCTTTTATAGCTTCTATTCCCATATAGGCCATTACAGAGTATTGAGTGGAGTTCTCTGTGCTATACAGTAGGTCCTTATTAGTTATCTATTTTATATATAGTAGTGTGTACGTGTCAATCCCAATCTCTCAATTTATCCCTCCCCCACTTTTCTCCCTTGGTAACCATACGTTTGTTTTCTACATCTGTGACTCTATTTCTGTTTTGTAAATAGGTAAATACAATCGTAAATTTGTAACTACAATTTTTTTAGATTCTAACTATAAGCAATATCATATCATATTTGTCTTTCTCTGTCTGACTTAGTTCACTCACTATGACAATCTCTAGGTGCATCCATGTTGCTGCAATGGCATTATTTCATTTTTTTTTATTACTGAGTAATATTCCATTCTATGTATGTACCACATCTTCTTTATCCATTCCTCTGTTGATGAATATTTAGGTTGCTTCCATGTCCTGGCTATTATAAATAGTGTTGCAGTGAACACTGGGGTACATGTATCTTTTCAAATTACGGTTTTCTCCAGATATGTGCCCAGGAGTGGGATTGTAGGATCATATGGTAGCTCTATTTGTAGTGTTTTAAGGAACCTCCATACTGTTCACCGTAGTGGCTGTACCAATTTACATTCTCACCAATAGTGTAGGAGTGTTCCCTTTTCTCCACACTCTCTCCATCATTTATTGTTTGTAGATATTTTGATGGTGGCCATTCTGACCAGTGTGAGGCGATACCTCATTGGCATTTTGATTTGCATTTCTCTAATAATTAGTGATGTGGAGCATCTTTTCATGTGCCTCTTGGCCCTCTGTATGTCTTCTTTGGAGAAATGTCTATTTAGATCTTCCACCCATTTTTTGGATTGTGTTGTTTGATTTTTGGTGTCGAGCTGCATGAGCTGTTTGTATATTTTGGAGATTACTCCCTTGTCAGTTGCTTTGTTTGCAAATATTTTCTCCTATTCTGTGGGTTGTCTTTTCGTTTTGTTTATGGTTTCCTTTGCTGTGCAAAAGCTTTTAAAGTTTCATTAGGTCCCATTTGTTTATTTTTGTTTTTATTTCCATTACTCTAGGAGATGGATCCAAAAATACCTGATAAGAACACTTAACGAGATCTACCCTTCTAACAAAATTTTCAGTGTGCAACACAGTATTGTTAACTATAAGCATAATGTTGTACAGCCAATCTCTGGAACTTACTCATCTTGCATAACTGAAACTTTATACCTGTTCCACAGCAATTCCCCATTTCACCCTGCCTCTAACCCCAGGCAACCATCATTTTACTCTCTGCTTCTATGAGTTTGACTACTTTAGATATCTCATATAAGTAGACTCATACAGTATTTGTCCTCCTGTGCCTGGCTTATTTCACATAGCACACTGTCCTCCAGGTTCATCCATGTTGTCACATATTACAGAATTTACTTCTTTTTAAGGCTGAATATTATTCTATTGTATGTATATACCACATTTTCTTTATTCATTCATCTGTCAGTGGACATTTAGGTTGTTTCCGTATTCTGACTATTGTGAATAAAGCTGCAATGAACATGGGGGGTTCCTCAAAAAATTAAAAGTAGAACTATCAGATGATCCAGCAATCCCATTTCTAAGTATATATCCAAAAGAATTGAAACCAGTATCTCGAAGAGATACAATAGTTTTTTTAACTGTTTTTTCCCTCTTCCTCTGGAGTTATCCTCTTCTAAATCTAGATTCCTTTATGCTGTCAGTATGACTTTCATTAACGTTCACATGACCATAACTTTCATATGCTCTACTCAAAACCTTTAAAGACTCATTATTACCCATCAGAATGAATGTAGGCTTTTTAGCATGGCATGAAAGAATTTCACGCTATGTACCATTACCGGATGTATCAAATTAAATTATTGCACAGGACATACCTTCAGTCATTATTTACCTGAAATTCAATTTGAATCAGGCATGCTGTATTTTTCTGGCAACCCCCATGATAGGAGACTTGATTATTACTGCTCTAGTTCATTCCTCCTGTGCTCTATCCACATGACTACTCCCCACCCTGTACTTGATTATCCAACCTCCCACCCTAAGAAAAAGAAAAACCTACAGGTCTACTTTACTCTTCTTTCTAGTCTTTTGAAACACTATACTTTCTTGCCTGTAATGTCTTATCTTTATCTGTGGTTGCTCTCTTTCTCTTTAATAGCTGTGCATAGGTATGCCCAGCTAGACCACACTTCTAGAATGCATTTGAAGTTAGATGAGGCCATATGATCAAATTATCTCCAATGAAATGGACCAAATTTGATTTGTGCCTATATCTAGCCCTGTTTCATAATACCTCCAAAGAGTGCCCGTCAATGCTCTTTGGGATGATGACACAGAGAGGGACCTTAAGTCCATGTATGGATGACAACTAAGCTGCCATCAGCCTGGGTCCCTGAAAAACTGGGTCCTTGAAATGTCTCTCCATCCTCCTCCTGGAGCACCTGCCTCAGGTTTTGTAAATAAAACAAAATGAAACAAAGTTCTATTGTGTTTGAGCCATTACACTCAGGGTCTAATTATCCTATCTTACTAATTCACTACCTTCCCTTATATTCAGGTCTCAGCTAAATAAATATTACCTCATATAGAAATGTTTTTCTGCCTCCCAAATACTGGATTGCAGAAGGATAGGAAGAGTAGATGAAGGAGATTTGATGATTCTGAGGATTAAGACTTGCAGTGAGAAAAGTATGACTTTCATTACATTTTATTTGAGACACGAATTATAATACCAGAAGCCTGTATCCTCATTATTTCTTATGAACAAAGAAATATAGGTTAATGATTTTTTTCTTATGATTAAATTTAGGCTTTTCTGACTTTCACCTTTGAAAACATTTAAAACTTATCAAGTTACATTTAACAAGGCTTTGCATAAAATCACTCCAAAAGTCAATTCCCTTTACAAGTCACTACATTCTAATGCATATTTTTTTTTTTTTTTAAGAAATTCACGTTCTTTTATTTATTTATTTATTTATTTATTTATTTATGACTGTGTTGAGTCTTCGTTTCTGTGCGAGGGCTTTCTCTAGTTGCGGCAAGCGGGGGCCACTCTTCATCGCGGTGCGCGGGCCTCTCACCATCGCGGCCCCTCTTGCTGCGGAGCACAGGCTCCAGAGGCGCAGGCTCAGTAATTGTGGCTCACGGGCCCAGTTGCTCCGCACTGGAGCACTGACTTAAAAATTTTTGTCTATTTGACGAGTGTTAAATGAGATTCTCTTATTGTTTTAATAGTAATTGCTTAGATTTAAGAAGTGCTTAGGTCAAGCTTGATCAAAATGATTAATATGTTTTAAGACAATCATATGAGGAAAGATTATTTTCATCTCCGTCATACAACTGAGATAACAGGGGCTCTAAAGTGTAAAGTAACTTTCCCGGGGCCACTTGGCTACTCAACGATGAAATCAGATTTCAACTCAGGTAATCTAATTCCAAAATCCATGTTATTTACCAATGAAACTAATAATTCTCTCTCTAGGTCTGACTTTGCTTTTCTCTGACTGTGAGTAAGCCATGTCTTTTTAGTAAGTCTTCCCATCTAGTGTGGTCAGTTTTCTCTCACACCCATGAAAATACTAAGACTTGGGTATTTTCATCCCTTCAGCTTTTCATGTAAATTCTAGGATCAGTTTGACAAATGCAAAAAAAAAAAAAAAAAAAAAAGGCCAACTGGTTGGATTGGATTGGGAATAACTTGAATATATGGATTAATTTAGGAAGAACTGACATCTTTTTTTCTTTAAAATTATTTATTTGTGTTGGGTCTTCGTTTCTGTGCGAGGGCTTTCTCTAGCTGCGGCAAGTGGGGGCCACTCTTCATGGCGATGCGCGGGCCTCTCACTATCGCGGCCTCTCTTGTTGCGGAGCACAGGCTCCAGACGCGCAGGCTCAGTAGTTGTGGCTCACAGGCCCAGTTGCTCCGCGGCATGTGGGATCTTCCCAGACCAGGGCTCGAACCCGTGTCCCATGCATTGGCAGGCAGATTCTCAACCACTGCACCGCCAGGGAAGCCCTGACATCTTTATTTTATTGAGTCTTTGCAAACATGAGCATGGCAAATCTCTTAATCTGTGTCTTTTTTAATGTCTTTCTTTGATGTTTAATATATTTTTTCATAAAAGTTCCATATAACTTTTGTTAGATTTATTCTTAAGCACATTATTTTTGTTGTTATTATAACTAACATTTAAAGTTAGATTTTCTAATTATTTATTGCTGACATTTATGAAAGATATAGATTTTTGTGATAGTAGTCTTTCTCATTTTGTTCCTCCTTTAAAATAAAATGTCTCTAACATTTCTCCATTAAAGATAATATATATTATAGGTTTTGGATGATAACTTTTGCGGAGTTAAGGACATTCTTTTCTATTCCTAATTTACCAAGATTTTTTTCTTTTAAAATCATGACTAGGTGTGGAACTTTTCAAATGCTTTTTTGTATGTGCTGAGAGGTTATTTCCCCTTTATTGTTTACTGTGGAAAATTTCAATAATAGATTTTTCTAATGTTAAACCACTCTTGCTTTACTGAAATAAATTCTATCTTGTCTCAATGTAATTTTTTCAAAGTATACTCCTGGATTGATACTGCTAATATTTTATTTAATATTTTTACCTCTACAACCACATATGGCTTCTGGTTTTCTTTTCATAGAAAGATACTTACAAATTTTATTCAGTTATACAGCAGTCTCACAAATTGAAAATAGGTATTTTCCCTGTTTTCTGGAATACCTTGCATCTTATAGGCAGTAACAATTTGAAGGTTTATCATAACCTAACCTTTAAAACCTCCTCAGCCTCATGTTTAGTTTTGTGTTTGAAGGTAGCCTTTAATGTATTGATCCTATTCATTTAGTGGATAAAAGTTGTTTCAGATATTCCATTTTTGTCTTGCATCAGATTATCAAAGTTCCATAAACAGTAGAATAAAGTTATGCATAATAAAGCATTATGTGCTTTAGTTATTTTTAATATTCTCATATTTTAAAATTAATGACTTTTCTTCTTGTTTAATCTCACTAGAGGTTTTATAGTTCATTAGTCTTTTCAAAGAATAAGTTTTGCTTTAGTTGATCTTCTTTATTTCTTCTTTCATAAAATCTACCAGTGAAATCATCTAGGTCTGGGCTTTTCTTCATGGAAAGGTTTTTTGTTATAAATTCAATTTTTTAGTAGATACAGGCTACTTGTATTTTTAATTTGTCCTTTCTTCAGTGTTAATAACTCATACTTTTGAAAGAATGTGTCTCTGGTGGATTAAAAGTGGCCATAAATCATTGTCACTACCCTGTTTAAGTGAAATTTGTGTCCTCTTCTTTAAACGTGGGCTGTTTTTGCCAAATAGAACCCAGAACATGGTGAGAGTGATGTCATGCCAATTCTAGACCCAGCCTTTAGGAGGGCTCACAGTTTCCACTTAATATCGTTCTTACTCTTGAAGTCCAGATGCTATGTAAAGAAGCTACCCTCAGGCTTCCCTGGTGGCGCAGTGGTTAAGAATCCGCCTGCCGACGCTGGGGACACGGGTTCAATCCCTGTCCCGGGAAGATCCCACATGCTGCGGAGCAACTTAGCCCATGAGCCACAACTACTGAGACCACATGCTACAACTATTGAAGCCCACGTGCCTAGAGCCTGTGCTCCCTAACAAGAGAAGCCACGACAATGAGAAGCCCTTGCACCACAATGAAGAGTAGCCCCTGCTCGCCACAACTAGAGAAAGCCTGGGCACAGCAATGAAGACCCAACACAGCAAAAAATAAAAACAAATAAATAAATAAATTTATTAAAAAAAAAAAAGAAAGAAACTACCTTCATGGTGAGCCCGAAGAGACAGATAGAGGTACCACCCTTTCTTTGTTAGTACTTTCTAGTTCTCCAGTCATACATGTGAGTGAAGCCATCTTGGCTCGTTTAGCTCTATATGCTCTCGATTTCAGCCACATGAATGACACCAAGTGAGACCAATGGAATAACTACTTTGTCAAACCAGAAATTCATGAGATAATAAATGGACTATTTTTGTACTTTGCCACTGAGTTTTGGAGTTTTTGTTAGATAGCAATAAGTAGCCAAAACAGAAATATGCAAGTGGGGTTAGACTATAATAAAACCCTAAAATATGTGCTACTGGAGGTGGGCAGAAGCAAGAGGGCTTGGAGGAAACGGTTAGTGAATAGTGGAAGGACAGTGAAGAAATTTTATTACCAGGATTAAAAAAGACAACGTGTGTTATGCAGTGGTGGAAAATGTGGCAACACTGTCACCTACAGTAACATGAAAAATAGAAAATATATCTAGTGAATTTGTGGATTTGGCTAAGAAGATTTCCACGCAGAATACTGAAAATACTGTTTCTTTTTGCTGTTTATGCTAAGGCATAGAGAGAGATAGATGAACTAAATAACGAATTGTTCCATTATTAAGCAGAATCTAGAGGAAATATTTCTGGCCCAACATTTACAAATATAAAGCTGTTTCTGATTCCCAATCTCTCCCAGCAAAAGATTTTCAAAATAAGTAATGGTCTTAGGAAAAAGTCAAATTCAGCTCCTGATAGGAAAACATAGTCTGAGTATCAAGATGCCAATGACTCCTTGTTCTGCTTAGCTCTGATACTTGCATCCAGTTTCCAGCCTGTAGCCTCTAGCCACTACTAGATGTTACAGAAACTTATCCTGCAGATATACAGCCCAGCCAGAGGCCAAGGGTCTATGGTGAACACAAACATAGACTTTGAGTTCCTCCCAGTGCAAAGTTTCTCTTCTCCAGTTCTCTTCTGAAAAATTCAAACAATTTAGCAACCCTGAATTCTGATCTACATCTCAGCTCCACAGGTCACCTCTCAGCTTGCGTGTTTCTTCTCTGCACTGTGGTAAAGAAAGTACTCCCATTCAGAGAGCCTGGGTATGTATGAGGTTCACTTCATGTACTTTCTCTGTCTCAAGAACCTCAGCATCTCTGCCTATAGTCCAATGCCTGAAGACAGTTTTGTTAATTATCTTGTACAGTTTTGTAGTTGTTATGGTAGGAGAGGAAATCTGGTCCCACTTACTCTGTCATGGTTGGAGGTATAATTATTTTGAGCTCATATTTATGTGTGCTTATTATCTCCATTTAAGAATATTTTATAATTTGGGTGGGTGAAAATACCCCCTAAGCAATTTCGTACTTGTTTTTGCCAGTATCCTAGAGGTTTCACCATGCCAGAAACAATTCTCATGCTGAGGAGTAAAATTCGAAACTTAAAACCTATATGAGTGCAATAGTGCACAGAGATTTTTATTTTTTTATTTTATTTTTTTGTAACCCAGAGCCCAGGCACAAAAATATAACACCATCTTGCCTGTGATGGTAAACAGCTTTTTTTCCCCTAAATCACCTTTGCACTATTGCAGCCTTTCTTGGCTAATGGAGAATTTGCAGTCCCAACACCTCAACTCAAGTAGAATCTATGCTATTCCTTCTGTTTGGCTGTAGGTGCTAAAACCTACCAAAGCTTGAAAGCCTAAAATCCTCAATCCCCAGCCATCTCATTCTTTCCTCAAGGAACCAGCAATATGCCCATTTTGGGCATCTGATCTCCAGACTGTAGATAATAAATTTATATCATTTTAAGCTACCAAGTTTGTGGTAATTTGTTACAGGAGCAATACAAAATTCACCCTATGAGAGGCTATTTCTTTCTTCAGTAGACCCTTTACAGGGAATGCATTCATTAAGAGAGGTACTTTAATATTCATAGCAGCACTAGTTGCAATACTGAAAGCTAAAAACCAGTGGCCTATCAATAGCAGAATGGATAAATAAATTGTAATATATTCACACAAAGGGATATTATGTAGAGATGAGGATAAACCATCTATAAATACATGAAATGATATGAATAATGTCACAATGTTGATAGATAGAGGCTCAACACATAAAAGTAAATGTTGTATAATCTAATTTGCATAACATTTAAACATTAATAGAAATGTAAATAGTGGCTACATCTGGGTGCAGCACAGAGTCTACACGGGCACCAAACAGGTATATTTGGGTGCTGTTAATGTCAGTTCCTTAGTCTGGGTGATGGCTGTGAGGCTGTTCAGTTTGTGAAAATCCATCACTTTCTCTACATACGCTTTTCTGTAAGTATTTGATACTTTAACAAAAAGTTAAAATGTAAATTTAAAATGTGACCCAGAAATTTCTTTTGATCAACAACAAGGAAGATTAAAATCTATGGAAATTTTAAAACATTTAAAAAAATTAAAATGATTTAAAAAGTCACTTTGGAAAAATCCATCAAAAATATTAACCAAGGTCTTTCTGAGGTCTTATTTAAAAATTGAAACATTCTCTCAAGGCTGAAGGCTTAGCCTGAGGCTGGGACTGTCCCTAGAGCACTGTCATGAGGTCACGCATATTTAATTGAATAGATGATTGAAATATCCATAGAAAAAAATTTTCCCAAAGCTGACACAATGGCAATGTTTTCCTTTCTAGTTATTTGTTCCAATGTCCCGATCGAGACTAAAATCTTAATATAGGCTGCACTTTTAGCTACAGTCACTTCTAGTTAGATGCCTTTCAATTCCTAGCAAGGCTTTTGTACTACTTCTCCTACTAGACACAGTGCCATTAGTGCCAGGGGCTCTCTGCTTAGAGAGCAGGTGAATGAGGATGCAAGGCAGCCATGATCCAGGTTTTAAAAATGAGTTGTGGGCTTCCCTGGTGGCGCAGCGGTTGAGAATCTGCCTGCCAATGCAGGGAACACAGGTTCGAGCCCTGGTCTGGGAAGAGTCCACATGCCGCGGAGCAACTGGGCCCGTGAGCCACAATTACTGAGCCTGCGCGTCTGGAGCCTGTGCTCCTCAACAAGAGAGGCCGCGACAGTGAGAGGCCCGCGCACCGTGATGAAGAGTGGCTCCCACTTGCCGCAACTGGAGAAAGCCCTCGCACAGAAACGAAGACCCAACACAGCCATAAATATAAAAATAAATATATAAATAAAAATAAAAAAAAAAAAAAAGAAAAAGCTATAAAAATTAAAAAAAAAGAAAAGGAGTTGTGAGTAACGGACAAAGCCCCTACTTTCCCTCTTTACCTTTATATAAAGAAAAAGGATTCCACTGTCAAGGTACAAAAGCGTTGATCCGCTGACCTGAATATCCCGTTTTTAAAGATCCAAGTAGCTAGACAAGCTATCGATAGCCATGGGTAAATTCATCTTCAATAGAAAGAAAGATGCTTTCCTTAATCGTGCCTTCCTAAATTCCTTGCATTTCACTAATTCCTTTCAGTTAAAGTAATATACTTTGAGTTGACTACTGGGTACAAAGTGCTGTTTTAAGAAACTGAGGGGGTCACGAAAATGAGTTAGAAAGTCTTTGCCCTCAAATAAACCAGATTCTTATAGGAAAGGTAAGCCATGATTTAGGCACACAAGTATATTAGTATGGTATCTCTCCAATTCATTTCATGGTTTTAAGTTTAAGGGAATATCTGGAATATTCAGTATAAGAAGATTTGAATTGGGAGTTAAAACACTGAAGATTCAGTAAATTCAGAATATATATTGATATATGTGTATATATATGAAATCTGTTTACTTATAGACACATCATCATTGTACATCATCTATATCATAATGTATATCACCTATATTAAAGCAAGTGTACAATCCTACATGCTAAATGTTAATGCAAACAACCCTTGAGTTGCAACATAACAGAATCAAACAAAGATCACCACTCTCTGTAATTTAGCTTGAGATAAATTTCTCAGTTTGAGTTCTGAAACTAGAGTAGACAATATATAACCTTTTGTAATTTCTCTATGTCTCCATGATGAAATAAAGTAGTGATGTCCAGGATTCTGTTCTTCTTCCCCTATCCCCCATTACTGTAGTGCATTCGATGAAGCATTAGGAGTTTGCTTTGCACAGTACCTTTCCTCAAGAAAATTGCCCACCCTAGCCTTCGTTCAAGGAGCCATTCTAGACTAGTTCATTCACATAAGTCAACAAATCACCTCAGTGACAGGTGACTGGACCAGAAAGGGGCACCTAGACCTGAGATAGCCAATTTAGAAACTCTCTTAAGGGATTTGTAAATTTGAGACCTAGAAACTAAAATCAGAAATCAGGAGCATGTAGGGGAAGACTAGCAGTGACTATGAGGCAAAGGGAGCCATGAGAGACATGACCAGAAAGAGGTTATTAATCTGAGGAAGCAGAACTCAACAGATACAAGAAGTAGAGTCTTAGGAGGAGGCAGCTGGAATGGTAGATGTAAAACAAGGATAGGCTGTCACACATTGGAAGCAGAGTGTACTCACAGAATGGGAAACAAATATTTGCAAATCATGTGTCTGAAAGGCACTTGTATCTAGTATATACAGATCTCTATAGTGAAAAGACAAGTAACCCAATTAAAAATGAGTAAAGGATCTGAATAGACATTTCTCCAAAGAAAATATACAAATGGCCAGTAAGCACACGAAAAGATGCTCAACATCATTAGTCATTAGGAAAATGCAAATCAAAATAACAATGAAATACCACTTCACATCCACTAAGATGGCTTTAATCAAAAGCCAGACACTAAATATGTGTTGACAAGGTTGTGGAGAAAGTGGAACACTCATTCATTTCTAGTGGGAATGTAATGTTTAGTCACTTTGAAAAATAGCTTGGCATTTACTAAACTGCTGTACGTAGATTTACCATATGACCCAGCAATTCCATTGTTAGGTATATATGCAAGTAAGATCAAAACACATCCACCAAAAACTTGTACATAAATGTTCATGGCAGGATTATTCGTAATTGCCAAGTGTAAACAACCTAAATGTCCATAAAGTGACGAATGAATAAACAAAATATGTATAGTCTTACACTGAAATGTTATTCTGCCATAATAAGGAATGAAGTACTGATACCTGCTACAACATGGATGGATCTTGAAAACATTATGCTAAGTAAAAGAAGCCTGTCATAAAAGACTATATATTGTATAATTGCATTAATATGAAATGTCCAGGCAAATCAATAGAGATGTAAAATATAGATTAGTGGTGACCCAGGTAAGGGAGAGGGGAGAACAAGGAGTGAGTGCTAATAGGTACAGGGATTATTTTAGGAGTGATGAAAATGTTCTAAGCTGAGATTGTGCTGAAGGTTGGTTAGCTCTGTCCATATACTTAAAAATGTTTAAAATTGTATTCCTTAAATGGGTCAGTTTTATGATATGTGGATTGTATCTCAATAAAGACTTTTTTTTTAAAGCAAAGAACTAGGGAAGGAAATTCATGTATCTGGGGAGAGAGGAGGTGAAGGCCAGAACTGAACTGTGCTTCCTCTTTCCAAAGCCCAGCCAGAGTATTTGTGAGTGTTTATAATTTTTGGTTGTGTGGCTATTTGTATATTTGCAAATTGAAGTGATTTCACTCCCTTAATGTCACATATGTCTTTATTGTAAAACATCCCAAACTTTAAGTAACCTGAATAAGATTATTTTCCTTAAAACCCAAATAGGATATTTAAAACACTTCCCTGGATAATACCTCACTCCATTTTCATACTGGCTTCACATCCTTTAACCCAAAATGATTATGAGGATTGTCTTTGATATCTATATTGACATATGAGTCAAGTATTTTAAAATGTGGGCTCTCTAGGTATAGCACTTGGATACCAATTTGGTTCCACAACTTACAAACTGCGTGATCTTGGAAAAGTTCTTGACCTCTTTGTGTCTCAGTTTCTTCATCTGTAAAATGGGAATAATAATGATACCTACAATGTAAAATTGGTGTGACGTACCTGACACGCAGTGAGCACTCACAAATATTAACTATTATTGTATCATTTAGAGCTAATATATTTCTAAGTATGTGGTTTCCACAATTAATGAACGGAGTTAGGAAACATTTGGGGGAAGATAAAGCAACCTTTTCAAAATTCCCAAATACCAAATACCAATAGCACTTAAACTTTTAGCTAAAGACTCTGTACTGGGTTTAGAATAGTGCCTCCAGGAACTTTGTTTTTTAAAAAGGATATTATTTGGTTTAGTTTTGTCTGTGTTGTCCATTTATTTATTTTTTGTTTGTTTTGTTTTCAGAGTGATAGTACATGATTTTCTGTATGTAGCAGTTTGAGTAGAGAGATGGTAATTACATGTTTCTTTCCTACACCTTGAGGAAATTATGTATCTCTCAAATATCGTCAGCAGGTCCCTATTATAAATCAAGTATAAACATGTCACACTGTATGCAAATATCAAATCATTATGTTGAACACCTGAAACTAATATAATGTTATATGTCAATTATACCTCAATTAAAAATAAATTAAATTAAAAAAAAAAACATGTCACACTAACACTTTGAATCTGGCAAATAAAGTTTCTACTACCTTTTCCTTTTCAAGGATAAAAGGTTATACGATTATAGAAACAGATTCAATAGAGCAGGAATAATTGCAAGATTTATTTTATTCATCCTCCTCTATCCAAGCACCTATTCCCAAAAGTAACAGTTACTTTATTCTCCAAAACCTCTTGAGATGGAAATGTATTTTTCTTGGCAACCTCTTCCAGTGTCTTATAATCTGTACAGCCAAATAGTTCTTTCTAAAGCAAGTTCAGAGTAAAGAAAAAAATTGAACACACTTCTATTTCTGATTCTTTCTCTATACATGATTTTTTTTCCATAGAAGCTGCCTGAATTTTATTATCACTTTTGTGAGATGTTTGAAGCCATTAATGCTAGAATATTTTAACAGGAGCAAAAAAGTCTAAAGGCAAATTGTTCTTCATGTCTGCTCTTTGAGGTATACTGAGGTTTTCATGGTTTCTCTCACAGCCCCCCTAAAATTCTTAAATATGTTATTCTAATTGTTGTAAATCAAACATTTTGAACATATCAATTCCATATCTTAGGTATAAATTTGACAGGAAGGCTCAATACCATATCTTAGGCATAAATTTGACAGGAAGATTAAATTTCTATATATACTTCCTCTTTCCACAAGTTATTTAGTTGTTAGGAAGCCAGCCCGAACAGAAACAGAATGCATTACTAGTGTCTGAAACTCTGAAAAGGCTAAACTGGTTGCACAAAAATGGAGATACCATCAAATGGAAAATAAATATTTTACATTAAAATGTGAAAACAATTATTAAACAAATAAGAGAAATGATTGGTAGAAAAGTAAGCAGGATAAAATTAGAAAATATCTTGAGTTAAATAGGAAAGTAGGGGGAACACGCAAGTGATATTCATCATTTACTCAGCATATGTGATCTGAGCACCTACTATGTTCCAGGCACTGAAGATTCAGCATTGAGCAAAACAGAAAACACGTTCAACTTCATGGGACTTACCTTCCAAGCAGGAAGATTGAAAACAACAAGTTATTAAACAAAGTTATAGAAAACATAATGTCAGGGATTGATAAGCACTTTGAAGAAAAAATAAAGCAGGTTAAAGGGAGAGAGGGAGGAAAGGTAGCGCTCAAGATAGGGTGGTAGGGAATGTCTTTTGAGGTGCTGTAATTTTAGCAAAAGTCAGAATACAGTGAGAGTTGAGCCATGCAAACATGTGCAAGGAAAGTATTCCAGCTCAGGAACCTCCAAGAGCAAAGAGTCTTGGAGGTCCTGTCCTCATATTTAGAACTTTCAAAGAACATAAAGACCAGTGTGGGGACTTCACTGGCAGTCCAGTGGTTAAGACTTCACCTTCTAATGCAGGGGGTGTGGGTTCGATCCCCGGTCAGGTAGCTAAGGTCCCTCATGCCTTGCGGCCAAAAAACCAAAACATAAAACAGAAGCAATATTGTAACAAATTCAATAAAGACTTTAAAAATGATTCACATCAAAAAAAATCATTAAAAAACAAAGAAAGACCAGTGTGGCAAGAGCTAATGAGTAAGGAGAAGAGTGATGGAAATGAGTTATGAGAAGCCGGATGACACAGGTGATGACATACAGGCCAAGGACTTAGGAAGGTTAAGAACAGGTGCGTAACATGGCATGTGTTTTGTTTTACAAAGGATCACTCTTGTTGCCGCAGGATGAACAGACTTCAGTGAAATAAGACTGGAAGCACACCAGTTAGTGCCTATCAAGTTAAAACATGAAAGAGATTAAGTGGTTTAGACTAGGTTCTTGGTGGTGAGGATTAGAAGTGGTAAGATTTGGGTTCTCTTTTGAAGATACAGCTAGTAGAATTTCTACTGGTTTGTATAGGAGATAGAAGAGAAAGAAGGCAGAGGACTCAAGGAAGGTGCCAAGATTTTTGACCTGAGCAATTGATGAACTAATGGTGGTCTTCACTGAGTTGGGGAACACTAGAGAAGGAAAATGTTTGGAAAGAAAAATCAAATGTTAAGTTTGAAATAAATACGAGATATTGAGAAAAATGTCAGTAAGTAAGTTGAACACACAAGTCTAGACTTCAGCAGCAAATCTGGTCCTGTGATTCAAAATTTAGCCATCATCAGAGCACAGATGTTATTTAAAATCATGAGAATGGATGAGGTCACCAAAGAAGTTCGTATAAACAGAGAAGAGAAGAGGTCTCAGAATTGAGCCCTAAGCCCTAGAGCACTTGAAAACCTCAACACTGGAAAATAAACCAGTAACAGAGATTGAGAAAGCGTAATATTGAGACAGAAGGGCTGGGAGAGTACACTGTCCTAGAAACTAAGGGAAGAAAGTACTTAAAAAAGAAAAAAGTGAACAGTTCTGTCAAATGGTTCTAAAAGAATAAGTTGTGAACAAGTATTCACTGGATTTGACAATGAGAAAGTCACTGGTAACACTGACAAGTTCTTTTTTTTTTTTTTTTAAACATCTTTATTGAAGTTTAATTGCTTTACAATGGTGTGTTAGCTTCTGCTTTACAACAAAGTGAATCAGTTATACATATACATATGTTCCCATATCTCTTCCCTCTTGCATCTCCCTCCCTCCCACCCTCCCCATCCCACCCCTGACAAGTTCTTGACTAGACTTTCAGTGGCGTGATGGGGAAGAAGAGAGAATAGAAGATGAGGAAGTACAGATTTCAAAATATTTTTCTCTTAAGCAGAGAAATGGAGCCACTGCTGCCAAGGGGGATATAAGATCAAATATAAGATCAAGGTACCTATCTATCGATCTATCTATCATCTATCAATCATCTACTAATCAATGATCTAGGAGAGAAGAGATAACTGATGATAAAGAAGAGGGAATAACTGCATGAGTGAAATCTTTGAAAAAGAAATATGGGGTAGAGTTCACATTCATTATATAAAGACATTGCTTACATACATACAAATGTGTCTTACAGTAAGTCACTTGTGCCTTAAGGTATATAAAAAGGCATTTATTCTTTACATTAGTGTTAAGGAGTGATTTTATTTTGCTTTTAATGAGAAAACCTCTAGAAAGTGTGTATTAAATTTTATTTGAATCACCGCTTTTGTCAATGTCTTATGGTAGATAAAACAACTGATATAGCCCTAAAAGAAAATGGTTTCTATAATGGTTACACTTTCCCCTCTTGGGTTTTTAAAAAATATTAAGTAAATGAGACAAGGGTTGCACACAAGTAGAATGATGAAACATGGCCTGGTACTTTATTCTCAATCAAAAGTGTAACAGCTTGTTCAAAAATTAATATTCAATATTCTCAAGGGTTTCTTTCAAACTTCAAAGCAAGACTTTCTGATGTTTTAGTTTGTATGAAAACTTGAGCAAAGTAGAACAGCTGGGTATAATGAAATTCATTCAATTACTGTAATAAGAGCTAAGTTTAGGGCAAGAGGCTGCTTGCTATATGAGATTTTTGTGTAGTTGTTTTCACTCTGTCCATGACAATTCTAAATTTCACTCTGACATGTTCTTTCTTCTGCCACTGCAGCAATGGGAAGCACAGAGTGGTTTTTCCTTAGGTTGTATTTTGATAATCTTTATTTTGTCACATTTTAGGCATAACAAGTAACATGAAAATCTGCTTCTTTCCCTCTCTCAAACATGAAATTATGCACTGAAAATCTAGGTAGATGAGGAAATGAAGTTGTTTTATTTTTCAAAGCATACAGGTTCACGAACCATGCCTGTATCTCTGGACTCTTTCAAAGAGAATAATGGAACACCAATGTTACCATGACCTCAAATCCATATTAATAGAGTTGCCTTTGTGTGAATCCACACAAATGGATGTTTTGGACCCTAAACATGGTTAATTCTTAATTGTTTTATGTAGCTTCAAGTCTTTCAAACCCAGGTATAAACACTGCATCCTTACTGTCTACAGATAGATTAATATACAATTCATTATTTTATTTTACTTTGGTATTAGAAAGAACAGAGAGTAGTAAAACTAGAAGGAAAGACAAAGGAAAGGGACAAGAAAGGAAGGGAAGAGAAAAGAAGGCAATACCCATTTTGGAGGAAATGGCTTAAAAATACTGAAAAGTGCTATTAAGATTACTGATGTCTTAAAATGTATCCCTGGTCAACAGCCTTCAAACGGCATAAGAAGTTGGATCTGCCACCAAGACAGGAAGTAGAATCATTTATCCATCGACATGTTCGCTTGCAATATCCAAATGTAGCTACACTCATTTCCTTAGTAGAAACTGAAGGCCTTCCAAAGAAGGCTCTCTGTGTCCCTGATAGTGTGACATCAACTGACATTATTTTTCTTTTCAAGAAACTGTCTCCGATCTCTCCCACTGTTGCCAAGTGATTGCCACAATTGACTGTTTCCCAAAGACACTAATTCAGAGCAGTGACTTTTCTTCATTTCCCTGTATCTTCTCATTTATAAAACTAGAAAAACATCAAACTAAAACTACAATGAGTTATCACCTCACTCCGGTCAGACTGGCCATCATCAAAATGTCTACAAATAATAAATGCTGAAGAGGGTGTGGAGAAAAAGGAACCCTCCTACACTGTTGGTGGGAATGTAAATTGGCACAGCCACTATGGAAAACAGTATGGAGGTTCCTTAAAAAATTAAAAATAGAGTTACCATATGATCCTGCAATTCCACTCCTGGGCTATATCTGGAGAAAACTATAATTCGAAAAGATACATTCGTCCCAATGTTCATTGCAGCATTATTTACAATAGCCAAAACATGGAAGCAACCTAAATGTCCATCGACAGATGAATGGATAAAGAAGATGTGGTATAAATAAACAATGGAATATTACTCAGCCACAAAAAAGAAGGAAATTATGCCATTTGCAGGAATATGGATGGACCTAGAGATCATCATACTAAGTGAGGTAAGCCAGACAGAGAAAGACAAATATCATGATATCGCTTATATGTGGAATCTAGAAAAATGCTAGATGAACTTATTTACAAAACAGAAATAGACCCACAGACATAGAAAACAAACTTATGGTTGTCATAGGGGAAGGGGAAGAGGGATAAATTAGGACGATGGGATTAACATATACACACACCACTATATATAAAATAGAAAACCAACAAGGACCTACTGTACAGCACAGGGAACTATACTCAGTATTTTGTAATAACCTATAAGGGAAGGTAATCTGAAAAAGAATATATATACATATATATATGCATCTCACTGAATCACTGTGCTGTACACCTGAAACTAACAGAACATTGTAAATCAACTATACTTCAATTTAAAAAAAATTAAAAAAAATAAAACCCTAAAAAACAAAACTGGGATAATATCAATTTCCATCTCAACGGGTTATTATGGAAATTAAGTGAATGAAAAAGGTTAAGTGCTTTAAACTGTATCTAGAACATTTTAAACACTAAATAAATGTTATTATTAATATTACTATTAGTCCTAAAATAATGAAGAAGAGCAACTCCTTTTCACTCTTTAAGTTCAAAATTTGAACTTATTCAAAGCTTACCCTAGGATTTGAGCCAGAATTCAGTCTTTGGCCCCTTTATTACTTAATCAATATAAAATCTAAACCAATTATTAGTACTTCCATAAGTCGGTGTCAAATTTTCTTATTTTCTTCGGATTAGGGTGTTTGTCAAGCCTCATCACAGTACCTGTATTAAATTATAAAATCTTAGTAGCAGTTTTAGGCCTTTATTGGAAATTTTCATATACTTATTATGCCCTAGCACTTGGGTTTAACAGATGCTTTGGGACAACGCTGTTGCAGAAAATACAAGTGGTATATTCTACATAGGGAGAAACTTCTGAAAGCACAAATAGTTTGTTGGCAACCATATTTTCATTAATAACTTTGTTTTATAAGAAATGTGTTTATATATACATTAATGCTTGTTTCATTCCACATGATTTCCATTGTCAACATTAGACCTTTTTCTTCAAAACTGTGCTACCTTTGAATAAGAAGAGTTCTTTTAAAATCCACTTATTCTCAGAATACAATTTCTTTTTTCCAAAATGTCACTCCCAACCTTTTTCTTCTTTCATTCACACTCTTAAAGTGTGAAGACAGCCCACCTGTTGACTATATGTAATATGAAAGATTGTACACTATAGAACCCCCTCCATATATTATATAAAGGCATGAACTTCAGAGCCAAATTGAGGCTAAAATCCATAAAGAATAACAGCAAGTTATACAAGTGTTCACCCTGACATTATTGATTAAAATGTTAATTTATTATAACCATTATTGCCTGTCAGAAGAAGTAATGTACTTCAAAGACTTTTCATTTGGAGTTCATCCTCAATCAATATTTACATGGAATTCCAGTCCGCTAGAAGGAATATTCAGCTTAATGAATAGTAATCAATCATTATAGGAATATATTGAGTACACCAGATAATTAATATGCCAATAATAGTTTCATTGTGGGAGACAGAATGGACTAATAAAGAGTCTACAGGTTTGGATTCCAACTTCTAGTGTTCAAATCCCAGTGCCACAGTTTACTGAGTGTGTTAATTCCTCTATCAAATAAAGGTAATACAATTACTTACACCTCATGGGGGTTGTTATTGATATGAAATAAGAAGACACACACTAAGTGCCCATACATAGTTATGTCCATCGATAAACACCCATCATGTTACTAACATGGATATATGTTAGGCTGAGCCACAAGTAACTGTAATATTTTGTATCTGTCAAATATTGGAAGGATAATATAGTTCAATCTGAGAAAGGCACACAGAGAGTGACTCTCCAGAAGCTTCAAAAAAACCCCCACAAAAGTTAACAGCAAGAACAGTATTCCCCACAAAGTCTTCCAGAAAGACAAATGAACAAATAATCGAAACTAAAAAGAAATTAAGGCTACTTCTAGAATATGTAGGATCAGCATAAATTTTCCCATCTCTCATTTTCATGGCTAAAGTAATGTACAATGGCAATTGAAAATGAAGCCCCTTATGTACTTGAGGAACCTTAAATCATTAGATGCTTAAAATATGTGTAGAATAAAGTATACTCCCATTTACTTATGTTCTTTGAAAAATGATATTCTATATGGGATCATATTCTAGATAATCAGTATATGAAACTAACACTTTAAGAATTCTTAAAGGGTTTGTGTTACTATAAACTCACATACATATGTGGAGTGTGTGCATATGAATTGCATTAATGGTAACACATAGCATTACATATGTGTTACATAGCATTGTGCATTTTGATTCATACATTAATCCAACAGATCCATTTTCGTGTCAAGCATGCATCAGGCATGCTGTCAGGTACTGGGGACATAATGGTGAGTGAGACAGGCAGAGTCTCTGCTCTCAACTAGGCACAGATCATTGGAACTGTTGAAATCTAGTTTTTACTGCAGTGCCACCAAAACAGAACGTCAAAAATTCTTCACATACAAAAACTCAAATTCCTTTTCTCACTATAAGCGTTTAGTAGGGCCAGGGTTGTTGATATTTCTGAAAACGAGAGAGTAAATGGTACTTATAGAGAAGATTATCCCTCCTCATTTATGAGTCACATCACATATGAAGAACCACAGATTTCTTATTTGACTTGAAGAGTTAGATAGCTAGCAACAAAATTGGGAAATGGAAGAATAATAGACGAAACACAAATCTGCTTAAAATTCTGAATGTTATATGACAGTTCATTTCTTCAATGGCTTCTGCCCTAAAAAGAAATGTTTCCCAATTTTTAAAACATCAAATATTCATAAATATTCAGAAGGTGACATTCTTTCCGTACGGCATATATAATTCATCATTTTCTCCATGCTGTCATTATACAAGTAAAAAATAAGTACATTGAAAGGGTGCTGGCTATCCATTTGAATTTAAACACTTACTCTTCCAGCAGCAACTTTATAGCAAAAAACAAAACAAAACAAAAACCATGTGTGTGTATTTGTCATACGTATATTAACAGACCTTTGCATAAATATTTTCTATGAGAGAACAACTAAGACATTTTCAGTGTTAGCATTGTAAAACTTTAATGAATTTTTCATGACTGAAAGAGTGCAGAGGTTTGGAATATGAATTAGAAATCTTATAAAAGGTTGAAAATGTCTCTCAATTCATTCATTGAACCATCTGGAAAAAGATGAAGATTTTAGGGAAAAGGAGTCACCTGTCCTGAAAAAAAACAGCTTATAAACTGAATTGCCAGGATAGTTCACACATGGTCATTTCTTACTTTTTTCCACTGATAACTGAAGAATTCTCTTGGGAAATATGTATTTTAACAAATAACAGTGTTAAAAGCAAAATATACACATGACAAACCCAACATTAGCAGTTATGTCAAATAATTTGGATGTTTGTAAAATGATAAAGATGATCAATAATATTCAAAAATGCTATTAGGATAATATACTTTATAATTTTCTTGTCAAGATGAACAGATGTTAGTTTGGATCCTCAGTGTTATGTTTATTAAAAACTATATTAAAATCTGAAGAGAAAAACATAGATTATTGTCATCTAAAAACTTTTATTTTCTTATAAAAGTCTTTCTGTTGTTTGAAATCATGTAAATAGGCAACAACAGAGAAAGTCTTATTCAGCTTACTGTTCTAAATTGAAAAAGATTATAAAACTCTACCTGATCTATCTGTCAGTGTTGAAACTCCCTGTACTCCTCAAGTTTAACCTCAGAGATTGTTTTAATAAAATTTCACATATGGCCCAAATATAAAGACAGTAACAGAGATTTTACAATACTAGGCTTAGACAGAGTATAGGCTTAATAAATAATTTCAAATATGTGCATCCCTCCTTGGAGCAATTTAAGGAGACTTCATCTTCTAGCTTCAGGAAAACCTAAGAATCTAATGTCATTCTTTTGAATGATTCAGGTGTTTAGAGACATCTCATTCTTTTTCCTCCCAAAGTTATTCAAATTAATTTAATATTTTACTTTTTTATTCTCCATAATCACTATCTAAAGACTTCCAGTTTTTTTCCTGAACCAATAAATTGTGAAACTCCATATTAGACAAAATGCTAATTATAAGATTATACTGAGATCACATCTTAGATATTATGAGCTAGTCTTCTGCCATATTAATTATCAAATTGGGTTGGCTCTGAGTATCTGAACTTAATTATATCAGTATTTATACAGTAATTCCTTGGCCCATGTCAGGAATTTGGTTGAAAATTACTTATTCATTCATGATGAGAATTTAAGGTCTGGATTGGGAAGTGCTTTTCTAATAAATTTTATCCTACTTTCTAAAATCGTCTCAAATCAGGATTACATTGGCCAGACACTTGCTATAAAGCAAAAATCTCTACTCTGCTGTTTTTGGAATAAAGCTTAACCAATCTATAGATTGGAATGTGGTACACTGCAGTCTATTAATGCTTCTTTTTCATTTGTCCTGATTAAGGCTCTACATATACACAAAGTTGTAGTCATTTTTATTACCCAGAATGGCTTTCAGGAGTTGGAGTGATTTACTAAGAAAATATGTCTTGATGAGAGCTTGAAATAAAAGTTAATACTGAAAGGTCTTGCTCAAACAATAAAACTTCTATGCATGGGACAGGATAAAGACCTTATGTTACTCCTTAATTAACGTGTATGAAAAGATGGGAAAAGTATCCTAAAAAGGGGAATGAGACAGGGACACCTGGAAGATGTAAGACTAGGTAACCTCTAACTCCAAGTGTTGAAGTGGCTAGGGCAATAGGAATATAAAAGATGGGTTCTTAACATTACAAGTGGTGGGGTGTGAAGAGCAGGTAAATTGTCTCTATATGAGTAGATGCTTTTACTTTTTCCTTGTCTGTCTTGTCTCTGTCTCTCTTTTCCCTTTTCTTCTCTTCCCTTCCTTTCTTCCTTTTATATTTTATGTGAGAATAGAAAAAAGAGATGGTCTAAAGTACCCACAGCAGGCATAAAAGCATGAGAGCAGAAGAGATCAAGAGCCTTTGGGAATTTCCAGTTTCAGGAGGAGGGGGGCTGCAGTCATCCATAAACTTTACAAATGAGGACACAAGCTTACGTTAGGTTTACACGTATAAACTAGAAGTTGAACTACAGTTTAACCCAAACCAAGAATCTACTAAAATACTAAGTGTGGTCTTAAAATGTAAAAGCAATAGCCTCTTTCTGGTGCCCTTTACTGGCTTTTTATTTCTTGTGCATCATGATGGAACAAGCTGGTTTTAAATGGTAGCAACAACTGCACTCTTTATGCCCACCTAAGGAGCTGCACTCAGGCAGCCTGAATGCCAGACTGAGGAAGGGCACTCCTGGCAAATGGTGTGGCAGTGTGAGGGGGTGACAGGAGAAGGACAAGAGTAATGCTATCACATAAAGCTCCCATCAGAAAAGTAGAGCAACTTTTCATAACCATTAATTAACCCACTGGTATCAGTTAAGGAACCATTTTTTAAAGGTCTGAATTAAAATGCAATTCAGCTTGCTTTAAATATGGTTTCTTCTTCCATGAGAGCCAGTAAGTATATTACAGTGGTTACTCCTATGGCCCCAGAACAGTGGCATACGAAGGGGGCCACAGTAGAAGCCACCTACCCCCTGTAGGCAATAAGGTGGGTGCACTGCAGACTAATTAAAAATAATAAAACCTAACAAAACAGGACTTCCCTGGCGGTCCAGTGGTTGAGACTTCCCCTTCCAGTGCAGGGGGTGCAGGTTCGATCCCTGGTCAGGGAGCTAAGATCCCACATGCCTCACAGCCAAAAAACCAAAACATAGAACAGAAGCAATATTGTAACAAATTCAATAAATACTTTAAAAAAAAAACCTAGCAAAGGTCTGTCTTTTTATTATTATCATGCATGGGTGATTCCCAACAATTTCCGTGATAAAATATTCTTCCCTGAAAACATCTTTTGTCTGACTGAATTCTAAATAATTGCTACAGTCACTACCAAATTTCAATAATTATGTGTAAGCTTCAAATTAACACATTTGTGTTATGTATCCTTTAATATTCTACATGGAAATTAATTCATTCTGAGAATTCCCAGCTATACAGGTGGCCTCTGACCCACGTGGACTCAGCTGTAGGAAATCTCAGAGCTAAGGAATGGGTTCAGTTGCCTTGCTTTAGCCTTGGTTTAGCCTTGGTTTAACCTTGGCTAAACTTACTTTAGCCTTGGTTTCCTGACACCCATGACCTTCTCTCTGTTTTTCATTACTTTGGGTTTCCTCTTCTATCTTTGAGTGTTTGACTTATACCAGTGTTTTCACACAGTCATATATATAAATTAAGCCAAATCCTTTGGGAAGGTAACGGCTGGGAATATTAGAGGAAAAAAGTTCCAAATATATAATAGTTATATGTATCAATATTGAATCATTCACAAATGATGCTATATTCTGTAACTAATCCTATTTTCTGTAACTATTCTGTATTCTCTTCTCAATATGTTCCCAATAAATGTCAGGGTTTCTTCCTATCATTGGTCCTTTAACTAACCTTACTTTCTTTTCATTTCTATTGTAGGAAAAGAAAGCCATGATGTGCTTTTTATAGGAGAGAAATGCTTATTAAAAAAGTCAGACTCTTGATAGGGTAGAATAGTAATTACTTTCATATTGATTATAAGGGCAATGGTGAAACATGAAGGGGGCAGCAATTTATAGAAGGGATGAGGAAATAGTTTAGAAGCTGTAGAAGAAACAGTGGATAGTCATTGGCTCTCTGGCCTCATCTGGGAAGTCATCCAAACGTACTTTAAAATTCTGCTGGGGTTGGAAAACCTATCACACCCACGTCGATCAACAGAATTCAGGTTGAAATGAAAGGGGTCTGAAATCGGAAATGAGGAGAGTTAACAGTGACCTGTTTCAGAGTCAATCCAAGGCCTCGTCTCTGTTCTCATCTTTTCTGACCTCTCAACCATGACTCAAAGAGTTGACCACTCTGTCTCCAAGTTCCCTCAGCTGTGCAGACGACAGACTCCAGTGGCTACCAAAACCTCTGCTCACTTTCCCCAACGTTTTCTTTATGGATATGCTGTGGCTCATTCCCAAACTCTCTGATCTCTATTCTTGTTCCTTGAACTCTTAAATTTGGGGAGACTAGCCTCTTAGAATCTGTCAGGTAGGTACTGACTAGTGGA
Organism: Eschrichtius robustus; assembly: GCF_028021215.1. Classification (NCBI taxonomy): domain Eukaryota; kingdom Metazoa; phylum Chordata; class Mammalia; order Artiodactyla; family Eschrichtiidae; genus Eschrichtius; species Eschrichtius robustus. The sequence goes on along the minus strand of NC_090827.1, from coordinate 84,187,854 downwards.
AAGAGCACAGGTTTGGGGATCAAGAACTTCTGGGTCTTAGTCCCCATTACACACATCAGCTGTGTGACCTAGGACGAGTTGTCTATAACCTTTAAGCCTCAGTTTTATCTGTGAAATGGGGATGCTGGTATCTGTATCTAGGCATATTCATTTTCTCTTGCTGCCATAACAAACTACCACAAACTTAGTAGCTTAAAATAGCACCCACTTATTATCTCACAATTTTTGTGGGTCAGAAGCTTAGGTACAGTGTGACCAGTGAGGTTCTCTGCTTAGGTCTCATAAGGTTGAAATCAAGGTGTGGCAATGCTGTGTGCCATAATGGAGGCTTGAGGGGAAAATACATCCAAGTTCATTCAGAACCTTGAAAAATTCAGTTCCTTCCCACGATTTGCATGTGGTCCCCTCTGTCTTAAGCCAGTCCTTAGAATCCTCTCATGCTTCAAATCTCACTGACTTTCTCTTTCTGCCCTCAGCTGAGAGAAAGATCCCCCTTTCAGAGTTCGTGTGATGACATTGGCTACACCAGAATAACACAGATAATCTATCTTATAGTCAACTTATTAGTAACTAATTACATCTGGAAAGTCATTTTTGCCCTGTAACATAACATATTCTTGAGTATGATGCCAGGAGGCAAAGGTCATGGGGGCCAAAATTCTGCCTCCTTCAAAGGATTAATGTGAAGATCAAAGAAATAAACACATGCAGGGCGAAGATCTCCATGGTGCAAGATACATAACCTGTTCTAAATAAATATTTTCTCGTCTGTGCTCACCCCACACAACACACACACACACACACACACACACACAAACCTCTTAGCCTTGATATGTTGGCTTCTATCTCTCCTTAAAAGATTAAATAGATGCACGAAGATGAAATGTAACATGTTATCCCAATCTCATTCATAAAGATATTAATGCATTAAAAACCAACCATAAATGTTTATTATTTTTCCTTTGTCTTTCATGATCAACTTGTGTCTAAACCCTTAGCTCCTATTTTTACCTGGGACTGAAAAAGGTTTGGAGAATTTTCAATCACCTTGGACAAAACGCTGTGAAACATGAAATTCCTGACCTAGAGAATTGCTAGTAGACAAGAACTGCTGAGGAATCACATCTATCTTATCTTTCTGAGGAACTAAGAAATTTCAAAGAGCATGCTGAGGCCAAAACACACCTGTATTAGGACTGTGTTAAACAGAGGGAGACAGGCTTTTCTTCTCCAGTGAAACAGGTAAGAGCCACTGGGCAATAGACAACTTATACTGCCAGCCTTTGGGCATCTTAATTCTGCTTCACTAATTCAAGTTTTAAAGCAACTGTGGCTATCTTCCCCTCTCCTCAAACACTCAACTTTTCCATCACCATTGAGAGTAGCATCCTTTCCTCAGATTTAGGACCACCCACTTCAATGATGACAAGTACTAATCTCACTACTGAGGATCAAGAAGGGGTCAAGGCCTTCATTTTATGCCCTCCTTCACAGCTACCTTGGGCTAGGGCGACTATCACAGGGAGTCAAATCGTGGAAGGAGACAGATCCATGTGCTACAAGCACTCCTTTCGTTATGATCCCATAGCTCCTGCCAAATCTAGATGACATTCTCACCCCTGCTACTGAAATGTTGCCCCTGGCTTTCTTCTTGGGTTCCCTGGGTTCATGTACATCATTTCAGTATGACTTTAAATCAAGATAAAAAGGAATCGTGGTTGCAGTGTTTCGTAAGGAGTAATGTGGAGAGTGAAATGGTATGTCTAGAGGTAGCCTGGAGTATTTCTCCAAGAAAACTGTCATTTTTATAAGGATGATAGAGTTCAGAGCTATGAGACTCAAAATTACCTAATCCAACTATGTTGTTTTAAAAATTAGTAAATTGAGGTTCTTCCCTGGAGGTCCAGTGATCAAGACTCCATGCTTCCACTGCAGGGGGCGGTGGATTCAATCCCTGGTAGGAGAACTAAGATCCCGCATGCCACACGGAGTGACCAAAAAAAAAAAAAAAAAAAAGAAGAAGAAAAAACAATAGTAAATTGAGGCTAAGAGAAGCTAAGTGATTTGCCTAAAGTGGCACAGTTTAATCAGGGCTAGTGGGGATCTGCACAAGGAGGGCAACCGGATTCCCACTATGCTACACTCCTTTCAAAATTCCACTAACCTCAGTCAATTTGTGAAACTGTCTCTAGGTATCTGCACCCAGATTAAACAGTGCCGATCACTTTCCCATTCCTGGTTTTTGAAGATTTACTGATTGCAACAGACTTAAAGTTATGGGTTGCTCTTTCATACAGAACGTTATCTCAATGGTTTCAATTTCATAAAGTGTATACATTTTCTTACTTAGATTCAGAAGGAATATGTGTCCTGCTCTCTCCGTTCTCTATATTAAACTGTAAATGGTTCAAGTGGCAGAGATACCTGATTTCAGCAACTTTTCCTGGGCACTACTCTGAACAAACTGATGTATACACTCATTAAATACTGGGCTTTGACTGATAAGGATTTTCCATGTGCCTTCTTCTGTCTAATGATATTAAGACAGAGTTCCCAATTTGTACCTGTGGTGATTTACTGTTCCTGCTCCAACAAGTAATGATGGAAAATGCTTTTCTACTATCATTTAATTAGCCCAGAATCCTAGTAGAAATTAGTCTTTAAAATGTACCAGCAGAGAAAAGATTGAGAGCAGCTGTAAAGAACCTTGCACCAAGACAGGACAACTTTAATAGCACAGCATTGCTATTAAACACTATCAATAACGGGAGCAATCCTTTACCATAAAAGAGTTAGAAGCAGATATCCTTAGCTTTTGGAGACTTGCACTCCCTATCTGTATAAAGAGGCTGGGCTAGCACATTTGAAATATTCATCCCCAAAAAGATGTCCTAAAATAAAGAGGCCCTGAGGATGAATACCATGTTAATAAATATTCTAAAATGAATGAGAAGTAATTCCAAGACAATGAAGTAAATCTGGCTTGCTTAACTACATATGTTGTGTCACACTATAGCTTAATTCTTATAAGTCCTCATGTGCCCAGCAAAGTACTACTACTTTAAGAAATATCTACTCCCTTAAGAAATATCAATTATATTTGTGATTGTTCTCCTGCATTTCAGATAGCAAATATAAACTCATCTGGAATCATTAAGAAATTGTAACAGCTCAGGATTGATATGCCCTTACAACTAAACATGAGTTACAATATTTAAAGTACAATAAAATGCCAAATATTGAGGCCATAGTGAATGAAACAGATACTCTGATAGGCTTTAGAACTGCATAGTGATTTTGAGTTATGTTATACCAAAATAAACACTTGATAAATTATAGTTCTTTGAGCTTTCCAGCTGACTATGTAAGTGAGGATAACTCAGGAAAAGAATAATGTCAAGAAAAAACAGGATTTGCTTTTCTAAAAATCTGGCAATCAAAATATGTTGACTTCTTTATAAGAAAGAACTGGCTTTTGCTTTTATGTTCTTTAGTTTTCTCTTTAGTAAAGTGAAAAATTAGAGTCACATCAGATATCACACAAAGGATATGGTGTATCAATTACATCTCTGCTTCTCAGGTACGTAAATGCTAAAATACAAACACATTTCAATACCAGGTTCATCATAATGCCTTCAATTTTGATTTTTTAAAAATCTGAAAGTCAATCATGATAGATTCAACTATAAGAATGCACAAGCCACATATCTAAAATGATGTGAAAAATCATTTTATCACAGCACATTGAAGTAGAAGGTTTTATATTTTTAATTACATGAATGCCTGATTCACAGAGAACTTAAGAAATGTAAGTGGTTCATAATGAGTTTTTTTCTTTAAAAAACTGCACAAACTTGAAAAAAGTCTACGGAAACCAAGGAAAAAGTAAAATGTATTTCTGACTAAATTAAACTTCACATATATACGAAGAGACAAATCAATTTCAAAATTTTTATCATAGAGAGGAGTTATTACTCTCTATATCTAGCAAGGCAATAATGCCAGACTTTTAAAATAAGAGTTCCAGTGTACTTGGTAGATTTCTTAATTTCAAGAATGAAAGATATTTTTAGTCTGAGAGTATTTTATAGAAACTGTTATGGAGAGCAATATTTTTTTACTAGTCAATCAATTTAACACCTAAATTTTATAATTTAAGGTATTTTGACATTTGATCATTTTACAGCAATGGAAGAATATCACAGTGCTTAAAATTTTCCATTTAAAGACATTAGACTAGAGAGAGAATCGTTAAAATATATTACATATAACTATATAGAAGACTTGAGTTAGCAAAACATTTTCTTACCTTTTCTCATTTAATCCTTTCTGAAATCCTCCCTTTTTACAGAAGAGAAGATTGAGTCAGCAAATGGTTTTGCTTTCTATTTCACTGAAAGAACTGAAAAAAAATATATATGGAAGAACTTCCATAGAATTCCACACCATTCCATGTCTACCCACCTATGAGTAACTGCACCCACTTTCTCTGCCTTCTTATGAATGAGCCACTCATGGCCTGTCTAAGGACATTCTCTGTACTTGGATAGGAAATCCTGTTCCCTCTCACAAACTCACATACCTTTCTCAAGCACCTGTCAGCTCTCTTCCATATTCAACTTTTTGCTTTCTACATGTACACTTCCATCAACACAAAAATAATCCAAATGTGATGTAACTGCTTCCATCTAAAACAAAGCAAACAGCACTTGACTTTACTCCATTTCCTGCTCCAGCCACAACCCACATCATTTCTTTACCTGTGCAGAAAAACTCCTTGAAAGAGAGATTTATATTTGCTGTCTCCAATTCCTCTCCTCTTATTCTCTCCTAACCTACTTTCACCTCCACCACTCCACTAGAACTGCTCTTGTCAAGGTCATCAAGAAACTACTTGTTGTCAGAGCCAGTGGTCAATTCTCAGCACTCATCTTACTTGACTAGTTAGCACCATTTGACATGGCTAATCTTTCCCATTTCTTGTTACATGTTCTTCACTAGACTTTTTGAACGCCACACTCACCGGTCACTCCTTCTCAGTATCCTTTGCAGATTTCTTCTCTTTTTCTAAAACCTCTTAATATTCTAGGGCTGTCTAGTTCAGTTCTTTCCCCCTTCTCATTTTTGTCTACATTCAGTCCCTTAGTAAACATAGGAAGTCTCATGACTTTAACTACCAAGTACATGCCAACAACTCACAGAATTTTAATTTAGCCCAGACCTCCCTTCTGAACTCCAGGATCATATATCCAACTCTTAGATAGCTCAAATTCAACAACTCCAAGACTGAATTCCTGATCTTCACTTCCAAATATCCCCTAAACTTAGCCTCTCCCATTTTAATTGATGGCAACTCTATCCTTCCAGTTGGTCAGGCTAAAAACCTTGGAGTCATCCCTGAATCCTCTGTCACAATGTACCTGCCAGGAATTGCTGTTGGTGTTACCTTCAAAATGCATCCATAACTGACTACTCCTCATCATCTCCAATACTACCACCCTCGTTTTTCACTTATAATAATGCAATCGTCTTCCAACAGATTAAAAAGTCCAGTGTGGCTGGAGTGAGGGAAAGAGGGGATGGGATGTCAGAGAGAAAGGCCAGAGGTAGATTCCCGTAGAGCTTTTTAGGTAAATGCAAGAAGCTTAGATTTTTATGCTACTATGATAGGAGACTATTGGAGTAATTTAAGGAGGAAAGTGACATGATCTGGTCTGGTTTAAGAAAGATGACACTGATCCTGGAGGGAGAGTAAATGGTATAAGAGCAAGGGTAAAAACCAAGGCATCAAGCAGGAGGCATTTCAGTAGAACAGAGAGAGATGATGATGATAGTGAATATGGAAAGAAGAGGGCAGATTCAGAATTGGGGTAGAGAGCACAGGGTGCGTTGAAGGACTGGCTGAAGGAAGGTGGGAAAGAGAAACGAACGTAACTCCTGGACTTTTAGCTTAAGCAACCTGGTATATGGTAACGTTATTTACTAAGGGGAGATTCCTTTACTATAGTTTCATGGCATCTTCAGACTTATAACCCAAGGACTGTTTATTCTCACTTTAGACTATATACACTTGCATAAGTTCAATGAAAACGGAAATTTTGAAAATTATTTCCTATATATAATAATGCTTCTCTGCTTTAAAATGAACTCCTTAACCATATCTTGGTCATACTGATAAACTACTTCCTACAAGCTTAGAATCATAAAGCAGAAAGGGTCTATAATGCCTAATATTTCTCAAATGTGTGGCTAACTTATGTGCTAAAAACTCCAGGGAAAGGAAATTCATCCATCCCAGGGACTCTAGCACAATTTTTAAACTTATCTAATCATTAAAGCACTTTTTTCTATATTGAGCCAAAATCTACCTCCTGGGATATTTATCTAATAGTCCTGATTCTGGGTAAATAAACAGCATCTAATCTAGGATGAACAGTATCTGCCACTTTTGGCGCCCCTTTTTTGTTCTTCAATTCAGAGCAGACATTGTTAATTTGATCAATGTACCCTTTCTTGCTGATCCAACAGTGGCTTCAGAATCACTTTCAACACAGTACTGTTGGAAGCCACTACAAAATCAACAGAAGATAAATCGAATTCCTCCAAATCTAAAAATGTTTATTGAGTGATTATTATGTTTCTGCACTTGAGGAATTCACAGTCTAGACTTGTAGGCAGATGATTATAAAACAACCTCATAAATACTGTAGAAAAGGAAATACAGAATACTATGAAAGCACAGAAAAGGTCACCTGTCCCAGATTGAACAGGATAAGGAAGAGTTGTCTTCCTGCTAACAGTCCTTTAATCAGATAGATATTATATATCTCTCATTTTCTTTCTCCAGGCTAAATGTCCTTAGCATCCTCAAGCTCACGTGCTAAAATAAAATGTTAAAACATATTAGGGAAAGATTTCTAACCCTTTTCTATGTACAAGGCACTAATGAGTTGCACATAATTAACATTAGAAGACAGTTGAGAAATGACTGCACAGTTCTAATGTGAAAATATAAATCAAGGATGGTATACTTATCCAAGTGTCCCTTCATCTATAATCAAAAGAGAAGCAAGAGATTAGGTATTTTAGCCCATGGAAGCTCTTCTTTAAAAACACACAGACATACAAACTGACAATGAAATCTAACCAACCAAGAGATTAATCCGGGTAGGTCAATAATGGAAAATTGTGATAAATTAAAAATATCCAATGGTGAGTACCAAATCTAGTTAAATACAGAAATTAAGCATGTACAAGCTTTGTGAGGTGCTAATTTCCTGTTCTTTCCTAGCAGGGAGTCAGTGGATACTTTGCATATTTGAAACAGTACAAAACATATCAATGTCAAGCAACATAGGTGTCTCTTTAGAGGTACAGAGGTAACTTTATGTTTTTATGAAGAAACATTCAAGTTTCTTTCAGTTTTACTTCTGTTCTTTTTATTTCAGTTGCGTTGAAGTAAAAATTAAATCAGTGTTTTCTATCTTTAAGTGAAAATGTATTGTATCATCCCATTTCCAAAAATCACTTCTTTCTGAGTAACCAGCTAATCTTCCCTCTTCTTTTTTGCATATATGTTGAGAAATGTAGATGTAGAATATATTCAGAGAAGACGGGTAATGATTATTTTTGGTAAGTCATATTTTGAGCCTTATTCAAATGTCTCTTATAAATATATATCATTTTTATAAAAAAATAAAGAATACTTTAAAAAAACAATAGTTTAAAAACCTATATTTTAATTTTAGATTTATTTATTGTTCTGAATATCAGAATTCTCATCTGTAAAAAAAGGGATACTGTTGGGATTTCCCTGGCAGTCCAGTGCTTAAGACTCCGCACTCCCAGTGCAGGGGGTGTGGGTTCGATCCTTGGTCGGGGAACTAAGATCCCACACGCTGCACGGCGTGGCCAAAAATATAAATAAATAAAATAAAAATAAAGACTTTAAAGAAAAAAGGATACTGTCTACTCACAGATTGTTGTGAGCTTTAAACAAATTGATCTATATAAATGCTCTCTGAACTGTTCAGTGTTTCATAATTATACATACATACAGCATATACAAATATGTATATTATATATTAACAGAAGATTATATATTAATATAGTAATATGTATTAATATGACTATATATTAATATAGCATAGTAATACTATTATATGGGAACTACACCTCAGTAGTAATAATCTCTCACAATATATTAATCATACTTACCTGGGCAAAAATAATCACAGACCAAAGTATAAGAAAAAATTAAATACAAGTCAAAATGCAAAATTGGTATAATTGTTTTTAGATAAAACAAGACTGATCCTACTTAACCATCATTGAAATACAGTTGGATGGTGATGTATATTTTTCTTTAGCAACTATCAGGTTTAGGTATATTGGGGGGGAAAAGCCAAGAAGTAAGATTTAGTCTTCATTAATAGTTCCCTAGAAGGGCCTACATTTTCTTAATCATTCCATAGCTTTCTACAGGATTAAATTTTATCTCAGAAATACCAGTTATTCCCAAATAATTTTTTTAATTATAATTTTTAATTCTAAACAACTGCAACTGATTTCAACTATGTGTTTACATAGGGACTAGGGGAAATAATTCTTCCGCATCTTCTATGGTTGAAATCTTTTTCAAGCCTCCTTGAAAACAAATTTCTAATTATTAAGAGACTGTAGACAGTCATTGTAGATCATTAAGAAATGCTAACAAAATACTGCAAAGAAAATAAAAATTTCAGCTAGTTAAAAAAAAATACAATCTAAACAGATGGAAACCTTACTTAAGCACAGGATTATTATGGACACCAACACCTCTGTTTTTCTAATTTGATTGTTTTCCATATAATGTAACTTTCTTTTGAAAACTATTTTAAGAGTTTTTTTTTCTTCTTAATTGGTGGCCTTTTCCCATTCAGTCAGAGTTATCAGATATAACCTACCAAATTATTATCATTATTTTTTTTAAGTTTAAGAAAATTTTTTTAAAATTATTTTGTTTATATGTTCCTTTTTTGATTGCACAAAAATAATATAATTAAATATGTCAAATTTAAAATCCCTTTCAACTTCCTTAAATATAATATAAAAACTAAGTGGTAATACACTGTGTAAGGAATTTTTCTATACCTCAGTTTTGATGCTGGTTGGGATGGTGTGTTATGACTGCCTTTGTTTGTCAAAACTTGCAGCACTAAACATTAAACTAAGTTGTTTTTTTTTTAACAGCTTTATTGGAGTATAATTGCTTTACAATGTTGTGTTAGTTTCTGTTGTGTAACAAAGTGAATCAGCTATACGTATACATATATCCCCAAATCCCCTCCCTCTTGCGTCTTCCTCCCACTCTCCCTATCCCACTCCCTCTAGGTGGTCACAAAGCACGGAGCTGATCTCCCCATGCAATGCAGCTGCTTCCCACTAGCTATTTTACATTTCGTAGCGTATATATGTCAATGCTACTCTCTCACTTCGTCCCAGCTTACCCTCCCCCCTCCCCACTCCCCGTGTCCTCAAGTCCATTCTCTACATCTGCGTCTTTATTCCTGTCCTGCCCCTAGGTTCATCAGAAACTTTTTTTTTTTTTTTAGATTCCATATATATGTGTTAGCATACGGTATTTGTTTTTCTCTTTCTGACTTCACTCTGTATGACAGACTCTTAGGTCCATCCACCTCACTACAAATAGCTCAATTTCATTTCTTTTGATGGTTGAGTAATATTCCATTGTATATATGTGTCACATCTTTTTTATCCATTCAGCTGTTGATGGACACTTATGTTGCTTCCATATCCTGGCTATTGTAAATAGTGCTGCAATGAACATTGTGGTACATGACTCTTTTTGAATTATGGTTTTCTCTGGGTATATGCCCAGTAGTGGGATTGCTGGGTCATATGGTAATTCTATTTTTAGTTTTTTAAGGAACCTCCATACTGTTCTCCATAGTGGCTGTATCAATTTACATTCCCACCAACAGTGCAAGAGGGTTCCATTTTCTACACACCTCTCCAGCATTTATTGTTTGTAGATTTTTTCATGATGGCCATTCTGACCGGTGTGATGTGATACCTCACTGTAGTTTTGATTTGCATTTCACTAATGATTAGTGATGTTGAGCATCCTTTCATGTGTTTGTTGGCAATATGTATATCTTCTTTGGAGGATTGTCTATTTAGGTGTTCTGCCTATTTTTAGATTGGGTTTTTTTTTTTTTTTTGATATTGAGCTGCATGAGCTGCTTGTATATTTTGGAGATTAATGCTTTGTCAGTTGCTTCGTTTGCAAATATTTTCTCCCATTCTAAGGGTTGTCTTTTCGTCTTGGTTATGATTTCCTTTGCTGTGCAAAAGCTTTTAAGTTTCATTAGGCCCCATTTGTTTATTTTTGTTTTTATTTCCATTTCTCTAGGAGGTGGGTCAAAAAGGATCTTGCTGTGATTTATGTCAAAAAGTATTCTTCCTATGTTTTCCTCTAAGAGTTCTACCAAATTATTGAGCTCAAATTATTTCCAAAAGCAAAGTTCAGCTTGCCCAAATTTGAAACCAGATTAATTTATCCCCCATACTTACTGGAGAAAAATAACATTAACTGCTGCCAAGATTCTGAACTCAGTTCTGCATCCTGATTTACGTTTGATGTGGGCAAAAAATCATTAGTAGCTATAGACTGAAGCATGGAAACCATGAAGGTGTAATTGCTAGAAGTAGCACACAAAGGACATAAAGAAATCTGATTCCTATAAGAAAATGTCAGGGCAAAGCAAATGATATTTATTACTTAATAAGGTAGACTGTCAGTTTCCTAGGAATCTGACGTGGTAGGTTTTCCTAGGAAACTGATGTGGTAGGTTGGTTGATAATATTTTACTCAATTGTTTGATGACTCAAGGGAAAGAAAAAGACCCAAGAACCTTTTTAGCACTGGCCCAAAATGGAGCAAACTGTTGAAGATATTGGAGCATAGCTACTTGAAAATTCTTTCAGCATTGTGTAGCTAAAGAACAAGATATAGCATCAAATATTGTCACACAGCCTATGGAACACCAACCCCAAAGAGAATTCCTTATCTGAAATGTTTTTAAAAAATTATTGCATTGAGAGTGAGATAAGTCTGTTTATACATTTGTTCAACAATCTTCATGGACATATACTTTTATTAACTTAATCATCAATGCAAAAATTTCACATGACTAATAATTAAAATTTAAATTAATGCAACCCCATGCATTTTTGCCTAAAAATTGACAAAAGATAATGCTCATGGTTAGCAAGGGTTTGATAAAATTAACATTCAAAAAATTAAGACGTAAATGATACCATGTTACTGTAGATCTAAATCACAGAAATGATTTGACACATGTAAGTTCCATATAACTATACAGAAGGAAAAATTAACAATTACATTACTGCTTCCTGGACATCTCTCTTCTTAGTATATCTGGATCCCTGGAGTCCTGTGGTAATGTAGGAAAAATGAAAGCCAATATGACCCTTAGAAACTTAGTAGATTTTATGAGTTTCACTTGCCCACTGGTACCTAGGAGCCATCAAAGCACTCTCAAGATCAAAATATAGGAACACATTCTGACCAAAGTTTTTATAAATAAAAGCCAGATTTTCTCATTGTAATGAGAGAAAATGTTTTCTTAAAAAAAAAAATCTACTCTTTTCTCATGCCATCCAGTTCAAATTCATTTCCTTATCACCCTCTAGCACCACAGCAACTGGTAAGATTATCTGGTTTTGATTTACAATAGGATTGGCTCACTGTGAAATAGACTACCTATTTATGAATATTGAAAAATTTCCTGATGGAACTTGATTTTCTTGACAACTTATCCCCTAAGATTTCACTTGGGATCTCACCAAATACCATCATCAATAGAATGGAAGAATGCTGATTCTGCATAACATCCTTTACATCAATTTTTGCACAAATTTTCTAACTTAAATTTTAAAGTTGGACTTGTTTTCCTAAGTGAATCTTATGCAGAGCCCAATATACAGAGCAGATGAAAGTGGAGCTGACTTGTTAAAAGAGGGAGAAACCATCGCCCTTCATGTTTAAGTTCCCACTTTTCTCTGGTAAAATCCTGAGGCATGTCTATTGAATCTTAAGGCCAAGGAGAACTCAGGGAATACACCACGGAACTAGGGGAAAAGGTAAGACAAATTGTTCTAGGACAAGAGGAGATAAGATGCTATCAGAGACAGAGAAACTAGATTGTGATACAGATGTCCTCCAATGGGGCCTTCTAGAACTAAGATGCTGGGAATCATAGATTTGGCCATTGGCTCAATAGTTTTTAAGTGTAAGACCCAGGAAAGCCCTCCTTTCAGGTCCTTTGATGTCATCCTTATTTAATTGACGGTTTCTGGGGAAGGGAAGGAAAGCAAAGAAAAAAAATTTTTTATGTTAAATGTTGCAGATAAACATATATTTTATTTGTACCTGAATATATTCATATTCTTTGTTTTCCTATAAGTATTACCTTTTCCTTTATCTTGATATGCAATTATTAATATTAGTGATTCATTAAATATTAATTCAATTTTAATAGTTTTTCCTTTTGTAACTTAGTCTGGTAATTTGGTAGACAAATTTAAAATTATAAGTCCCTAGATAATTAAAACTACTCTACCCATTCCCCTTTAATTGCCTACCATCAATAATGATTTTCCTTGATTCAGGTATTTCCAATTCTTATCCTATCATGTTTGTTATTAAAAGCAATTTTGCAGCAGAACAAGGAATGTTAAGATTCTGTTATTTAAATGGCAGCAAATGCAAATAGACATTAGGAACGCATTTTTTAAATACCTAGATACATATTACATGAAAGGATTAAAATTTTCCTTTGTTGGACAAGCAAGAGATAAGTCTTCCCTCATTTTTCTGACCTTATGACTAAGTCAATTTCTCTGCCTTTCTTCCCATTCTAGCCAAAATGAATTCCCTCCTAGCTGTAATAGCCAATACGAGAAAAGGCTGTGGGAAATCCTAGTTCCCCTCTACTAGAAGACCTGTGTTTGATCTTGGAAATGACTTTCCCGTGGAATTAATGACATAAATGGTGTTAGTTTCAACAGTCCCATAACAGTGCCACATAGTTTAACTAGACATTTGTAAGCGAGATTAGGGATCCAACAATCATTTATAATGCTACTATAATATGCTTCAAATTGATATGTTAATGACTTATGAAGCTTTATAATGTACAAATCAGTTCTAATTGTTACAAAAAGAATATCTCAGGCACCAATATAATCTGTAGACTATTTTCTTGAGCTCTAACAAGTTCACAAGATTACTTGACTCCTCTGATAACACAGTGATAAATGGTATCACTTAGGTTCCATTAATATTTTTCTCCTGAATTCTCATAAAGACACCAGAAAGCTTTGGGTTTTTTTTCTCAAATATTTAGTTTCTGTGAGTTTTCTGAAAAATTATTTTCAATATTTCCCACCGTGATAACCTAAAATCAAAGGATACAAATTGTCTCTGAAAAATTTCAAGAAGAATGAGAGCCCAAAGTTTATTCTATCCTCAGCGTCACATAGTCCAAGTTACATAGGGATAATCTGAAATCTTCCAGTAGATAGTGGAAAATGATCCCTTTCTATTTTCTTTTACATCAGTAAAAGACATATTATATTAGGCTTCCAAAATTACGATTCCATATTTTAAGGTGTATATTCGATGCTTCAGAAGCAGTGTACTTTCATAAATACTCTTGGCATATCTACGCGCCAAACACTGGGTTGACATCATAAAAACCCAAATAACCCAAATAATACATTCAATAATTCAATTCAGACACTAACACATAGAAAGCATGCTATCAATGCAATGTACTAAGTTTAGAAAAATAATTTAAAATAATATAAGAAAAACAAAAGTATTCCACAAATAGGTACACTCAGTAAATGGAACAAGTTAAAATAAAATGGCCCAAATAGTACTATTCTTTACAAACTTGTAAAAATAGAATTGCCATCTAAAATTTCAATTTTTCCATGCAAAAAAAAAAACCTTTTTGTACATAACATGGTTCCCTATTTCTAAGATGCATATTTTTTCTATTTAAATAGCTATCTACATTTATTATAGTACTATTATGTATTTTTCCTTTGGTAAACTATTAATTAAATAGCACTCTAGGATCAGTGAAAAATAGTATATATGTATGTTTTCTATTTTTGAGGGAAAACACTAATTTACCATTTCCTTGTACTTTAAAACCTATTTGAAAAATACTGTCCCCTAATATAATGGCCAAAATCTGGAACACTGACAACACCAAATGCTGGTGAAGATGTGGAGAAACAGGAACTCTCATTCATTGTTAGTGAGGATGCAAAATGGTACAGCCATTGCAGTCTGGTGATTCCTTACAAAATTACACATACTCTTACTGAATGATCTAGCAATTACATTCCTTGGTATTTACCCAAAGAAACTGAAAACTTATGTCTACACAAAAACCTGCACACAGGTGTTTATAGCAGCTTTATTTATAATTGCTAAAATTTGGAAGCAACCAAGGTGAATGTATCAATAAACTGGTACATCCCACCAATGAAATATACTATTCAGCGCTAAAAAGAAATGAACTATCAAGCTATGAAAAGACATGGTGGAAGCTTAAATGCATACTACTAAGTGAAAGAAGCCAATCTGAAAAGGCTACGTACTGTGTGATTCCAACTACATGACAGTCTGGAATAGGTAAAACTCTGGAGACAGTAAAAGATGAGTGCTGCCAGGGATTTACGAAGGGGAAGAGATGAATAGGTAAAGGATTTTTAGGGAAGTGAAAATATTCTGAATGATGCTGTAATTTTGGCTACGTACCATTATACATTTTTCGAAACGCTTAAAAAGAATCTGCAACACCAAGAGTGGACTACGGGTGATTATTATGTGTCAATGTAGGTTCAATTGCTACAAATATACCTCTCTGGTGAAGAATGTTGATAATGAGGGAGGCTATGCACGTGTTGGGGCAAGGGTTATATGTGAAATCTCTGTACCCTTCCCTAAACTTTGCTGTGAACCTGAAACTGCTCTAAAATTATAAAGTTTTAATAAAAATAAAAATGACCCTCCTATATGGCTACCATAAAGCATCCTGAATAAAGATCGTATTTATTAATAACGTATAAACAGAACACTATACCTGCTTCTTCCTAGACAAAGTTTTCCAGATCCTAATAGGAATATGATATGTCTTAGACTCATTATAGTCCAAGGGAATATATTTATCATATATATGTAAACATAAGAAAAGTCCAATTCTCCACAATGCATTTGAGACTTCCATGGGACACAGCACTTGTGCAATGCCTTTTAAACACATCTGAGTAATTCCAAAGAAAAACCTATGATTGTTTAAGGAATATTTTTTACCTCTGGCAATTAGAGGTCGGTCCTGGTAGGTTCAACATCCCTCATCCCTTTATAATGTAACTGGTGTATCCATATGTGAGCCTGCCATTAGACTGAACTAGTAGCAGTAGAGAACCATCTTAAGTTATCTCTTTCCTGTCACAAAGAGCACTGTATCTGGTATAGAGTACATCAATGTCAAGAAGACATGTGGAATGAGAGTTATAATGGAAAATACATACAAGAAGATGTGTATACAAGAAATATACATGAAGATGCTGCAGGAATAATAAAATGATGCTGGGTCTAACATTTCTCATTCTCTGTGCTCAGATGGAGATTTATAGTAGTCCTTCCACGTCCACTGAGGCTGAAGACCTCTTTGTTTCCCACAAATAGTCTGTCAGGGCTTCTTCTGTTTTGGAATTAGAAGATGCTATGTTCAGTTATATATATCACCCAGAGTGGACCCAGATCCCTGCAGGGAAATGGCAAAGTCTCTACCATTTTTTCACAGAACTCCTTCTCTGATGACCTGCCATCTCCTTTATTTTTTATAAAACAAAACTAACAAAAATAAATTAGGGTAAAAAGCATCACAACCATCACTGACTTTGCCTACGTTTGTTTTGTTTTAGCAGCAATAAGGTATAAATATATATTAAAATCACCTCAGGGGAAGAGCTGACAGCTCCACAGAAACAGTAGGAAATAGCTCCCTGGAGAATTTCCCTAGAACTTGTTTCCTGACAGTCATCCTGACAGCCCCAATGTGAAACAAACTTCCTCAACTGACTGAACTTTTTTTAAAGTATTGAGAATGACTATCAGTTTGGAGTTCACACCCACTGGGTCTGTATCCAAGTGATAAAATACTACCTTCTTAAAGACAGGTGACATTTCTGGTCTGAATAACCCTCATTGGATCCAGAAGAACACAATACAACACCGCAGTTAGACATGAAATAAATATTTATAAAATGATAGCAAATAAAGTAACAACAAGTGAATGGACCTTTTGAAAAAGCCATTTATCTCACGTAAATGGACAGCCCACTAAGGTGAAAACATGATAAAACACATATAGTTGTAAAAATTCCAAAATTCCAAATTTTGAATGGCAATAAAATCTAACTAATTTACTTATTATTCTAAGCCTCTTTGAAAACTGCCATGCAGCGAGGTTAAAGATGTAAACATCGCTGAAATTTATTTTAACGTACGTTAGTTAGGTGTCGTTTTCCCCATTACATATGTGAACAAACACATGCTTGTGGGCATTTATAAAGACCAGAAAAGTATGAAAGGATATCAAATGGCTAATAACTGCATCACCTAAAGATGAGCACTGCAAAGATTCTTACCTAACACTGGAACAGATGTTTGCAAGAGGCCTCTCAGTCTCATTTTCCAAGAGAAATTCTTCCTTATTTCTCTTTAAGAACCAAGCATGTCCTCATGTTTTGCTGCCCATCAAGTCTTTCATGTAGCAACACTCTCACATGATGATGTGATTATTTCCTCTAAAAGTTTAAAGTGAGACAGCAAACTGGAGTGTGTTCCTTTCTTCTCGCACAAAAATTTAGTGGGTATTTTTTTAAAAACAACTGACTCATCTATTTTTAATATGTAACAGAAATTCAGAATTTTCTAAAATGACCTATAGAGGTGTAGAGTAACATCGTTTTACATTATAATTAGGTCTTCCCACTTATGCATAAATTAGAAAAGATTATAGTACTCTGAAGGTCTGGTATTTATTAGAGACATAGTTTCTGCTTCAGTTTCCTATTCATGATTTTCATTGCTAGTAATATAAGATAATAATAAATGTAAAGCACCTTCCAAAATGGATCTAATTCCAATCATGCTATCAGAAAAAAAATAAATTCACGTATTTTATGAGAAAATTATTTTCTGTATTACCATCTCTTTTTAAATGAAAACTTTGAAAGAGTCTACTAAAGGATTGCAGAAGAGTAATCAGTTTTACAATCTGATTGCAACAAGGGAAAATACTATCATATGTGATAACTGGGAAAAAAACTAAACACTTTTATGGTACGTTTTTTAAATGCTCAGTTCAAACTAATTCTACACTACAAAGATTATCAACAACTCCTAAATGTTTTTAAAATTTTCTTAAATAGGCCAAAAGAAAGCAAAAGTTCTTTAAGTTAGCAAATTGTTAGCAGAAAGAGTATAGTGCACCAAAATCTTGGCTGCAAGACAAACACAAATTCAGGTTACAAATCAATAATGTAACATGGGGGGCTTCCCTGGTGGCGCAGTGGTTGAGAATCTGCCTGCTAATGCAGGGGACATGGGTTGGAGCCCTGGTCTGGGAGGATCCCACATGCCGTGGAGCAACTGGGCCCGTGAACCACAACTGCTGAGCCTGCGCGTCTGGAGCCTGTGATCCGCAACAAGAGAGGCCGCAATAGTGAGAGGCCCGCGCACCGCGATGAAGAGTGGCCCCCACTTGCCGCAGCTAGAGAAAGCCCTAGCACAGAAACGAAGACCCAACATAGCAATCAATCAATCAATCAATAAATCTTTAAAAAAATAATAATAATAATGTAACATGTATGAAGTCACATTGAATCTTGACAAAAGACACTGCTAAACATGTTGTTTCATCTAAACAAACATTGACTATGTAAAACAATATTAACAATATCTTAATTGTAGAGTATAATGAACACTAAAAAAAAAATTCTAAAAAAATTCTGGAATCAATAGCAAATACACCTGGTGGGAAATGTTTTAAGCTAAAATGTTGTAAGATTATTTTATTGTTTGAGAATAGAATAAAGAAATTGATAGATCACATGCTTTATTCAAGTACATAAATATATTAAAATAACTAGAATGTACCCTAAAAGAAGAGAATAAAGTATGTATATTACAGTCTAGAAGAAAAAAATGAATTCATAAAAATTAATGTTTACTTAAAAC
The DNA here is from genome assembly GCF_028021215.1 of Eschrichtius robustus. Classification (NCBI taxonomy): domain Eukaryota; kingdom Metazoa; phylum Chordata; class Mammalia; order Artiodactyla; family Eschrichtiidae; genus Eschrichtius; species Eschrichtius robustus. The sequence continues at coordinate 84,169,499 of NC_090827.1, read as the reverse complement.
AAAGGAAGGAGTAGAAAGAAATTATATGGCACGGATAAAATTAATAAAATATGTGATACAAAATAATCAAAGTATATAAAATATCAAATTAATTATAAATGGAATAAATTCTCAAGTTAAAAGACAAAAATTATAACTCTGAGTAGTAAAATCTGGTGAATTACTAACCACAAAAAATTCCTAAGTTTAATGACACATAAATACAGAAAATAAAAGAATATTTGAAGAAGTGTATCAGATATGTGAAACCAAGAGGGTGCAGCCAAATTCATATTAAATTTTTAAAAAATAAAAGGCATTATCAAAGATAAATATTGAATAGAATCACTTCATGATAATGAAACAATTAAATTCACTAGGGTAATCTAAACTCATACACATTTAATAACATAATATCAAAATATATAAACAAAAAAATGACAGAGTTACAAACAATTATCACACTGGGTAATTTTATATTTCCCTAAGCTAAGAAGACATCAAGCAGATGAAAACAATTCAGTGAATCAGCAAGGCTATAGATGATTTGAATAATACAATTAATATGACTAATTGAATATATTCATGCATGTTTATAGCTCTTTACCCCAAAATGAAAAATATGAATGTTTTCAAGTATACATTAGACATGTATAAAAACTGACCTTTTATTTATTATATCAAAAACTTTCAAATATTTACTATCAAAAAAAATCCTACCAAAAAAAAAAAAAAATCCTACCACATTTTCTGACCCTGAAGCAATTAAATTAGTAATTAATAACAAAAAAAATTGTAATGTTTAGAAATTAAAACCAATAAAAACATTTTTAAATAAATCATTTGTCAAATATCTAAGGATAGAAATTAGAAAATACTTAAAGTTGAAGAAAAGTGTTGCATATCAAAATCATTTAGAGGGAAATTCTAAAATAAAATGTTTATATTAGAAAAGAAAAAAGGTTAAAAATTAATGCACTAGGTATTCAACTTAAGTAGTAGATAAAGAATATAAGAATAAACTAAAAGAAAGTGAAAGGAATGAAATAATAAATATAAAACCAAAAAATTGTAAGTAGAAAATGAAGATATAATAGATAAAATGTTAGTTTAAAAGAAGGAGAGGAAATAATAGTTGCTAAGTCTCTAATATGCAACAGGTATCATGCTATCTGCTTCTTAGTATGATACTATTATTTAATATTTAGATAAGCCAAATATTCTATCTTCACTTTCCTGTTAAATAACTCGCCAAAGATTACATGAATATTAAGCTGGGTATTAAAATACATGTTTCCCCAGATCCAAAGCCTTTGGCTTTTTCTAATATACTTTTTTTTTTTTTTTTTTCACACACACACACTGTATTTTATTTTTACAAGGGATAAATAGACTGACACCAAGCATTGTACATGGATGACCACAACAAAAGCAACAATGATTGCAATTACCAAACATGAAACACACTCATACTATGTCATAATATTGACATTCAGTCCAGTAATCCTCCACTGTAACAGCTCCTTTACTTTGCAGTGAAAATTGATTTGTATATTCTTTGCCTCTGAGTCCTTGTGGGATTTTTTTTTTTTTAAATTCAGTCAGAAAGTCACAAAAATTATACTCATCCTCATCAGTCCACTCAGTCCCATGTAATTAATTTTTTTTTTTTCATCTTGATCTTTTGTTAGCACTTTTATGAGTTCATCAGTTTTTCATTAGAGTTCTGAAAATGCTTATTCATTCAGTTCAGCAGTACAGTCAGTTACCAGAAACCTGTACTTGTCAGAGTCTTTTCCATGAATTTCTTGAAGATGAAACCCTTTTATAGGAACATATTTGCAAAATCATCAGAGTACACCCAGAACTGTCTGTAAATGACAAAAGACTTAAAAATGACCACGGTTATACTTTTATATATATATAGGAGTATAATTGATGAACAATGTTGTGTTAATTTCAGGTGTACAGCAAAGTGACTCAGTTATATATATATATATATACACACACACGTGTATCTATTCATTTAAGAGTTAACACCTATCCTTCTGAAACTATTTCAAAAAAATTGCAGAAGAAAAACCCCTGAACTCATTCTATGAGGCCACCATCACCTTGATACCAAAACCAGAAAAAATACCACAAAAAAAAGAAAATTACAGGCCAATATCATTGATGAACATAGATGCAGAACCCCTCAATAAAATACTAGCAAACCAAATCCAACAGTGCATTAAACGGATCATACACCATGACCAAGTGGGATTTATCCCAGGGATGCAAGGATTTTTCAATATCCACAAATCAATCAGTGTGATACACCACATCAACAAATTGAAGAATAAAAACCATATGATCATCTCAACAGATGCAGAAAAAGCTTTTGACAAAATTCAACACCCATTTATGATAAAAACTCTCCAGAAAGTGGGCATAGAGGGAACATACCTCAACATAATAAAGCAAAACATGACAAACCTACAGCTAACATCATACTCAATGGTGAAAAGCTGAAAGCATTTCCTCTAAGATCAGGAACAAGACAGGATGTCCACTCTCACCACTTTTATTCAACATAGTTTTGGAAATCCTAGCCATGGCAATCAGAGAAGAAAAAGAAATAAAGAGAATCTAAATTGGAAAAGAAGTAAAACTGTCACTGCTTGCAGATGACATGATACTATATCTGGAAAATCCTAAAGATGCAACAGAAAACTACTAGAGCTAATCAATGAATTTGGTAAAGTTACGGGATACAAAATTAATACACAGAAATCTGTTGCATTTCTATACACTAACAACAAAAGATCAGAAAGAGAAATTAAAGAAACAATCCCATTTACCATCGCATCAAAAAGAGTAAAATATCTAGGAATAAACCTACGCAAGGAAGCAAAAGGCCTGTACTCTGAAAACTGTAAGATGTTGAGGAGAGAATTCAAAAATGACACAAACAGATGGAGAGATATAACATGTTCTTGGATTGGAAGAACCAATATTGTCAAAATGACTATACTAACCAAAGCAATCTATAGATTCAACGCAATCCTTATCAAATTACCAACAGCGTTTTTCACCGAAATAGAACAAAAAATCTTAAAATTTGTAAGGAGGCACAAAAGACCACAAATAGCCAAAGCACTCTTGAGAAAGAAAAATGGATCTGAAGGAATCAGGCTCCCTGACTTCAGACTGTACTACAAAGCTACAGTCATCAAAACAGTATCATACTGGCACAAAAACAGAAATATAGATCAATGGAACAAGATAGAAAGTCCAGAGATAAACCCACACACCTGTGGTCAGTTAATCTATGACAAAGGACGCAAGACTATACAATGGAGAAAACACAGTCTCCTCAATAAATGGTGCTGGGGAAACTGGACAGCCACATGTAAAAAAATGAAACTAGAACATTCTTTAACACCATACACAAAAATAAACTCAAAATAGATTAAAGACCTAAATGTAAAACCGGATACTACAAAACTCTTAGAGGAAAACATAGGCAGAACACTCTTTGACATAAATCGTGACAATATCTTTTTCTATCCGTCTCCCAGAGTAATGCAAATAAAAACAAAAATAAACAAATGGGACCCATTAAACTCAAAAGCTTTTGCACAGCAAAGGAAAACATAAGCAAAACAAAAAGACAGCCCACAGAATGGGAGAAAATATTTGCAAACGATGTGACCAACAAGGGATTAATCTCCAAAATTTACAAACAGCTCATGCAGCTCAATATCAGAAAAACAAACAACCCAATCAAAAAATGGGCAGAAGACCTAAATATACATTTCTCCAAAGAAGACATACAGATGGCCAAGAGGCACATGGAAAGATGTTCAACATCACTAGTTATTAGAGAAATGCAAATCAAAATTACAATGAGATATCACCTCACACCAGTCAGAATGACCATCATCAAAAAGTCTACAAACAATAAATGCTGGAGAGGGTGTGGAGAAAAGGGAACCCTCCTACATTGTTGGTGGGAATGTAAATTGATACAGCCGCTACGGAGAACTGTATGTAGGTTCCTTAAGAATCTAATATACTTTAAATATCTTCATGTTAGTTCATGCTTTGCCAGATGCACAGATCATGTCAATATAAAAAATGTTTAAAAATCAGTTTTTGTGTTTCCACAAATTGTAATATGGAGGCCCAAATCATAAAGTTATCCATATTCCTATTATTCAAAGTGTAATCCATGGACCACTATTACCTGGAAGCTTGTTAAAAATGCAGAATCTCAGGCCCACCCTAAACCTATGCATCAGAAACTGCACTTTAACAAGATGACCAGGTAATTCATAGGAACATTAAATTTTAAGAACATTGCTATGTATAATTCATTATTCACCTACTATCATATCTACATGAAGAATCATGTGTTATATTCACATCAACATAATAGAGAATGGAATTAAGATTCCCAAAGGTCTGGGCAGGCTGACTCAAGACCTGACTCAAGACCAATAAGTGCTTGTTTTCTATGAAATGGCCTACTATGTGCTGTTCACAGTACTATGTTTTTTTGTTGTTGTTGTATTTTTTAATCTCACAGAAAGCTAATGAAGCGATGGTTACAACCCTATTTTATAGATGACAAAAAAATGAGGGGCATCTAACCCAATATTGTAAATCATCTATACTTCAACTAAAAAAAAAAATGAAATGAGAGGCAAAGAATTTAAGAAAAATAGGCCCAAAATTTAGTTCTGTTTGACTCCAAAAGCTCCGTGTTTTCCCTCTGTGGCACATCTTGTATTTTAACTTTTAAAAATCATATCTGTATAGTAGAAGACAAAGCTGAATCGTAGTTCATGTAAAAAAAAAAAAAAAGACCTGAGAATTATAAGGGACAATAAATGTAACCTAAGCACATAGTGTACTGTATCACTTAAAATTATATATGCACCCTTAGAAGTACCATGCCCCCATCTTGGCATGATCACCATATCAGGCTATGTCTTCAGCATTACCTTAGTTCCAGAGCTATATTTTTTAAAAATGTATTAGACATTGAGTTTGGCTATATGTAACAAAATCCCTAACAGTAGCTTAAACAAGTTAGTGAATTCTTTTTCTCTCACAAGAGCAACTTAGAGATAGGCAATTCAAAGGTGGTATGCCAGTTCTACAGTGTCATCTTGTAAATGACGTAACATGGGGTTTGGCTGCTCGCTGCTCAAAAGCCAATAAAGAGGCAAGGTTGGTGGAAAGGAAAGTTTGCTTATCTTGGATGCCAGCAATGAGGGGTGGGGGTGGATGGGAGGGCAGGCTCGTGTCCAAAGGCTGACACCCCCCCAACCCGTGGGCAAGAGCTTTTATAGGCAGAGGGAGGGGCTACAGGCAGAGACAGCACAGTCAGCTCTGACAGTCATCTTGAAATTGGTCATGCGGTAGTCTGATCAGCACCTTCTTAATTGTTTTAAGTACAATTAATCTTCAGTTCCAGGGTCAGTTTGTTCCCATATCTTTGAGGCCAATTCTCGGAATTGTGGCAGCTTATGTCATGGCTACAGTCTGGTCATCATGTACTTAACTTCTTCCACCTGGTGGGAGTTTCAGTGTCTACAGGACAGCTCACAGGATACGGCTCAGAATATCATCTATAGCCCTTGAGAACTAAAGGTCCTTGACTTTGCTTAATGACTAAACTATTATTATTTAGTCCTGTTGGACTGTTATCCTTTGCTTCTACACTTTCTCACTTCTCTGATTAAACTTATTCTTTGGCTAAGGTTTCTCCACAGACAAAAGGCAGGTGGAGGACATGGCGGGGAAGGACCACAGGGTCCTGCTCCATTTCAATCTGAGATCTACTGACCTTCAATATTCCTGTTCAGCCACTCTTAGCGAGTGCTTGTTGCCTCATCAGCACAAGATGATGGATCCACCTCTTTTTTTCTGAATTACAGTCAGAAAGAAGAAAGGTAAAAGAAAAGGTCCATCAATGTGAGTCAATACCCCTGTAAAGGCATTTTTAGGGAGAATGTAGCCATTTTGTACTTAAATATGATTGGCCAGAAAATATGTGAATGGCCATCTTGGGGAGCTAAGAAATTATGAATTTTTATTGAATTTGTCTCCAATAAAACTGGCGTTCTGTTAGTAAAGAAGAAAAAATGGATTTTAATAGGTAACTAGCACTCTCTGCCACATATCATTAAAAAAGGAAGAAAAGAAAGAAAAGGAAAAGACAAGCCTCTAATTAACAAATTGGATTATCTTCATTCAGTAGAAGGCAAGCACCAGAATGCCTAGGGTGTCTGAAAAACCAAAAGATATAAAGAATGGTTAAAGATATCAGAGACATTTCAACTGGAGAGAGTGGCTTGACAGCTGTCTTCAAATACATAATGAATTATGTAACTAAAACAGCCAAAAACAAGAACAGTAATAAAAAGTTATAAAGGAACAAAATTGGGCTCAATATAAGGAAGGATATTTTTATTAAGAGTTATCCAATCAAAGCTAGTTGATTTGATTGATCCAATCAAAGTTAGTTGATGAAGTTCCTCATCCCTAAAGAATTTCACCACAATCTGGTGAATGTTTGTTAGGGATATTGTAGAAGGGCTATTAGTCTAAGTGGAAGATCAGATTAGGAGAAACTCAAGAGGCCTTCCAAGCCCATGTTCAGGTTCTAGTAATGATGATCACATACTTTCTTTGCAATCGTGCCCAGAATTAATCAAATTTACAGAGTTAGAATTAAGCCAGCTCATCTATATCTGTTGTTTAAAACTGATCTGTTATATTATGGGAAATGCCCAAACACTTTCACATTGTGGAGTCATCCTATACTTGTTTATGCATTATTATTTTCAAGAGGAATATCATTTTTAGAAAATAGTGCAATACTAGATGTATATATTTTCAATGTTTTGTCTAATGACACATACTTATTGAAGGTCAATATACCATCATTGTGATGTCAGATTACAAACGCAATGTGAACCTTTATATAAAAAAATAATAGAACACTGGGTATAACACAAGATTATTTCCACTGTAACTTATTTTCCAATTAATTGCATAATTAAATTTCTAACCCTAAGAGAAAACATTCTGATTCAAGCTGCTTTTCATTATATCAACTGACATGATGAGCAAAGTAGAAATTATCATTAAATAGGCCACAGAGTGTACATAAATATTTTCACAATGCATAGTCTTATCACTCATTAATCTATGTACCTAAATTAAAATCTTTAGTCAAATATCATAACATTAAAATAGTGTAGGGGGCTTCCCTCGTGGCGCAGTGGTTGAGAATCTGCCTGCCAATGCAGGGGACACAGGTTCGAGCCCTGGTCTGGGAAGATCCCACATGCCACGGAGCAACTGGGCCCGTGAGCCACAATTACTGAGCCTGCGCGTCTGGAGCCTGTGCTCCACAACAAGAGAGGCCGCGATAATGAGAGGCCCGCGCACCGCGATGAAGAGTGGCCCCCACTTGCCGCAACTGGAGAAAGCCCTCGCACAGAGACGAAGACCCAACACAGCCATAAATAAATAATTAATTAATTAATTAAAAAAAAAAAAAAAAAAGAATGTATCCAACTTAAAAAAAAAAAAATAGTGTAGAAGTTCAGTGTATAATAGTTTAAAGAGACGCAGACAGAAGACAGATTTATTAATTACAAAAAGTTAATATCACTTCCTTAAGCAACTTACAAACATGCGAATACAGCCAACTGTTACAGTCACTATTGCTTATTTCTATATACTGAAATACATCCCTTGTATGTTTTTCATATTTAATTGCTATTATATGTAGATACAAAATTGTCCCATTATATGCAGGTGCTCCTTTATATATAATTCAGTGATCTACATTTATAAATTAAATAAAACCTTCTATGGGTCAAGATGAAAAAAGAGAACATTTAAGTGTATGTGATGTCTCATGTCTGGATATGGCAACAAAGTTTTCAAACTGATATTAGTGTAGTACAATCAATCATTTAATCAATCAATCGGCAAGTGCTAGTTAAGCGCTTAATCCTGCCCATGGTATAAGCGTTTAATCTCTGCCCATGGTAGAGATTAAATTACAACAAAACCTCTTCTTTTCCTCTAAAAAAGTAGAACATGTTCCATATTCAGACAGTTCATTAAGAAGATTGCCTAAATCTCATTTTTCTGGTTTAATAGATTGTATACTAATCATAACCTAGCAGAAAGAGTAATACGTAAATTGAAAAGGAGTAAGTAGGAAAAACAATATGGAATTTGATCCATTCTTTGTTCAATATACATATGATTTGATATTACAATATTTCATTATGTATGTAGTTTAGTTTGAAATTATGGATGCATGTTTTGAGAAGGTTGTAATGTTTACAAGGATTAAATATACTATTAAAGGAAAGTAAATATGCTTACATTTATACTCATATCTTGTGTAATGCTTAGGGCCTCTTCCTTACAAAGTGAAAGATAAAAATAATCAAACGTGGATTGCAATTTAAACGTAAAGTAATATACTAATCAATAACAAAAAATGCAGACTATCAAATAACATTCACTACAACACTAAAAGTTTTCTTAAATAAAATATGAATAGAGAAATGTTGAATCACTGCCCCAAAAGAGCACATTAATCCTAGTCTGAGCAGGAGTGGCAATTATTAATATAGAGCACCTACAGAACATAATTGTATTGAATAATGATCTTAATCAAATACCAGACAAATAACCTACATTACCTTGACTCATCTTTGACAAACAAAACTGAAGAATTCTAAGTCTTACATTTAAAAGCAGGTGTTTGATCTCCTAAATTAATTTCAATTTCAAAACTATGTTAGATACAATGATTTAAAAGTAATATTTCACAGAATTTAAAGTCTCTTAGGAAGATATATACCTTACAAATTGTATTATTCTGAGCATTGACAATATTCTGGAAACCCAGTAAAATCTTTCAGCTATATTTAATTATCTTATAAAATATTCAGCAATTCATACTATCAGAATTGTATAGCTGAGACAAAATGGAGCTAATTATGACTTTCAGAAAGTTAGATAATACATTTCACAAGACTATTCCCATAATCTCCTTTTCCCAATTCTCAACATTTGATTTTTAAAATATAGTTATCCAATAATTTCATCTATTAAAATAATAATAATATGAAGAACAGTTGCTTAACAGAGTATTGAATCTTTGAAGGCAATCTGATCATAGGATTTATATCATTTGGAGACTTCTAAGCCCTTGAAGAGATCCTTTAAAAGAAAAAACAAAAACAAAAGAATATTCTTTTTAAAAGCATGGGGCCTGGTATTACTAAATTAAATCCAAATGAGAATAAATACAATCTTTTTTGTTTATATGTACCACTTACAAACACTTGACATTTTAGAGATCAACCTGAAACTCAATTATTTGTAGCCCAATGAAATAAATAGATTGATAGTATAGTTGCTGCTTGTACAATGGAGACTTTGTGAACAACCTAGCTTTGAATATAGAAACAGTACATAATTTCTTAGTACGTAATTTCTAGACCAAGCAACACTAAGTGTAATGAGGTGTTGCATTGAGCAATTTTTAGTGCTACAATAAGAAAGGCACCAGGGTGTTTTATGAAATAATCGAAATACTAAAAATGAGAATAAAAATACAAATGGTTAACACGTCATTCAGCAAGCAAATGTCTAATGTCTCCTGGTATGGTCTAAACCATTGTTATTGCAGGTTAAACACTTTCAGGGAAAAGAAACAAACTACCTCACTATCATAGGCTTTTTTTATCATAAAAATTTAAACTCTGAAATGTTTCAGTTACTAATCTTCCTTTAATTGTACTATAAGGAACACTGATCAGATTCATAAGGAACCCAACATAATTAGTTACCACCATTGCGCAGAGACACTGCAAATGTGATTAAGACACGTTTCAATTTTAAATCCTATTTTAATTTCTGAAAATCATTTGATTTGATCAGTCTCGATGTTGTAAGGAATTTTTTTATTTTTGATTGTGTGTGCCTGTGTGTATAATTATACATAAGTCAACTATTTCCTGGATTCAGTAGAAATGATTAGCTCTGAGAAACCCATTTCCTCCCCACTGAATGAAATGCTATGTATAGATCACACCATCAGTTTTCCAAAACAGAGCTGCTCTATACTCATCTTTCACACACGTCTACACCCCCGATTTCTCTCTCCTTTATATTATTTTCATATAGGTCTGAATTTCAGGCTTGGTGATTTCTCTTAAGGTAAATAATTTTCTAAGATCCAGTTAGGCCTTCAAATTCTTCCATAAATAATGTTCCAACCAATCTTTGAAATTACAGACATGAATAGCCTTTAGTTCGAATATCCTTTCTCCAACATTTTCCTCCTCCAAAATTTTCAAAATTATTTTATATTCACATCTTAAATGACAATAAAGACAATATCTACAATAAACTCCCTTTCTCTCTTACTTTCCTATCTTACATAGTGTTACCAGCAATCTCCAAATCATTTTCCATGTTAATAGGAGGAGCTTCTTTCACCACAAAGGTAGATAATCTTCCTGTCTATACATTGCATCCAAATCAGTCAAATGAAAATGAAAATTGCTCATTCAACCTCAAACCATATTTACATATAGCAAATAAAGCTACCCACTTTAGCTTTATTGTAAGGAAGTTAGATTTTGAAATCCAAAGGTCACCAACAAATACCATAGCATGTCCATCGCAATGGACACTAGGAACACCATCCCCTTTGCCAGTCAGATGGAAAGCCTGTCATTACAATGCTGGGACCCAAGAGAAAACAAACAGTATTTAACATTCAACAAACCATGGCATTACCAAGCAAATCCAAAGGGAGGGGATAAAAAAATGAATGTGCTTTATAGTATGAAACTGAAATGCAAGTAATTCAGAATCTGCAAAACAAAAGACCAAAATAATTTATTTGCACCTCTAAATCCCTAACTTGAATTTTAAAAGCTGAATACTATATTTTTATTCTTCTTGGTTTCCTCATTGTCATTATGTAACCTCATGTCATCATCACAAAGGATACTTAACTGGGCTGATCTAAGTGAAGAAACTGAAGGAGACCTGTGGTTATAACCAGAGTGCCCACACGGATCCTATCAGAGATAAAGCGTCATAATTATTCTCTTATCAATCACTTTCCCCTCTCAGTTCCAAAATCCACTTCTCTTTTGAATTTCAGGTGTCTTGATTTGTAATTTTTAAAGTTAGATAAAATGTGACTGTGGGGAGAGGTATATTTTCAGATTTTGAAGTAGTTAAATGTTGGAAAATGTTCTCTAGAGATTTTTCAAATGACATATTTTGCTCTTTGGGAGCTCTTTGAGAGTGGAGGGGGTATTTTATTTATCTTTGTTTTTCAATATACACTTAGGTTCTCAACAAGTGGGGGGGTTCTAAGCCAGATAACTCACTTGATGGGACTATTAAATTGAACTGACTAGACTTTCTAATTGCATTTGCAAACAGAAAGGCCATTCAAGTCAGGACTTGAATCACTGGAGATCAATGATTGGTTATTTTTTTAGGGTACATTAAATACATATGATTAATATTGATTATATCTTTTTCTCCTTTCAATGGTTCACTCATTTTTTAATGTAATAGTAAATGAAAATTATCTAAGGTATAAAATCTAAAAAAAATAGCAATAGAGAAGACACAACTATATATGACTACAGAACTAACTCCTAAGTGCATTTTGATGCACCTAGAAAGTAAAGTTAAACTTAAAAGCTTTTGCACAGCAAAGGAAACCATAAACAATATGAAAAGACAACCCTCAGAATAGGAGAAAATATTTGCAAATGAAGCAACTGATGAAGGATTAATGTCCAAAATATACAAACAGCTCATGCAGCTGAATATAAAGAAAAAAACAACCCAATCAAAAAATGGGCAGAAGGCGTAAATAGACATTTCTCCAAAGAAGACATACAGATGGCCAAGAGGCACATGAAAAGCTGCTCAACATCACTAATTACTAGATAAATGTAAATCGAAACTACAATGAGGTATCACCTCACACCAGTCAGAATGGCCATCACCAAAAAATCTACAAACAATAAATGCTGGAGAGGGTGTGGAGAAAAGGGAACCCTCTTGCACTACTGGTGGGAATGTAAATTGACACAGCCACTATGGAGAATAGTATGGTGGTTCCCTAAAAAAACTAAAAATAGAACTACCATATGACCCAGCAACCCCACTACTGGGCATATATCCTGAGAAAACCATAATTCAAAAAGATACATGTACCCGATGTTCATTTCAGCACTATTTACAATAGCCAGGACATGGAAGCAACCTAAATGTCCATCGACAGATGAATGGATAAAGAAGATGTGGTACATATATACAATGGAATATTACTCAGTCTTAAAAAGGAACGAAATTGGGACATTTGTAGATGTGGATGGACCTAGAGTCTGTCATACAGAGTGAAGTAAGTCAGAAAGAGAAAAACAAATATCATGTGTTAACACATTTATGTGGACTCTAGAAAAATGGTACAGATAAAGCTATTTGCAGGGCAGGAATAGAGATGCAGACGTAGAGAATGGACATGCGGACACAGAGGGGGAATGTGAGGGTGGGATGAATTGGGAGATTAGGATTGACATATATACACTACCATGTGTAAAACTGATAGCTAGTGGGAACCTGCTGTATAGCACAGGGAGTACAGCTCAGTGCTCTGTGATGACCTACATGGGTGGGATGTATGGGGGGGTGGGAGGGAAGTCCATGAGGGAGGGGATATAGGTATACATATAGCTGATTCACTTTGTTGTGCAGCAGAAACTAACACAACATTGTAAAACAATTATACTCCAATAAAAAAATAAAAGAAAAAAAATTTACATAGATGCATGAAGAAAACATTCTTATACCCTATCCTCTGCCACCTTTAAGACTGAAGTTTGCTATGCATTCCTTCACAACTTTCTTTATGCATAAATATGTGTTTCTGTACACACACAGCATAGAACTCATTATTTGATTCTTTTGCTTATTGTTGCTATTCTGTATACGCAATAATGTTTGTGGGAAGACAAACAGGTTTGTTCAATGAATGATCCAGATACTCTCCTGAATTTGCCTGGTAATGAGCCAGCTGGGACCAGGGTTTTCCTCCTCTCCCAACAAGGGGTGATGTGCAAAATCTTCATTTTACCCAAAGCCTCCACTTGGCAGGCAGCTGGCATTCTCACTCTCTGATATTCTGTTTCAGACTATATATCCAAACTCAGACTGTTTTCTCCCAGGTTTGAGGTCACTTTCAGACTCATTTCACATAAAATGAGAGCAGCAGGATGGCGGGTCACTTTCTCGTAACACAGTGCTGTGGTGTGCACGGCTATGCCTAGCCCAAGCATACTTTCTGCAGAATTCTAAGAAAACTGGCGACATATGTGTCTGTGACCTGCCCACGAGCTCCAATCAGTGAACGGTAACACCTTCTTAGTGTGTGCTCCCCAAATCTCTGTGCATCAGTGGCATCAAATGTGGGGTGAGCACCATTTGGTGCATGTGAGTTAAAAAGCATTTAAGTGAGCACACCAACAGACAGAGATATATCTCTAGAGTTACAGCAGGTCATAATAAACATGATGGCCATGTGGTCATGTGGCCCCTGGGCTACAAATATCCTGAAGCAGGTCAGTCATTTGGCCTTGGTAGGGTACCTATAATCTTAAATGAAATTGGTCTCTAAGTTGGTACTTTGTTTAATTTGAAGCAACAGTATTTCCTGGCTCACAATAAACTCCTCAATGAAAATTTTCTCCTCCTTCTTAATCCTTAGCAATGAGTTGGTTTGTCATTTATTTGTTCCATCTGTAAGTCAGATTCTGTCTAGAAGAATGACATATATCATTGATTAATCCATTTAATACAAAATTATTATTGTTTATAGTTTACCAGGCACTGGTTTAGGTAATGAAGATATGATGATACCTTACTAGGAGATGTAGATAAATAAATACCTATGAGACAAAGAGGGATAGACACAGGATCCTTTGGAACAGACATCTAATTTTTGACCTGAAAAGTATATCAGGTGTTCGCCTGGCAGAGATGTGAGGAAAGAAATTCCAATACAGAAACAACACCTGCAAAAGCCTGCAAGGAAACCTGCCAAAGTTAGGGAAATAAAGGTAGCTTCTCCTTCACGAAACAGAACGAGCAAGGAAGGAGTCATGAGAGATAGATAGGGCTGATGAAATAAACCAATGGCGAGATAAAAATGGTCATGTAAAATATGGTAAGCATTTTGGCCTAAATCAAACTGGGTTGTAGAAGAAAGAAAAATTTATAAATTCAAGAGAGCAGAAGATTAAATGGATAGGATCTAGTGTGTGATTGGATATAGTCAGTCGTGAAGATGGAGAATTAGTGATGTCATCCCAAGGTCTAGCTTGAGCACCTGGTGGGATGGAGGTCTCATTCATAATAAAGAAAGGCAAACTAGACAACAGTACCAGTTGCTTTGGGTTGGTGAGGTAAAGCACAGAGATTGTACATTCTATTTTGGAAATGTGTGTCTCAGATGATGTGAGACATACAAGTAGATGCAGCTGGTGGTAGTTAAGATATATTAGGCTGAAGTTCCAGAAGATATCTGGGTTATTAATTCAGATTTGTAACCAGCAGAATATAGCTGAGATATGAAGCAGTCTGAGAAAGAATGGACAGAAAAGTAGTAAGAAAAAATGCAATGTCGTGGAAGTCAAGTAATAGCTTTTATTTTCTTAATTACATGTTATGTGTTCCTTATAATCTGATCCAAGCAGTGAAGTGTGCATTAAGTAAGAAGTAACTCCCGTTTCCTTCACCAATGCAATCTCAATCCTCAGAAGTCTTTAGTAACACTTTGGTGTGCATTACACCAGACATTCATTACACCAGACATTCACCATTCATATATATGTATATTTACATATAAATATATACACCTATACCCATATTTATACACTAGGGATTGTATTCTATATTTTGTAATTTATTTTATTTATTAGATTGTGGATATATTTCACTATCAGTTCATAGACATGTATGCTATTCTTTTTAATGACATCATATTCCATTGTATGAATATATCATGAGTAAATCATTTAAATTTTATATTTAAATGCTTATAATAGAAATAATTCAAGGACACTATGAAAAAAGTAATAAAAAATAAAACTAAAAACTTAAAATCTTCCTTCTCTACTCCAGAATCAACCCCTGTTAGTTTTTTAGGCTATCTGGAGGTTGTTGCCAAGTATTACATTTAAAATTGTATTATATAATTCACCAACTTTAGATTTCTATTACTCCTCACCTATAAAAGATGAAAAATTTAGGAAATTTTTGCAACCTCTCATTTCTCTTCCCCTCTACATCTAAATCTTTGTTAGTTAATAATTTTAATTTCTTCTAGGCTTTGCATTTTTTATTTATTTATGTAACAGATTGTAATCTATTTTTCTTGAGTTACTTATCATTTTTAATATTATTTATTTTCCCTTGAATTACAAAAGTAGAAAATTAGCTACTTAACTTTTCTTCCATTTCTCAAAATATTTTGGCATAAATTATTTTAGGCTCATAACTTTTGCATTCTCTTCTGTAAATATAAATTCTAAAAGTAATTTTCTTTATTTCTATAGCTTAATACTAAAAATGTTTAACCACTGTACAGAATTTAATATATGATTATGGAAACTTTATATATCATAGACTCAAAAAGTGGGATCGAACTCATAGTGATACAAGATTATGTTATTTAAACTATTGTTTGTAGCTGCCTTTCCAACTTCTTTATAAGACTATTTTTGTATTCCATATTGCCCTCCCTGCCCCCGTTTTGGGTGGAGGTTTTTCTTTTTATTTCCTGGAATACTTCCTCAAGTGATTTTGTTTTTCACAAAGTAAATACGTATAGTGAAATTTCTGAGTCATTCTACTCCTGCAAAAGTGTGTATTTTAACTTCACATTTGATCAATAATATATTTAGATACAGAACTCTAGGTTCAAAGCATCTTCCCTCAGACTTGGAAAGCCATTGTTCTAGGTTCCGATGTTGCTCATGAGAAGTCTGATGTCTTTCTGAATGCCAATTCTTTGAAATCAACATATATTAACATAATTGCTTTGTTTCATTTCTTTTTGGATGAGTTTAGGATTTTCTCTTTAACCCTGATATTCTAAAGTTTTGCTCTTTCGGTTCTTTTCATTCATCTCGCTTAGTAATTAAAAACTTGTTTTTACCCATGTATTCAGAACATCAGATAAGGCAAATCAGTGTCTCTCTATTCTCCCTCTAAAACTCCTTTTAGACATGCACTGGGCTTTTCTGATTTACTTTTCTTAATTATCCTCATAATTTTCATCTGTTTCTTTTTTGTCTAAATTCTGTCAGATTTCCTGATTTTTTTCCCGGATGATTTGTTGCTCTTTTTTAAGATAATTTCTTCCACCAGTACACCTTAACTATGTCCATTTTTACCACTCAAACTTTGTCTTTTTTTATTTCCACAGTCATTTTTATAATTTATAAGTAATCATTCGAATAGTTTAATTTACACCTAAATCTTAATAAGGACAATTATCTTTAAGTTTTCTTTCATTCTCTGAATTATCTCTAATCCTCCAGAGCTGATTTTTCTTTTAGTTTATCTTGGTTCTTCTCTTCTCTTTGGTGATGTTGATTCTTTTTCAGATGTCACATGTTCATTCATAAGTATAAGTGAAATACTATCTTAGCTAGTATATGTGGCTAAAATTTTTTTCTCACCAGTTATATATGTCTCTTCTAGGTGATAGCTCTCTTCAACTGGAAGATCAACTGAAACTGTCAGTATAAATATTTGGGCATGTCAACAGGTAATCTTCCTATAGGCTGCACAGATAAGAAACAGGACGTCAGACATCTACACTGCCAGAGGAAGGAGTAAGCAATTTGGCAGTGGAGACAGTCTTTTTACTACTGGATGAAACTATATTTCTTTCCATTTCTCTCCTTGGTTTTTTGTGGATCTAGAGCAGAGGTTGACACAAGTAACACAATTTTAATGGAACTCAGCCATGCTCATTGGTTTAGGTACTATTTATGGTTGCTTTCATGCCAAGACAGAATTGAGTAGTTGCAACAGAAGATTATATGGCCCGAAAGACTTGACTTACTATCAATTCTTTTGTTAAGAAAAGTTTGGCAACTCCTTGTCTAGGGTATCCTTAAGCTCCATGATACTTCTTTCTCATCCTCAATGCACACTAGTAACTGCTCAGGTAGATCACTTTCTGTGTTTAAGAAAGAAATTTCAGTACTTATCTTTATGTTAAAAATACCAGCTGTTAGATACTTAGTTTACAATAAGAAGGGGGAAGAAAGTCATCTGTCTCAGGTATTCTAAAGGTGTTTACTTAATAAATTATCTGGTTGATCCCCAGTGGTCTTTGAATTTGATGACTCTGAACCTGGAGCATCTCTGGACTTCCTTGGGAAGTCCTTGCTTATCCCTGATATCTACAGGATATTCTACATTTATCTTATGCTATCTGCTTTCTATATCCCAACTTTATGAAATTTCTCATTCATTATTGATATAAATTATTTCTTGTTATTATTGTAACTGTATTTTAGCTTCTGTTTTCATGAAATTTCTGACTGATTTATAAAAACTTTTGAAATAAGTGAGCTAGATTCTGGTGCTCAAGCTGTCATCTGGTACATGAAACTCCAAAGAAGAAAGTTTTACAAGAAGTAATAATCAATATTGCTAAATACTGCTGAGAATTCAAGTGAGATGTGGGGGAAAAGTGGCTCTAGACATAGAAACAAGGAGGTCATTGGTTACCTTGTAGATAGTAGGTTAAGTAGAATAGTGGGGGAAGAGGGCAGAGAGCAGTAGCTTGGGGAATGATTGAGATTTGAAGAAATAGATACACATACAACTTCCTGGTGTTTGATTGTAAGGGAGAGGAGAGATATAGGTCAGTGTGTGACCAGGAAAAAGTATGATTAAATTGTGGACTCATGTTTGCTTCTTTATGGTTATGGTTTATGTTTATGGTTGCTTTTCCTTTTTAAGATTAAAGTGAATACATCATATTTAAAATGCAGTGAAAAAAACTTTGAAACAGAAAGACATTTTATTTGAAGAAAGAAAAAGGAAAGGAGGGGGTATAATTTATGAAATGTGTCCTTGAACAGGCAGAAAAGAGTAGAATCCTGGGTAGAGATGGAAGAATTCACTTTAGATAAGATGGTAGACAGAAGGAGAGGAGGGAAGGGCAGGTGTGGATACAGTCTAGAAATCGATAGCAGTAAGTCACAAAGGTTTTCATCCTTATTGCTTTTATTTTCTATGTGAGGAACCAGCTGGGAATGTGTGTTATGTGTTAGCTAGCCCAGGAAATTCAGAGAGGGTTGGAATAGCTGCCATAGATAACGAAGAGAGAAGAACTCAAATAACACTGAACTATTGAGGAACTATTAAGGATCCAATGGAGGGTGGGTACCACTCTTTTAGTACAAGCTTCAGTTTGTAATTTTCTATAACAGCTTTCAGCACTCTGAATAAGGGTTCAGAAGAAGCACACAGCTAGGTTTATCTAGAGTCAGGGTTTTACCCAGTAAAGAACTGGGAGATTTGCAAAACACTAACTGAAATTTGACCATGATGCTTAAGATGAATAGGAAGGAAGTAAAAATAGGAGTTGACTGATATGGAGAAAACGTAGAGGATTTAGGGACTGCATACTTCTGTGGTTAAAAATGCATGACAGTGTAAAAACATGGAGTGAGAGAGTTGCAGGGAAAGATGCTGTGACTACAGAGTCAATTTTTAAACTTAAAATAATAGAGATAATGCACTCCTGTGCCATGATCTTCTTATAGATAAATTTCTAGCTGAATTCTCACTTCAAATTGAAGACCTATTATTTAATTCCTCTCAGAGATGAGAATATCAAGTATAAGAACAGTAACTTGCAAAGGTTTACACAATGCCAAAAACTGATGGACCTGAAATTTGAAAAGTATAGCTGTTTGTAAAATCAATCCTATGTTCTTCACATTCTCCCTGTGTCTCAATGATATTTCCAATGAGAAGCGGACCAGTAGAGAATGACACTCCTATGCCCTGTTCCCATAGGGCATCAAGTCCTGCAGCAAGTTACTCTTATCCGCTCCTATATTTTATGTCTATCCTTTCATACACAATTTCACATAAAGAAAATGATCCCTTTGTGAAAATGTTTGGGCACTCCAGATCTGGAGGGAATTTTTTATTTGCAACTAGGTTTTTTTAAAGGCACTTAGAAAAGGATATTTCAGAATTTTCTTCAGTAGAAATCCACTTTAGAGTCTGGTATTGCCTTAAATTATAAGAATACATGTTATGATTCAGATATATAGCTCTGCCTAGTCGCTGGTACCTTTTCCCTGTAAATATTACGAAATAAATCTTCATACATTTTGGTGGTGTAGAGAGAATCACTGAAAAATAGACCTCACCCAATAAAGCATTTTTATTTTGGAAGCATAATTACAGCCTTAGAAAACTCTGCTAGAATTCATTTTCAGGAAAGGTTTTGCAATTGAAAGACTGGATGCACAACAGTAAAGCAGCAGTTGTGTGTGAGAAAATGGAGACAAGGTTACTGAATCTATAATAAATCCCTATGCAATGGTGACTGGAAGAATGGAAGAGAGAGAAATGAAACAAAATCTATTATTCCTGATTCTAAGAAAAGCCCATCAATACCTCCTCTTTTCTAATGTACCTTGTTTAAGACAATTTTAAGAAGGCAAGCTAAAGGACAAGAGTAGAGTGACAGGAGAACCCTGATAGTGGAACCAGGGGCCTCACAACATGGCATTTCCAGATGGATCTGCACATGCTGTTCTTCATGCCTAGAATCTGTTCCTTGCAATGCCCGTGCTCCGTTTGTTCCATTTGTGTTCCAAAAGTGCCATTTGCTCACAGCAGCTTTCATCAACCTCCCTGGGTAAACACTTCCTACCTTGTTTTGCCTATCACTTCACTCTGTACAGATTTCCTTCAAAGTAGTTATCATAATACCTGTTTTACTTGTACTTTTTATTCTCACTTTCTATCTTCTCTTTAACCCCCATTTTTACTGTATGAGCGATTAGATCAGGATCAAGGCTGTTTTATGCACAATTGCCCACCATGAACCTTGTATACAGTATGTACTTGATTATCTTTTGCTGATTTAATTAATCAATCTGCCATCCTCATCTTTATGACAACAGTCTTCCAAAGGCTTACTGTAAGATTTACTGCGTCACTCAGGTTTGTATTTGAGTGCAGGCAACAGAGACTCTACAGTGGCTTGTCTAAAGGATATAGCGGTTTTACTTTATTTTTTCACATAGCAAAGTGCTCAGAGGTAAGTAGTAGTTCAGGAAAGGTGTGACAACTCCATATTACCATTGTCCTAAAATCCTTTGATTTTTCTGTTTTCCCAGCCTTAGCATCCTGCAAGAGAGACTGGAAAATGTGTTCTTTGTTTGTTGGGAATATTGTAAAAAATATCAGTGTTCTGTTCATAAGAAAGAAATCTGAGAGAAGAATTAATAGTCCTTTTATACACACTAGAATGCCTCCTGATTGATATATAACAACAACAAAAAATCATCATCACATGATCTATATCACCCCAGCAGGCATAATCACCTATAGAGACTGTTCTATACAGGAGACAAAATCTTTATCAGAGAAGGTCTAGAGAATACTGAGTTAAAATGAAGAGAGATAGATAAATGAGATAACAATGTAATGGAAGGATAAGACAGCCTGATGTATACATATTCACTTTAGGGATGGCTTGTCCAATGAGATAGGAATATTCAAAGTTTGTTGAAAAAGGCAGCTTCTTCTCTAGACCATATTCGAATTGACACAGTCAAATCAATTCTGGGACCCTCTCTTTTCTATACTTCATTTTCTGACTAAATCCTTTCTTAAGGGCATATTCTTTCTTTTCATATTTTACTATATTAAATTAAATTAAATTTAGTCTTATAATTCAAGAAGTTGGTATTTCTCTTTAGGGCAACTTTGTATGTCTCTGAGCTGATCTAGTATGTGCTGACTTCAAAGTTAAACTCTCAGAAAACACTTTCATTCTCATTTTTTCCCAAGTGCTCCTGAGACATTTCAGCATAGTCATAAAATATTGACAAAGAATATATGTAGTAGATGATACCTAGTGTGCAATCTTAAAATTGACTAATAAACATTCATCATAAAATATCTTTAAAAGTTTGCTTAATTAACTATTCCTTCAATTGCCCCTTAGGCTGGATAATTGTCCCCAATAGCACTTTAGGAATAAGGATTCTTCTGCTAATGTCCAATATTGATACTGGTTTCCCCTTGGAGACTTTTGGTATATATATTATTTTCTTAACCTAAGAATTGTTAACATTTCTGAATGTGTGACTGCTTAACAGTTTACCAATTTATTCTCTTTTTAAGTGTAAGGATTTGGAATCTGAATGGTCCAATATGAGGCTGGTTTTACAACACTAACTGTGATTTTACGCAACTCACTTGACATCCCTGAACTTGATTTTCTCCATCCAGTGATACCTCTGCCAAGCTATCATACAAAACTGTTTTTAAAAAATCAGATTACATAGGCATGAGAAAAAAGTAGGATGGAAGGAACAATCTTGGTTAAGGCAAGAATTTCTAAGTGTTGCATAACTAAATTTCTACAATTCTGGAGGAAAGAACTTTAAATACAATTGTCTGTTTGAATATAGCCAATGCAGATCTCTAGCCACAACTGCCTCTTTGGAGGGTTGCAAAGAGTTTGGATATATAAGCTGAGATACCTCAGATGTGTGTATGTAAGGCCTCTGAAAATACAGGAGGAATTCAAGGTAAAGAGAATAGTTCAAAAACTGTAGCGGGGAGGGTGTGAGGGCAAGCTCTCCTAGCACTGCCATCTTCTAGAATAGAACTCTGAGGCATCTAATAATTATAAATTGAAACCTGGCATTCTAGGTTTTTATGAAAATATATTAGTCAAGGTACAAAGGTAAAACCTGTTTTATTTAATAATTTACTAATTTGATATACAATTTAAAATATTCATACATATAGTATATATTCTTGCCCCACACCTGAAAATGTTATTAGCAGCTGGCTTAAATCTTAATCTCTCCCTATACTTAAGAAATATTTATGAACAGCCCTACAGAAGGAGGTGTATCTTCATCTCCTTAATTCATGCAGTATATAATCAATCCAGTGTTATACGGCACAAGACATCCAAAACAGGGCAGAAAGAAACTTGTAGAGATATAAGATATACATTTCATCTGCTTCAAACAGTGGTGAGGTGGGAAAAATCTAGACTCAATGCATAACTTCTCAAAGTAGAATCTCTAAATATACAGGAAAAACAAATGTGAACAAGGCAACCATTGTGCAAATGGCCAGACAGGAGATGTGCTCTAAAGTATTCACTTTGAAATGCATATCCCTTGTATGCCATCGCTTCTTCTGTTATGTTCACAACTTTATATTGTTCTGGGGTTTTGTTTGTTCTATTCATTGAGTAAAGTGGGCATATTCTATGTGTGATGCGCCTTTTGTGTATTTTTAACATTTGACAATTCATATTTTGGGTCATTTTTACCCTCAGGAACAACAGCATAGCACCAATCACACTATGATTAAACATGATTTTGTGTGTGTGTGCGTGCGCACGTGTGTGTGTGTGTTTCAGTAGCTGTCTACCACCTAGATTAATTTTTTCTAAAAAAACAGGATTCTACTTTGTGCCATATGTCTTTAACCTCTATGGGTTTAGAATCATGATTAAACCAGTCTGATCTGATGAAAGTGATTACTTAAATCCCTCAGAATATAAAAACCTCAGGCCTATTCCCATATATTTTACTTATTCACAGGGTTTGGGGCCTGAATTACCAAGATAATTGCCTTCGCTCTTCACTGTATTTGTCTAAACAATTTAAAACTTAAGCACCATTTTATTTTTCACATTTTAGCTAATCTTATTTTTTTTGGTATAAAACAGGTTGTGTCTTTCCTCCTCAGCTTTATGCCCTATTTGTTTGTCTAGTTACTTTTCTCCCTACTTGTTATTTACTACGGATGGCCATGGATGATACTCCTGGCTTTCTAATATCTGAACATTTTAAAGCAAGCTGTTTTCCAGAAAGATTCCCATGCATGAGTAACAAGTATTCTGACAGTGAAATTAACCACCTCATGTTCTTCATCCCTTTATTCTTCCAAATGAGAAAACTAACCTTGTTATGTAAGAAGTCATTATTTCATCTACTCATCAGCTGTTTCTGACATGCTCCAGTTGGCTCTCAGTTTGGAAATAAAATTACACAAAAATGAAAATGAAGACTGTTTCAGAGCATTTTCAAGGAAGATTTGTTCCTTTAATGGGCTCTTTGCTGAAAGATACGGTTTTAATTTGTGAGAAAATAAAAGTGCAGTTCAAACAAGTGAAGCATACAAAGTCAGGGGTCAAAAGACTTTCTTATTTTTTATAGGAAGAAGTTCAGCCTCCATATGAAGTGAAATCACAAGCACAATTTTTGCTGTGATTTACCTCTAACAGTTTGGGCAATTCATCAAAAAACAATTTAAAATTTAGTCTGGTTTATATCAGTTTTTCATATACATTAGTTTCAGAATCCAATATTTTTTCCAAGTAAAGTATTAAGCACATTAAATTCAGCCTCACCATTTCTATTTTCTTGTAAGCATAGGTCTCTGTTTTACTTTTTCTGGCAAATAAAATATTTCCTAATTAATACACAAGGTTGATAAAGAATGTTTGCATACTGTGCTCCACAGTAGCTCTGGTTGCAAGAGATTTTATAAATATTTGAGCTGAGAGCAAACCCTAAGAATACAGTGAAATAATCAAGGCTCAGAAAGAACACAAGAGTCTGAGATAAAGTTACTTATTATTATCATTAATATTATAATTAGTATTATTTTATTTAAATGCTTACAGAGGTAGGAATTAAGAAAACACAGTCTCTGGAGATAGACTTTCTGTACTCACATGCCAGATTCACCACTACCTAGCTGTTTAGCTGTGCAATCTTGGGCAGTTACTCAGCATATCTATGCCTTGATAGCCTCATGTGTTGAATGGGGCCAGGGTTGGGGAGTGGTAAATAAAGTAGGTCCTAACTCATATAGGCATTGTGAAGATTTAATGACTCATTACAAACTGTAATCATTTCCTGAACACTTGCTTTGCTTCAGACACTATTCTAAGCAATTTATAATCCCCAAAGTTTGTAACTTTAAGTTTTAAAATATTAATTTTGAAAGCTCATTTGCAATTTATGCACTCCTTCAGGCATACTTCTTTTATAGGAAAATAAAGTAATGCCACTATCTCATATCAAGTAATAATTTAATAGTTTTACTAATATTTAACTGTCTTATGTATTGTCTTCATTTTCAAATACAAATACATAACAATTAGATTTATTGGTTGTAGAAGGCACTCTGCACAAAGCATCAACATAAAAATAAACCACATGGTTGCTAAATTTGTTGATGACAATGGCAACCATGCTGTAATTGACTTATCTTTAAAGGATTTTTCCTAACATCTACTAAATGTCTTATTCTGACTCCAACAAATATATTTGAATTAGAGGGAGATCTTTGCACAACTGAGAATTGCATGACCACTTTGTTAATATATACTCTGGTAAATCCAATGATTTGGCCCTACTACATGATTCTTCTCTTAGCTTCTAGCAATTTTCACATGGAAGACATCCATAAAATATATCGATATTATTGTGCAGAGTAAGTACTCATTAAAAATAAATTTTAGATGATTTTCCATTAACTATTCTGTGCTAGCAAAGACCATGAGAATCAAGCTGCTAAATAATCAGTGCCATCCTGAGAGTTGCTTTTAAGCTTCAACAAATAATAGATGTGGCTGAACTCAGCTAGGGGAAATAGTTCCAGCTTTTATTCAGTCTAATCTTAACTACCCGCAAGTTACGTTGGAAAATCCATTAATCTTCAGACAGCTCTGAGATTTACTTCATTACTGACTGTCAGTAGAAACTGAGTTCACCCATCACTCCCTGGCAGCTAAGGAGTAGAGAAAAAAGAGAACTGGGTTCTGGTCCCCATTCTATAGCCACTTAGTTGATATATTGTACAAGTCACTTACAGTCCCAGGGCTTTTGTTTTTCCATCTACAAATTGACACTAATATATCTCTCTTAAAATCTTGTTAATTGTTTGGATATTGCATAGGTACCATAAGAACCAGAGTGCTCCTTATGGAACATTACATCAGAGAAGTAAATATTACTTTAAGGTCTTACGCTAATTAATGGGTTTCAATAGTTTTAAGGATAAATTCTCTACTTTTTGTTTTTCAAGATAGAAAACAATTTTGCTATTTTTTCTTCTAAAATCTGTCTTATTTATTTAAAACATGTGTAGATATCAAAAAATGTCATTCACAAATTAATTGCATTTCTGGCAAAGATGAAGTTTTGTAGGTAGTATTCTGAAAACTTTGAGAAAAAGTCACCTCTCCCATTTTACATGTTTCTTAATAAGTTTGTATTATGTTCTCTCCTAACTCTTTTTAGAGGGTCTCTCTGAAGCACAGTTTCAGTTCCATCATGAGGTGGAACTGGTACTGGTCTGAATCAAGCCTCTCATGAACTGCTCCTGGCTTGACCAGGTCCACCGTGTGACTGTGGTTTAGTCATTTAACCTGTCCAGTCTCAGTTACCTCACTGGCAGCAAAGGAGGGACAAGTGGGAAAACTGCCTCACTACTGGAAGTGAACCAGCATCACTGGTATCACCCAGGACCTTGTAGGAAATGCAGAAACTAAAGCCCAGACTTGCTGAATCAGAACTGCCATCTTAACAAAATCCCCACGTGTTTCCTGTACATATTAAACTTTGAAAAGTGTTAAAAGAAGGAAGTTTAATAACTGTGAGAGCAGTTTGTAAACTGTAAAGTTCTCTAGATATGTAACACAGCCATTATTCTCATGTTCTAAATTCCAATCAGATACAATTAACCCTGAGCTTTTTCTTTCCAATCAGATTTAAAACATAAGCACCCAACACAAACTTTTATACTAGAATATAAACAATTAATATATATTTATTGTATGAAAAACAAAAGTGATATTTACCCAAAGAAAACACTAACACTAATTCAAAAACTATACACACATCAATGTTCATTGCAGCATTATTTAAAATAGCCAAGATATGGAAGCAACCTAAAGTGTCCATCATAGATGAATGGACGAAGAAAATGTCATATATATACACACAATGGAATATTACTTAGCCATAAAAAAAGAATGAGATCTTGTCCTTTGGGACAACATGATTGGACCTAGAGGGTATTATACCAAGTGAAATAAATCACAGAGAAAGACAAATACTGCATGATCTCACTTAAATGTGAAATCTAAAAAAAAAAACAAAGCAAAATGAAAACAGTCTCATAGATACAGAGAACCAACAGATGCTTGCCAGAGGGTAGTGGGGTGAGGTGGGACAAAATAGGTGAAGAGGATTAAGAGGTACAAACCTCCAATTATATAATGAATAAGTCATGGGGATGTAATATACAGCATAAGGAATATGGTTAATAATATTGTAATAACTTTGTATGGGCAAGATGGTTACTAGACTTATGGTGATCACTTCTAATGTACGCAAATGTCAAATTATTATGTAGTATACCTGAAACTAACATAATTAGTCAATAACAAATACAGTCAACTATATTTCAATAAAAAAGAAGCCATAAAAAAGTGAGTTGAGAATGTACAGCACCTGTTCTAAATGAAATATTTATAACAGTCTATTACATAATTTTCTGAAGATACAAAGGACTCAGATCACTAGTTTTTGCTCTTCAATGTTATAATGCCAATACAGGTAGGTGGTGACAGCCAGTGAAGAAGGAAGGTAGATTTTAAAATGTAATTAAAATCAAAATGTGTTTTGTACAGGTCATGTAGGGAAACATTCATGGAGTAGCATGAACTAAACCTGGAAATCAATTTTAATAATCCAAATAAATTACCTTCTAAATATCTTGGAATAAGCTTTACCACATAAAATTTAAATGCCCATTCTAAATTTGACCTCATAGATTTTAGGTTAGAGGAGACTATAGTGAGTATAACTCTGACTTTTCATTTAAGACCATCGCAGCTTCCACGTACTGGAATTTCCCAATACCATGAGAAATATATCATGAAACCTTATGGTTCAATATCTCACAATCTGGCCACCACACCTACTTTATATTCTATATAGAAAAGCCTGAACAATTCAGAAAAAAACGCACATGACCCTGTTGGCTTTTTCTATCGTCATTCTACTTTTCAATGTAACTGAAAGCCTCACATTTCAGATTAGATATGCCTGAATCATAGCAGTTATGTGGATCTTTTGGTTAATCTTCCAGCCACCAGTGATGTGCTGTTAGAATTTCCTACAGAATTTACAAATGTGGGTCAAACCTCAGGCAGATATTTCACTTATAAAAATTTTACCCACTCTTGACTATTTGCTTGAACCTTCAGGTCAAAGCTGTCTTTATTTTTCTATAACACTATCACTAGATCATTCCTATGTTTTATTTAACTCTGCCTTTCTCAAATATATCAATTTCTCTTCTTACCTTATGAATTTTTAGAAATTTGATATCTCTAGGATTTAGCTTCCTACTCTAGTTTTCATCGGCATTTGTTATCATGGGTGTTATCAGTATCAATATCTATATCTATCAATATCAGAATATTATCTATTTTGCAGAGACTCCAGCCCATCTTTGCAGTAGCTTTTATGATTAAAAGTAAGTAGTTAATTGCGGTATGTATTATGGAAAAAAATTAGAATTGAAAACCAAAGAGACCTGGGTATAAATTAGAGTCTGACAGTTACCAGAGGTGTAAATTTGAGTTAACTTACCCAACTCATACTCTGAACCTTGGTGAATCTGTCTATATAGCAGGTATGAAAAATGGCTACCAGAAATGCACACCAGAAATGTGAATGCTAAATAAGGTAATATATGCAACGCACTGGTACATAGTAAATGTAGGACTCAGTTTCATGTGGGATTGGTTGTGTGATGATGATGATGACTGAGATGATGACAATGTGTTGATGATGCTGATTCAGAGCTTCAATCACTTTCCTGTTTGAGCCAGAGAACAGAGAGCTTTAGCAACAACATTATCCCAAAGCAGAGAGGACATTGTAACACTGCCCCCTCCAACCCCAACCTCATCACCTCATAGATGCTTTGTGATAAGACAGGAGAACTTTTACTTTTTGTGGATTATACCTGTTAAACATTTTTCATCTTTGGAGACATTGTTCTTAATCCCAGGTACATTATAAACTGAGAAGGCTTGGTAGTCTCACATGACTTCTAAAGAAAGTCCGTGAAAAAATAAAATATGAAAAAAATTACATTTTTGTAGCTATCTGCTTCTTCTAGATTCAGCAATAGATTTTTGATGGAAAGAATAGCTCTAATTGTCAGAGCTCTTAATACATTAATATATACAAATTAAATACATATTCTTAATTTTATGTCCTCTAATAATGTCAAGAAAAATGGAGAACCAGAATATTAATTACCTACAGACACACCCAATGTTGAAGATATTTTAATTCAATGATGATAGGAATAAAATTAGCCCCTACACACTTTAACATAGTATTTTACAATTATTTTCTTTTAAAAAAATATATCCACTCAATATAATATTCTTCATTCTGTTATAAAGCACTGAGAAAATGATTTGGATTCAGTGAGAGAAAATAGATGGTAGAGTCTTAATGATTGGATAATCATATTGCTCTTAATACAGTTAATGTGACAAGATGTGTATTCAAATCAATCTGCCAGAAAAACTCACTGCCATTTTTGAGTAGAAAAATTCACTGTTCATCTTTCATCTTCCTTGTTGATTTGGAGATAGCAATTTACAGAAGCAAACTACAGAAATATATATATATATATAGAGAGAGAGAGAGAGAAAGACAGACAGACAGAAAGACAGAGACAGAGAGAGATGGAAAGAGAAAAGGCAACCCTGCAAGAGTCCATGCAAATAACTGTTTCATTCTGAGACCGATTTTTCAAAAGCCTGAAATAAGTCACAAATGATAAGGAGTAATTATACAGTTACTCCACAGAAACTAATGGATACCGTCAAGTAAAACACAGGCCAAATTTCTCTCAGATCATCACGCTTTGACAGGTATAAAGTTTAATGCAATATGCGAAAAGAAACACTCTAAGGTGTCAGAAGACCTAAATTTCACTGACTGTTCAATTAATTTCTAGCTACACAATCTCCAGTAAGCCACATCTTCTAAATTTCAATATTCTTTTTTTTTGGAGTATAATTGCTTTACAGTGTTGTGTTAGTTTCTGCTATACAATGAAGTGAATCAGCTATATGTACACCTATATTCCCTCCCTCTCGGACCTCCCTCCCACCCCCCTATCCTGCCCATCTAGGTCTTCACAGAGCACCGAGCTGAGCTTCCTGTGCTTTATTGCATGTTTCCACTAGACATCTATTTTACGCATAGTAGTGTATATATGTCAATCCTAATCTCCCAATTCGTCCCACCCTTCCCTTCCCACCCTGTGTCCACATGTCCATTCTCAGGTTCATCTGTACCATTTTTATAGATTCCACATATATGCATTAATATGCGATATTTGTTTTTCTCTTTCTGACTTACTTCACTCTGTATGACAGACTCTAGGTCCATTGACATCTCTACAAATGACCCAATTTCGTTCCTTTTTAAGGCTGAGTAATATTCCATTGTATATATGTACCACATCTTCTTTATCCATTCATCTGTCATTGGACATTTAGGTTGTTTGCATGTCCTGGCTATTGTAAATAGTGCTGCAATGAACATTGGGGTACATGTGTCCTTTTGAATTATGGTTTTCTCAGGGTATATGCCCAGTAGTGGGATTGCTGGGTCATATGGTAGTTCTATTTTTAGTTTTTTAAGGAACCTCCATACTGTTCTAGAAGGACTTGGAGTAGATCAACTAGTGTTTTTCGAACTAGTCTTCTTAACAGTCGACTTTTTCAAACACAGTCTGTACAGTACATTTCTAACAGATGACAGTGGATCTGCTCTGTTGGAATGAAGATGAGAGAAACATGGTCCAGTAACTTCAGGCTTATCTGTCACACATGGCTATTATACACATACCTTAAACATTGTTTCAAATCAATTATCTCCATTTCTAAAAGTTATTCATCACAAGTCTATGAATTTCAGTCTTTCAACACAGAAGAGAATGGAGTATTAGTCAACAGTTTTATTCTCAGTGGAATCACACAGCATAAGTGCTTAACAAATGGTTATTGACTTGAATGCCTTTATACCTTATATTTATGTACTATTTTACTTCTTACAAAGAACTTCCACAGTTTCTCATTCTCTCACTTGCTTTTGCCACTTATGAAGTAGGCAAGACAAGTATAAATAAAAGAGGAGATTCTTTCTTACTGTATTCATCTTTCTCTTTAAAAAAATCTCAGTAGTTAGGAAAAGACAAATCCATCATACTAATTCCACCTTGAATGATTATATTTTTATCAGACCACACAACACACATATCCCACATTCATATCACTCTTTCAAAAATGCCTTTTGTTTTATATGAGAAACCAGCGATTCTCTTCCCTGGCATTATTGACATTTGGGGTTGGATAATTCTTTGTTGAGGGATGTTATTCTGTGAACTATAGGATGTTTACTGGCATCCCTGGTCTTTACCCTCTACATACTTTCTAAACTTCCCCAGTTGCTACAACCGAAAATGTCTTCAGATGTTGTCAAATATCCCTTAGGAAGCAAAATCATCTCCAGTAGAGAACCACTTGATAGACAAACACTGAGACGAAATGCAATGATGGATTCATTTCAATATGCCTGCCATATTTTCAACTATTTGCACACCTGAATAGAGAACAATGCCATTCTTCGTTGTTGTTGTTGTTGTTGTTAAATGGCCCAAATAACCAGCTGAATCCACTGAAGCCTTCTCATTTTACCCATATGGAGACAGTGGAATGAGTACCTCATAGAACATGTGGGTAATTTATTAGATCTTGGAAGACACTGTATCTCTTCATTGATATTGAAGATAAAGACAGGAAATCTAATACCGAGACCAGGAAAGATGTGAGTCCTAAAATGAATATTATGACTCTAATTATATAGAACAGCAGACTGTATAGAAAATATCATGTGCTTAAATAAGTCACCAGTAAATTAAGGGAAGCCTTTTATTGGAAATTCTGGATAAAAACCTGTGCTACTGTATTAAAGACATAACTCAATACTTCTCAAATACTGTGCTTTACCCATATCCTCCCAGTGACGCACAGCAGTAGTTCAATTGTCAAAGGTAGAGCTGAGCACAAGCTGGGTGTAACTAAGGTCAAGTCTTCAATTAATACTTAAGGACAATACATAACTGACAGTCCTTCAAGGAAGACCGTGATGACTACTCGAAACTGACCCCATCACTCATCCATTTCTCCACACATTTATTAAATGATCACTTTATCTGATAATATGTAAGAGATTAGAAAGTAAAGATAATATAGCAGCTGAGCTAAAGATGTGATGTATGGAGGTGAACGAGACTGATGATATGAAGATGGACAGTCTTTTGACAAAAAAGTTTTAAAAATGAAATGCAAAAACATAAGGCAAATCCAAATGTAAAAAGGAGTAATGGCTATATTATTAATTGCCAAAGAAATTAAAGGAAAGAAGGCCGATCACTTTACATATTTAAAAATTAATATGCATAGAAAGATATAATATTCGTAATCCTTTATACACTAAAAAGGTATCATCAAAATATATGGTGCAAAGACTATTAGAAGTATGAGAAAAACTGAACAAAATGCAACTCTAAATAGCACTACCAATTTATTGTCAATTAAGAAGGCAGAAATTAGGACAGAATTTGAAGAATAGAATTAATACAGTTGAGTTAATAGCTACAGTGTATTGAACTTAGCACTCTACAGAGAGATATTATACTTTTTATTCCAATAAGCCACTGAACATTTTAAAAAAGTCACTCAATTCATTAGGTGTCTACTACATGCCAGGCACTCTTCTAGTAACTGGGATAGAGCAAAGAACAAAAGGGAAAATTCACTTCATCATGAAGCATACATTTTGTTGCACTAAGCCACCAAGAAACCTTCAATAAATTCCAAAGTAGAAATTGTACAGGACATATTTTCTAACCACAGCATAGTATAAGAAGAAATTAAATTGGACATATTCAAACAAAATCCTCACCAGGTCTTTTTTTTTCTTTTTTTGTATTAAATGTTCATGTTCATGACAATTTTACCTAGTAATACAAGTTCTAGAAGTTTATCCTAAGAAAATAATGAGATATGGGCACACAGTTTTATTTACAAGGATATTTACCAAGGCATTAACTACATTAATGAGAGCCATAGGGTTTGAATTGTAAACTTATGGAAAAAATTTCAATCAACCATATGATGTAATAATATGCAACCTTTTAAAATATAGGTTTGAGGAGAATATACAATAATATGAGAAAATTCTTAAACATAAGAATTTTAAAAATCCAGAATATACTCTAACGTATACAGTCTGATCACAAAGGAATAAAACATCAAAATGACAACCATAAATATTTGGAACTGGGGGCATGAAATAAATAAATACACATTGGAAATTTTGAAACACTTTGCTCAATTGCTTTATAATCAAAGTGAAATCCAAACATACAACTGCAGATTACCTAGAATACAACCAAAATGAGGATAACATATATCAAAAAATTTTAAACACTAACGCATAATAGGCAAATTAGAAAAATGATTAATTTTTCATTAGACAAGGGATAATACCATGAAAATAAGGTTTTAGATAACAAAAGTATTCAAATGGACAACTAAGTACAATATATGGTTCTGGCAAAAGATTTTTTAATGCTCTATCTAGAAAGCACAAATAAAATTAATAATAAAAATGTACATATAACACATGAAATATTGATATTTGAAAAATATGATATTATGTACCAGTCTATGCTAACAGTTGATTATCTCAATGAAATGCAAAATTATTTTTAAGTGAAATATTTAACAAGAACACATAAGCAAACATAAATTCTGAAAACCATGAAAAGACCATTAGTCACAGAAGACATTTTAAAAATAAGAAAGGATCTTCTGCAAGAATGACAGTTTTATTAGTGAACTGAGAATTATTAGGGAATTTGTTATGCTTTCCAGACCAGACAGTACCTGTTACATGTGCAATATAGATATAGATACAAGAAAAATTATAGTCTTTTAGAGAATGGAAAAGAAGGAAAGCATCTCCTGATTCAATGAGAGGATTATAACCTAAAAGGACCTCTGAACACAAAAGAAGAAATTACTCAAGATTTATAAAAGAAAATTTTAAATTTTTGAATAAAATATTAGTGAATTGAATATTAAAACAGTAATGAAAAAAAAAAAAAACAGTAATGAAAAATACCAGTAAGGATTCATCTCATAAATATGAAATGGCTTAATATTAGACTCTCTAATAAACTAACATATCAATAAAACAAACAAGAAAAAATATCATCTTCATAGAATTGAAAATTTACCTGGTAATTTTCATTATTACTCAATTACACAATCAGTAACAAAACATACTTCCTTAAAGTCAAGAATCATGTCATACTCAAATAGAGAGCATTTTATTTATTTTCATTTATGGTGAGTCAATGAAGGCACACACACCAAAATCAATACCCCCAAACTGTTGTTGTTTCTGGGCTATAAAACAACAACAAAACATGAAACATAAATAAAAATTATAATTGTAAGAGAAAGTATGACTATTTACAAAATATCAACTGAAAAATTAGAGATACAACATATTCAAATGGCTGAGAAGATAAAAGAGAAAAAATAAAAACATTCTGTTACAGCAGTAAAAGAAGATATAATATATAAACAGTCATAACATCATAAAATTAAAATATCCCAAGCAATAAATATGTGACATCTACTTGGAGAAATCTACATAAGTTAATTAGGAGATATAAAAAGAACTGATGAGCACTTGTTGAAAAAAAAAAAAGAATAAAATTATATGTCCAAGCTGATCTTTCAGCAGAAACTCTGCAAGCCCAAAGGGAGTGGCAGGACATATTTAAAGTGATGAAAGGGAAAACTTACAACCAAGATTACTCTACCCAGCAAGGATCTCGTTCAGATTCAATGGAGAAATTAAAACCTTTACAGACAAGCAAAAGTTAAGAAAATTCAGCACCACAAAACCAGCTTTACAACAAATGCTAAAGGAACTTCTCTAGGAGGGAAACACAAGAGAAGGAAAAGACCTACAAAAACAAACCCAAAACAATTGAGAAAATGGTAATGGGAACATACATATCGTTAATTACCTTAAATGTAAATGGATTAAATGCTCCAATCAAAAGACACAGACTGGCTGAAAGGATACAAAAAGGAGACCCGTACATATGCTGTCTACAAGAGACCCACTGCACAACTACGGAAAAACACAGACTGAAAGTGAGGGGATGGAAAAATATATTCCATGCAAATGGAAATCAAAACAAAGCTGGAGTAGCAATTCTCATATCAGACAAAATAGACTTTAAAATAAAGACTAGGGCTTCCCTGGTGGCGCAGTGGTTGAGAGTCTGCCTGCCAATGCAGGGGACACGGGTTTGAGCCCTGGTCTGGGAGGATCCCACATGCTGCGGAGCGACTGGGCCCGTGAGCCACAATTGCTGAGCCTGAGCGTCTGGAGCCTGTGCCCCGCAATGAGAGAGGCCGCGACAGTGAGGGGCCCGCGCACCACGATGAAGAGTGGCCCCCGCCTGCCACAACTAGAGAAAGCCCTTGCACAGAAACGAAGACCCAACACAGCCATAAATAAATTAATTAATTAATTAAAAATAAATAAATAAAGAAAGACTGTTACAAGAGACAAAGAAGGACACTACATAATGATCAAGGGGTCAATCCAAGAAGAAGATATAATAATTGTAAATATTTATGCCCCCAACATAGGAGCACCTTAACACATAGGGCAAATGCTAACAGCCATAAAAGGGGAAATTAACAGTAACACAATAATAGTAGGGGACTTTAACACCCCACTTTCACCAATGGACAGATCATCCAAAATGAAAATAAATAAGGAAACACAAGCTTTAAATGACACATTAAACAAGATGTACTTAATTGATATTTATAGAACATTCCATCCAAAAACAACAGAATACACTTTCTTCTCAAGTGCTCATGGAACATTTTCCAGGATAGATCATATCTTGGGCCATAAATCAAGCCTCAGTAAATTTAAGAAAATTGAAATCAGATCAAGTATCTTTTCTGACAACAATGCTATGAGACTAGATATCAATTACAGGAAAAAATCTGTAAAAAATACAAACACATGAGGCTAAACAATACACTACAATACATTTCCTCTTTCCAAAGAGGAAATCAAAAAATACCTAGAAACCAATGACAATGAAAATACGATGACCCAAAACCTACGGGATGCAGCAAAAGGAGTTCTAAGAGGGGAGTTTATAGCAATACACTCCTACCTCAAGAAACAAGAAACATCTCAAATAAACAACCTAACCTTACACCTAAAGCAATTAGAGAAAGAAGAACCAAAAAAACCCCAAAGTTAACACAAGGAAAGAAATCATAAAGATCAGATCAGAAATAAATGAAAAAGAAATGAAGGAAATGATAGCAAAGATCAATAAAACTAAAAGCTGGTTCTTTGAGAAGATAATCAAAATTGATAAACCACTACCAGACTCACCAAGAAAAAAAGGGAGAAGACTCATATGAATAGAATTAGAAATGAAAAAGGAGAAGTAACAACTGACACTGCAGAAATACAAAGAATCATGAGGGATTATTACAAGCGACTATATGCTAACAAAATGGAAAACTAGACAAATTCTTAGGAAAGCACAACCTTCTGAGACTGAACCAGGAAGAAACAGAAAATATAAACAGGCCAATCACAAGCACTGAAATTGAGATTCTGATTAAAAATCTTCCAACAAACAAGTGCCCAGGACCAGATGGCTAGACAGGCAAATTCTATCAAACATTTAGAGAAGAGCTAACACCTATCCTTCTCAAACTCTTCCAAAATATAGCAGAGGGAGGAACACTCCCAAACTCATTCTATGAGGCCACCATCACCCTGATACCAAAACCAGACAAAGATGTCACAAAAAAAGAAAACTACACACCAGTAGGACTGATGAAATACATGCAAGAATCCTCAACAAAATACTAGCAAACAGAATCCAACAACACATTAAAAGGATCATACACCATGATCAAGTGGGGTTTATCCCAGGAATGCAAGGATTCTTCACTATACGCAAATCAATCAATGTGATACACCATATTAACAAACTGAAGGAGAAAAACCACATGATAATCTCAATAGATGCAGAAAAAGCTTTCAACAAAATTCCACACTCATTTATGATAAAAACTCTCCAGAAAGTAGGCATACAGGGAACTTACCTCAACATAATAAAGGCCGTATATGACAAACCCGCAGCAAACATCATTCTCAATGGTGAAAATCTGAAACCATTTCCTCTAAGACCAGGAACAAGACAAGGTTGTCCACTCTCACCACTATTATTCAACAGTTTTGGAAGTTTTAGCCAAAGCAATCAGAAAAGAAAAAGAAATAAAAGGAATCCAAATGGGAAAAGAAGTAAAACTGTCACTGTTTGCAGATGGCATGATACTATACATAGAATATCCTAAAGATGCTACCAGAAAACTACTAGAGTTAATCAATGAATTGGGTAAAGTAGCAGGATACAAAATTAATGCACAGAAATCTCTTGCATTCCTATACACTAATGATGAAAAATCTGAAAGAGAAATTAAGAAAACACTCCCATTTACCATTGCAACAAAAAGAATAAAATACCTAGGAATAAAACTACCTAAGGGGAAAAAAGACCTGTAAGCAGCAAACTATAAGACACTGATGAAAGAAATTAAAGATGATACAAACAGATGGAGAGATATACCATGTTTTTGGATTGGAAGACTCAACATTGTGAAAATGACTCTACTACCCAAAGCAATCTACAGTTTCAATGCAATCCCTATCAAACTACCAATGGCATTTTTCACAGAACTAGAACAAAAAAATTTCACAGTTTGTATGGAAACACAAAAAACCCCGAAGTGCCAAAGCAATCTTGAGAAAGAAAAATGGAGCTGAAATAATCAGGCTCCCTGACTTCAGACTATACTACAAAGCTATAGTAATCAAGACAGTATGCTACTGGTACAAAAACAGAACTATAGATCAACGGAACAGGATAGAAAGCCCAGAGATAAACCCACACACATATGGTCACCTTATCTTTGATAAAGGAGGCAAGACTATACAATGGAGAAAAGGCAGCCTCTTCAATAATTGGTGCTGGGAAAACTAGACAGCTACATGTAAAAGAATGAAATTAGAACACTTCCTAACATCATACACAAAAATAAACTCAAAATGGATTAAAGACCTAAATGTAAGGCCAGACACTGTAAAACCCTTAGAGAAAAACCTAGGAAGAACACTCTTTGAGAAAAACCACAAGATCCTTTTTGACGCACCTCCTAGAGAAATGGAAATAAAAATAAAAGTAAACAAATAGGACCTAATGAAACTTAAAACTTTGTGCACAGCAAAGGAAACCATAAACAAGACAAAAAGACAACCCTCAGAATGGGAGAAAATATTTGCAAATGAAGCAACTGACAAAGGATTAATCTCCAAAATATACGAGCAGCTCATGCAGCTCAATATGAAAAAAACAAACAACCCAATCCAAAAATGGGCAGAAGACCTAAATAGACAATCCTCCAAAGAAGATATACAGAGTGCCAACAAACACATGAAAGGATGCTCAACATCACTAATCATTAGAGAAATGCAAATCAAAACTACAATGAGGTATCATATCACACTGGTCAGAATGGCCATCATGAAAAAATCTACAAACAATAAATGCTGGAGAGGTGTGGAGAAAATGGAACCCTCTTGCACTGTTGGTGGGAATGTAAATTGATACAGATTGAACAATGTAAATTGTTCTCTATGGAGAACAGTATGGAGGTTCCTTAAAAGACTAAAAATAGAACTACCATATGACCCAGCAATCCCACTACTGGGCATATACCCTGAGAAAACCATAATTCAAAAAGAGTCATGTACCACAATGTTCATTGCAGCACTATTTACAATAGCTAGGACATGGAAGCAACATAAGTGTCCTTTAATCGATGAATGGACAAAGAAGATGTGGCACATATATACAATGGAATATTACTCAGCCATAAAAAGAAACAAAATTGTTATTTGTAGTGAGGTGGATGGACCTAGAGTCTGTCATACAGAGTGAAGTAAGTCAGAAAGAGAAAAAGATATATGCTAACACATATATATGGAATCTAAAAAAGAAAAACAATGTTTCTGATGAACCTAGGGGCAGGACAGGAATAAAGATGCAGACGTAGAGAATGGACTTGAGGACACGGGGAGGGGGAAGGGTAAGCTGGGACGAAGTGAGAGAGTAGCACTGACATATATACACTACCAAATGTAAAATAGATAGCTAGTGGGAAGCAGCTGCATCGCACAGGGAGATCAGCTTCGTGCTTTGTGACCACCTAGAGGGGTGGGATAGGGAGGGTGGGAGGGAGATGCAAGAGGGAGGGGATATGGGGATATCTGTAGACATATAGCTGATTCACTTTTTTATACAGCAGAAACTAACACAACATTGTAAAGCAATTACACCCCAATAAAGATGTTAAAAAAAATTATATGTCCACTCTGTATATCAAAAGAAACTTAAAATAAATGGTACATAAATCTCTAAATGAGAGAAGAGTTTTTATTTTTAAAAAGGATTGAAGAAATGATAATTGAAAACCAATTCAATAAAATGACAAAAGGGAAAATATTTAGAGTAATGATGCCAAAATATGAATTAATTTAGGAAAGGATCTGAACTAAAATGTCATAAAGAAGAAACACACGTAAGTAACACAAACCTCTAAAATGTTCAATATAGCTAATAATAAATTATAAAGGAAAGCAAATTACAGATTAATTAATCTAACTATGACAGAACTAATCAGAGGGATTTTTTAAAGAATATATTTTGAATTGGATTTTTAGTGCAAGGAATTGCAGAGAAGATGGTTAAGCAAATAATTTTTACTTATAATAGAAAAATCTCTCTTCATAAGACCTTAAATACGCACAAGAAAACAAAGCAGAGAAATAGCTATCTGAGGCCTTTTTTGAATAGGGAAGCACATTCTGAATTTAAAGGAGGAAAAATGGGATTTTTTTCCTATTTTCAACTCCCTTGCATGGCAGGGAAATTTAGATTTTGAAGGCAAGGAAACAGGTTAAAATCCTGAATCTATAGTTTAAATGCTGGGTAACATTGAACCTCACTGACTTTATCTCCAAAAGGGAGATATTACCTGCCCAATTTACCTAGCGGGATTGTTTTAAGACCAAATATAATGTAGAAATGCATAGCTAAGAAAGTGATTACTAGTTGTGATACAGTCTTCTTTAAAATTTTCAAAGGTTATTTTTTTTTAATTTGAAGTATATTTACTATAATTCATGTTTTATTTATTGAGGAAAGAAGAAACACAACCTATCAATACATACACAAGAAGAACTTTGGGGATTCGTGTTGGGTGTATAGTGGACGGATCCCTCAAATTTCAAAAGGAATTTTAAAGGTTGTATTAATGATTATTCCCGAGTGTTTAGGATCCCTAACAAAATACCCAAACATTTAAGAACAAGAGAAAAAACTGTTTTAAAAGTACCAGTATTTCAATCAGGGTGAAAACTGGATCAACTCAAAGAGTATGTGTGTGTATGAATCATTTTACCCAAATCTACAGAAAGAGAAAAAAAGATTAAGTAGCTATAATAAGATCACACACACACACAAATCAAATGCTTTGGCATTCGTTATACATATCTGTTTCTTCTTATTTTGTTAGTTCAATCCCATATCTGTTCTTTTTTCTCCCCCACCTCTCACTACACAGTAACAACGGCTCAGCCAACATTTGATATAACAAAGGTCAGAAAATTATTGGTTCCTCTAATGCCTCTAAAGGGCATCAATTAGCACTTCAAATTGTAATGGATATTAAAAAGCAAAGTCTATCATCTTTGAGGTGCTATGTCTTATATGTGGGTCCTGAACTAACAGAGATTTCATAAAGAAGTTCTTAGAGTCTGTGGTAGGAAGAATACTTCTCCCCCTGCAAAAAGATTTAAAAAAAAAAGAAAAGTCCTAGACCCACCTAACCCTCAGATCCTGTGTCTATGCTACCTTCAATGAGAACAAGGGACTTTGCTAAGATGATAGGTTTAAGGGCCTAGAGTTGTGAAGATGATGCTGGATTATCTGGGTGGGCCCAATCTAACCAAATGGGTTCTTAAAGTTGAAGACAGTAGAAGAGTGGATCAATGTGAGGACGCAGTTCACTGTTGCAGGCCTTAAACACTGAGAAAGGGGGCTACAAGCCAATGAATGCCAGCGGTCTCTACAAGCTGGAAATGGCCCTCAGTTTACAGCCAAAGAGAAAATGAGGTCCTTGGTTCTACAACCATAAGAAACTTAACTCTGCCAAAAACCCAAAGGAGCAATAAATGGATTCTCCTTTAGAGCCACCAGAAAAGACTGCAGGCCTGCCAACACCTTGATTTTAGCTCTGTGAAACCCTTACTGAGCTTCTGATCTGTAGGCCTGTAATATATTTATGCTATCTAAGCCACTAAATCTGTGATAATTTGTTATGGCAACAATAGAAAACTAATACAGAATCATATACTTAGAGAAAATGTTAAAAGTCATTTGGAAGAAAAAAGGACAATCGTAAAATTCTCATGTTCTGTCAAGTACTATCAGAGCACTAACTGATCATAAAGCATTTATACTAATTATTTACTAAGCATCATCAAATAATATAATCTAAAAAGTATAATTACCAATACTACTAACAATAACTTACGTACACAGAATGTGAAGTGTTATCCTAAATACGTGACTAATATTATCTTACTTAACCCTCAGAAAGCCCTTATGGTAGATTTGCTTTTTATCCCTATCTTACAGATAAACAAACTGAGGCTTAGAGAAATAAATTAAATTCCCTAAAGTCACTCAGATAGTAAAAGGGAGAGATGAAACTCAAACCCTAATCTCTGGTAACAAACCTTGTGATTTTAATACTATGATAAATGTTATATATTACCCATTAATGTCGTTGGCAAATTTGGCTTTGTGTCATTTGCATGTTTTGGAGGATCTCTGCTCCAATTATTTTACTGTATTTCTCAAAGACCCAGAACCAGAACTTTCACAGAATAATTAATAATACCCTCTATAGTTTGCAAAATATAGCAGCATATGAACTTTTTTAATAAATAAAAATATCACAAAACAGTTCAAACATTGACATTTACAAGTAAGAATGAAACGATACAAATAAGAAGTCAAATTAAAGAGAAATATTCTGCAATTTCTTATAAAAATATTTCTTGGAGCAAGCTATGTGTCACCCACTCTTATAGGTACTGTGCATATTGCCCAGGTGTTTATCCAAAAGAAATGAAAATTTATATTAACAAAGAAATCTGTACATGAATATCTATAGTCTGCTTATTCATAACCACCAGAAGTTGTTAATAGCCCTACTGTATTTTACCCAAGGAATGACTAAACAAACTGATAGTACTCAGCAATAAAAAGGAATGAGCTATCAATACATGCAACA
This sequence comes from Eschrichtius robustus, assembly GCF_028021215.1. NCBI lineage: Eukaryota > Metazoa > Chordata > Mammalia > Artiodactyla > Eschrichtiidae > Eschrichtius > Eschrichtius robustus. Next base: position 84,127,480 of record NC_090827.1, on the reverse strand, counting down.
ATATGACTCTCAGATGCATTTTTCAAAGTGAAAGAGTCAGACTCAAAAGGCTATATACTATATATTTCAGTTATATCATATTCTGAAAAATTCAGAACTACAGCAATAGAGAACAGATCAATGCTTAACTGGGGATGGGTGTGGGAGGAATGGTTGTTTATAAAGGGAGTTAATAGAACATTCTATGTATGTTCTATATATTGATTATGGTGATAGACACAATTCCACTCTTTTTTAAAACCTACATAACTGTAAACCAAAAAGAATAAATTTTACTATGTAAATTAAAAATATATAAAAAGGCAATGTTTACAAAACAGAAATAGAGTCACAGATGTAAAAAAATTAACTTAGGGATACCGGGGGGAAAGGCGGTGGGAGGGATAAATTGGGAGATCGGGATTGACATATACACACTACTATATATAAAATACATAACTAATAAGGACCTACTGTACGGCACAGGGAACTCTACTCAATACTCTGTAATGACCTATATAAGAAAAGAATCTAAAAAAGAGTGGATATATGTATATGTATAACTTTCACTTTTCTGTACAGCAGAAGCTAACACAACACTGTAAATCAACTGTACTCCAATAAAAAAATGTGTTTAAAGTGAAAAAAAAATCCAACAGAGTATATATTATGGAATGCTGAAAGCTACTCAGGAGACAACAGGATTGAAGGGTCAGAGATACAAAAATCAAATGACACAAATAGGAAAAAACCCCAGCAAAATAGGCTTACAAACAACTATATCAATCATTACATTAATCATAAACTTATTAATACTTTAATTAAAAGGAACAATTATCAGGGTGGATAAAAAAACAAAAACTAAGTATATGCTATCTTCATCACATATTAAACGTAAACACTTAGATGGCTTAAAAGTAGGTAGATGGCCAAAGATACAGCTTGATAACACTAATCCTTAGAAAACTGTAGAGGTTTATCAGAAAAAGTAATCTCCAGTTAAGGAGTACCATCGAAAATAAACAGATATGACTATTATTTATTTATTTATTTTTTTAGCTTTGTGACCACCTAGAGGGGTGGGATAGGGAGGGTAGGAGGGCGGGAGTTGCAAGAGGGAAGAGATATGGGGATATATGTATATGTATAACTGATTCACTTTGTTATAAAGCAGAAACTAACACACCATTGTAAAGCAATTATACGCCAATAAAGATGTTAAAAAAAAAAGAAAAGAAACAGATATAATTCAAATGATAAAAGGATCAATTAATTAGGACGATGAAATTCCAAATACATATGCACCAAAAAATGGAGCTTCAAAATACATAAAACAAAATGATACAACTGAAGTGAGAAATAGTTCCACAATTGTAATTGAAGGATGTAAACCTCCTTGCTCAGTAATTGATAAAACAAGGAGACAAAAAATCCACAGGGATATATAATATTTTAAAATCACTATCAACCAACTTAAAATAATTGACAATTTAGAACATTACAACAAAATATTGAGAAGGAGCATATTCCAAGAGAGACCAGTACTTTGAAAGAATTTAAGTCATATAAAATAGAGGGCTCTGATCACAGTATTAAATTAAAAACCAATAACAAATATATTTCAGATAATTGCCAAATACTTGGAAATTAAACATCCAATAATTGTTTCATAATTGCCTGATGAAATATTTGTACAAAATATAAAAGCCTTATTCAAATAAATAAAAGACAAAACCTAATGGAAAAACAACTTGAAAAGACACTTCAAAAATAAAACACACAGACGGTTGATAATTACATAATGGGTGTTCAATATCATTAGTCATCAGGGAAATATAAAATAAACCACAGGATACCACACAAACTCACTAAACTAGCTAAATTTAAAGACTGACAGCACCAAAATTTTGAAAGGACATCGAGAAACTGGAGCTCTCTATATTGCTGATGAGAGTGAAAATGGTACAGCCACTTGGGAAACACGTTTTGCACTTTTATAAAATCAAATAACTCAGCATTTGATACAATAATTCTACTTCTAGATTTACAAAAGTGAAATAAAACATGTCTGCATAAAGAAATATATAAGAATGTTAGCAACTTTATTCATAACAAGCAAAAGTTGGAGGCAACCTAAATGTCCACCTAAAGATCAATGTATTAAAAAATTGTGGCAGGGCTTCCCTGGTGGCGCAGTGGTTAAGAATCCACCTGCCAACACAGGGGACACGGGTTCAAGCCCTGGTCCGGGAAGATCCCACACGCCGCAGAGCAACAAAGCCCGTGCGCCACAACTACTGAGCCTGCGCTCTAGAGCCCGTGAGCCACAACTACTGAGCCCACGTGCTGCAACTACTGAAGCCCGTGTGCCTAGAGTCCGTGCTCCACAACAAGAGAAGCTACCGCAACGAGAAGCCTGCGCGCCGCAACGAAGAGTAGCCCCCACTTGCCACAACCAGAGAAAGCCCATGCGCAGCAACAAAGACCCAATGCAGCCAAAATAAATAAATAAATAAATTTATTTAAAAAAAAAAAATTGTGGCATATTCAAGCAATGGAATACTATTCAGCAATAAAAGAACTGAACTCCAGCAAGTTATTCTGTGGGTACACACAAATGATTCTAAAGCTTATCAAAAGAGACAAAAAACACAGAATACCCAATAAAGTATTGAAGGAGAAGAAAACGTTGGAGGACTGAAACTACTCAACTTCAAGATTACTATAAAGCTACAGTAATCAAGAATGTGGTAATGGAAAAGAATAGACAAATAGATTAACATTATTCCCTTCTTATTTGTTTCTGTGTTCTTTCATTGAGTTCCAAGAAAAAATGTCACTGTCTTTCCTATATCTTTTAGGACACACTGTAATTGAAACTACTTCCGCATGTTTCTCAGGCCTGGAGAGTTTAGACAGTTTCTACTTTCTTTACGTTATGTTTTATTCATTTCCAGTAATCCAGTATTTAGTTTGAGAATATTTTATTAAGTACTAAGAACAATAAATTAGCCTTTAATTTCTAATTTACAATAGAAATTATTTTTAACATTCAAAAACCCCTATTTTTAATATAAAGAATTTTCATGAGTATTATATGCAAAAGACAAATGAATATCAGATATATTCAAACATAGTAAAGAAAATTGGAAATTTTCTCAAACATGTTCTTGGCAGATTAGAATAAAATGCCCTAAGGAAATGGTTTCAAAAGTACTCTCTGGTTAGATTTATACAAAGTAAAATAGAGAACTAACAATTAGGTGATAAATTCTAGAGGTATAGCCAACCAATATGAATAGTTTAAACAAAAACATACCATTGGTCCTAGCTATCTAAGTGACCATTTATATACCCCTAATTTACCATATAGTGTTCACAAAACATTAAATTAGAGACCTAGCATCATCCGGATCAGTTTAATTTACTGTAAGAAATAGAAAATTTTATGTATTTAGTGTACATTCTGATCAAGTTTTCACCTTTTTATTATGCCTGAAACACAAGCATACTCTCCTATGGTCAAAAGGGTTTCATGTTTTTTGCTTGTTTGGTTTTGGTTTGGGGTTTTGTTGTTTGTTTGCTTCTTTCTTATCACCACAACTAGACTAGACTGTACTCTCAAGTACCAGATTCTCCACAAAGCAGAGGATTGGGGAGAAGACACACTATGTGTTACTAAAATTAAAACTGATTTATATGTTACCTAGATAAAAAACAAAATAGACTTTTTAGCAATTGTGTATCATGAGTAAACTTTCAAAAATATATTCAAAAGGCTGAATACTGGGAGCCAAGGCAAAGACAATGAAAGAAATACAAGAATAATTTGAGATGCTTATATCCTGCTAGTGGAGATGTCAATCAAATTGAGGAGCTCATAAACTACGTGACAGTGCTTTAATATTAACACTTTGCTACCATATTAAAGAAAAGTTATGAACATTAGCTAGATCTGCATTTGAATAGCTGAGCAGACTCAGATCTCAATAAGACCCCACCTGAGAATTCTACGGTAGCTTGCAAGCTCTTTTTCAAATGATTATATACACATTTATATACCTCAAAGACTTGGTTTTGTCAAAATGACTTTAGGATTGCGATATCATTCTGTCCAGGGTCTTAACTGATACCTGTAACCAAAAGCTCTGGTCCTCATTCCAAAGATATTTACTGAGGAGGTGTCAGAGCAAACTACAGGAATGGGCAAATTTTATATCCCTACATCCATTACATTCTGTAGCCATTTTAAATTCCAACTCCCAAACCTCCTTGTGGTGCTAATAAAAGTGACAAATTCAACCAGTCACACACTCTCTCTGTATCTTAGGTCCAGCCACTAACTGATTTCATCAGCTTCCTACTGGTGGCTTGTTAATCACCCAGAGTAACTGTATCACACGACTGAACTAATTAATAAACAAGTGACCAGAGGTCATTTTTAGTGATAGACCTCAAGTTCCAGAGAAAGAATGAAAATACGTCAAACTAAAAATGTATACAGATACAAATGTCACACCACCTCTTGGCTGCATGAAAGAAACTGGATATTGGAACACAAATGACTGTGTAGGAGTGGCACAAAAAGAAACCTGTAATGCTGGCCAGCCCTCCTTAGTTCTCCAAGTCACCATAAGGCGGGACTCTCATTGAGCTTGTGCTCTTCTTAACAAAATGTACAACCTTTTAATTAAAAGAAATAGACCTCTTCATGTTTAGTAGGAGGGGCTGGGATTGTAACCTTGGTTTTATAAACCCATAAACACAAAAAGCAAAGAACATATTTGAAGGGAAAGAACAAGATTACTAAAACCTGGACTGAATCTCTCATGAGTTCAGCAGGAAATGGGGAAATAAAACCAGTGGACCAAATTGCTCTCTAGGGTTCTTCAGATTTAGATTCCCCAGAACACATTATCTAGGATGATTCTATAGCCCACAACATTAAATACAGCAATGTTGTGATTGGGGATGTCCAAGTGGAGGCTGCTGCTCAAATGCTGTGAATAAAGACGTAATTCTAGCTCTTCTTAAAGCGAACATAATGTCAACCAGTGGAAATGAGCAATTGTTCATATTAGTTTAAAGATTCAATCAAACCTTATTAAACATGATAACATCATCATTAGGTACATCTAATGAAGGAAGGGCCATCTAAATTCCTCTGATCAAGGCCCATAACAATCATGGCTGGAACAAAGGCTTTGGACCACAGATGGCTCAGGCCAGTTCTTCAATATCACCAATGGCTGCATAAAGCAGAGAGGATGGCAAGTGACTCAGCTTTTTCTCAGTGCTAATCGGTGGCAACTAAAGCACTAGGATCAGAAGGTACTCCTGAAGACAACAGCAGAAGGTTACTGGCCAGTGGAGACTTTCTAACCTTCATCTTCAAGATCTGATCCTGTTGAAATCTCTTTGTTTGCTCCTATTAATTCCCCAATGTTTAATGCAGTATTCCTGAGCTTTTTCAACTAAACATGCTTAGTTAGCACTAAAATCTTTAGTAAATGATTAATAAGTAAGGTATTTTATGTCCCAATTTTTGTATTTGTCCTTAGTAGAATTAATGAGAAAATTATATTAGATAAAAATACCTCAGCATTATCAACACTCAGACATTCATGATCAATAAAAGAACTTTATATAAAACTCTTCAGCGATATGATTTTTAAAATTAGTTTTAAATATAATAATATTATGTGTATAAGCCAAAATCACGCTAATGGTAATGCAGGCAGCCACATATTTCTCCCGGTACCAGTAAAGAAATAATTAGATCAATACTTTTACACACACACACACACACACAAAAAAAATGCCATTATTATCCCTGTAGGGCATAATCTTGGGCTTTCACTTAAGATAAGTTGGCAAGTTTCCTTCATGATAAATAATGTAATATTAATATCACAGTTGGAGAACTGTACTCTGAATACCCACAGCAGGTACAGGAATTACAGCCCAATTTTACTTGGAAATACACCACTTCTTCCTAATGAGTATGTCTAGATTCAAACAACGTAGAAGGACAGAGTTAAGACCATAATTAAAGTGACTGTATTACATTAAGAAGCACACAACTTTGCATAATAAAGACTGTAGGTCAGCTGTGAAAATGACTAAAGAAAATGACACAGTTAATTGGGCTAAATATTAGACAAGTAAAGCCATTATTCAAAGCCCTATTTTTCTACTTCCCTTTTCTTAACATGGTTTTAACTAACTGCAATAATGCAGATGACATGTGTAACACCAACCTGAAAGACACACTCTAGAAAATAAAGGTGTAAACCAACTAAGGAGATATTATGTTTACTTCCATTTGCTTCAACCAGGGTGGAAAATGAATGCAAACTAGGTAGAACCACGAAGACAAATGCAAATGAAATGTGTGAGTGTGTATCGTCAAAGTTTCTATTCTTGCGATCAATAGTATTCATTCTAATAATGAATATGTATGTCTTAACAACAGTTGATTATGATTCTTATATCAATTCCTTATCAAAAATACTTATAAAAAATATCTATTGCTTCATTGGGGAAGTGGTATATTTCCTTAGGATTAAGTTCTAGACCTAAGGTTCTAGGAGATTAGTGACCCCTCTTGGTCCTTGTTGCTTACAGACATTTATGCTCACATTGAAGAACAGAGTCACATTTCAGAAACAAAAACCAGGTAACATGACCTTTCTGCTGTGCTGACCCTCCTTGGAAGCTTGGCAGTGTTTACGGTATTGATTCCCTCGTCCTCACTGAAACTCACTTCTCTGTTGGCACGGTTCTCCTCTTACTATCCTTAAGCCTCCTTTTTCTTCTGACTTTTTCTCTCTTTCTTAGATTCTACCTCTTTGGATACATTGGCAGTTCTAGAAACTGCACACTTATAAACTGTATTTCTGGATTAGATGCTAGAAAAACTTAAGTGATGCAAAGGTCAAATTATCCTCATCATCCAGCATCAGCTCTAGCATTTGTCTTCACTTTTGGATTTTCACACTTTAATTATCCCCAGATGAACATTTTTGAGATAGAGATAGGAGCACATGAGATTTGTTGGGGCTAATACCTGTGAAAGATTAAAAAGGTGAAGAAGGAAGATCGGGTGGGGAAATCCTTCAGACTGTGATACAGATCTGAAAAATGTTTAAGACAAGGACTTCGGGGAAGGAGAGAAGCAGGATTGGCAGAGAGAGCCTCAAGCCACAGTAAAGATCTAACAAAGTCTTGCCTAACCCAATGGGGAGCTCTGGAGCAAGGACTTCCCATTACAGGAGTCCTCCATTGGGCAGAAATGGCCAGACTCTAGGGCCCCTGACATGCTCAGTCATTGCTGGTACAGAAATGCCCAGGGAAAAGCATGACCTCGGTCCAAAACCAATGTGAATCCTGAAAGCACTAAACAGCAGGAATCTGTCCACTAGCTGTACAACTTGCAGCTGACCAGTAGGTTGTTTCTGAAAGGGAGAGCCAAGCAGCACACCTCCATGGCTGCCATACTCTTAATAACTTCAGCTTACATGAATACATTTGACTTAGGCTTGGTGTGTTCTAATCCGATTTCTCCATTCCAATCAGTTCTAGACTCAGCCATCAGATTAATTTTCCAAAGCACAACTCTGATTGTACCAATGTTTATTCAAAAAGACTTCGATATCGTTTAACATTATTTATTATGTATTTATTATTCAATAAATGAAGTTGAAATTGTTTAACTGAGTATCAAAGGTTAACCAAAATCTGGGCCCAATGATTCTTTACGGATTTACCTAAGAGACAGTGAAGTCCAGTAGAAAAGACACTTCGGAGCAAGAGAGATATGATTCTATCCACCGCTCAGTAGGTATACAACTTTTTTTCCATCTTAATTTCCTCACTAGTAAAATAGGAATATGTGGGGTGGAGTTTTGCAAGTTTATTGAGATAACTTTAGGGCATAAAAAGCACAACATGTTTTAATTCCCTTTACTGTTTATTTCTCCTCTCTGTATCCAATTGTATTTTAAGTATCCTATCAGATCATTTACCATGCCTTGAATATGACTCATGCTTTCTCGTCTGTGCCTTACCTCTGACCCTTTTTTAAACTCTTTCTCTGCACCATACCATTTCCACAGTACCTTCTCAGCTATTAAAATCCTACCCATCATCTGAAGTCTTACAGTCCAACACTTCTGATAACCCCAGGCAGATGCAGCTCCACAATTTAGACCAAAACAAAAACAAAACAAAACAATCAAATCTGGGGGAACCTGCATGGTCTGCAACGTACTCTTTATTTCTGCACTCATTATGTTTTCATTTATTCCTAGAATAAGTGGATCATGAGGTCAAGGTCAGTATATGCACACATATTATACATAAATACATGCACACACAGCTTTTGCACTAGTAGATGCTCAATAAATATTTCAATATAACATCATCTGGTTGTATGTAGTCTAACAACTTCATAACAGCATTTAGTCATATTCTAAGGATATCTGTTTACGTATGGTGGCACCACAAAAGATACATGTCGGCAAAGTGAGTAAAAAAGTTTCATTGTTGAGAAAAAATTTGATAGCCACTTATCTATGAAATGTCATCAAGGTAAAATGACATTATAATGAAATCAGAGAAACTAGACCATCCTTCCCATCATTTATTTAAAAAATATTGATTTTCTGCCCTAATTCGAAGTCCTTGAAAGAACTGTCAATACCTCCTCTCTTCCCATCCTCTTATCCACTGCAATCAAACTTCTGTCCCCGTTTCATGAATACAAGCATTATCACATTCACCAATGAACTCCACGTTGGCTCTCTGGAACACTCACAGGGTAGATTCTAATTCACCCAATACCTCAGTTTCATTCAGATCTCTGTCCAGGTATAGCTCCTCAGCTTCCCTGACCCCCTATTTAAGAAAGAATTTTCCCCCATTTACTTTATTCTCTTTCTGTGCTTTTCCTCACATACTTATTAATTACCTGACATAATTTACATATTGACTCTTTAAAATGGTCAAAACGTCTGTCTTTCTGGGAATGCAAATTTAATGAGGACATGGACTTTGTGTTATTCACTGTTTTACCATCAGCACTTAGAAAATCTCCTGGCTATCAGTAAATAACTGTGCCATGCATTCATAAATGATGGTCTGGGGGCTTCCCTGGTGGCGCAGTGGTTGAGAATCCGCTTGCCAAGGCAGGGG